>NC_137952.1:9569070-10169070 GCF_963924665.1 Micromys minutus
TTTGACATAGTATTACCTGAAAACCCAGATATTCCACTCCTGGGTAAATAACCCAAAATGTTCCAACATATAACAAGGACACATGTTCCACCATGTTTATAGCAGCCTTATTCATAATAGCCAGAATCTGGAAAAGTATTCTGATTTCCTTCACCAGAGGAACATATCGAGAAAGTGTGGTACATTTATACAGTTGAGTACTACTCAGCTATTAGAAACGATGAATTCATGAAATTTGTATGCAAATGAATGTAACTAGAGACTGTCATCATTAGTGAAGTAGCCCAATCACAAAAAAGCACACATGGTGTGCACTCACTGATAGGCTGATACTAGCCCCCAAAACTCTGAATATGCAAGAATCTATTCAGAGACCTTATGAAACACGAAAAAGAAGGAAGTCCAAAATGTGGATGCCTCAGTCCTTCTTAGAAGGGAGAACAAATCTCTCATGGAAGGAAATGCAAGGTCAAATAGAGAAATAGGAATTGAAGAAAAAAATCATTCAGAAGCTGCCTCACCTGGGGGTTCACCACATATGCAGTCACCAAATCCAAGCACTGTAGCTGATCCCAAGAAGTACTTACTGTCAGGAACCAGATAGAGATGCCACCTCAGGAAATAGTCAAAATCATATAGATATAGTTGAGCATGCTTGCAGCTAACCATTGGTCTGAATTTGGAGAAGCCAATGAGGTTGTTAAAGAAAGGACTGAAGAAACTTAAAGAGGTTGCAACCTTGTGGGACAAACAATATTATCAACCAAGAAATCCCTCCAAAACTCTCATGAACTAAAATACCAACCTTTATGCACACATTGAGAGACCTATTGATCCAGTTGCAGATGTAGCTGAAGATAGCAGTGTCTAACATCAATGTGAGAAGAGGCTTTTGTTCCTGGGGATACATGTATTCCCAGTGTAGGGGAATGCCAAGGCAATGGGGTGGAGATGGTTGATTAGGAGGGAGTGTACCTTTGTGAAGGCAAAAAGAAGGGTATGGGGATGGGATCAGGGGAAAGGGACAATATCTCAAATGTAAATAGAGTGTATCTAATAAAAATGAGAAAAAATACAGAAAATGTTCAATAAGATACAAGGGACATATGCATCAGTGGATAGCATTTTTTTTCATCAATCAGAGGAGAGGCCTTTGATTCATGGACGGCCTGTTTTTCCAGTGTAGAAGAAAGCCAAGATGCTGAGGCGAGAGAGGGTGGTTGTGAGAGAGAGCACCTTCATAGATGCAGTAGGAGGGGGAGAGGAAAAGGGGTTGTGGGAAAGAGATAACATCTGAAATGTAAATTCAAAGAATTACCAAAAAATATAATTGGTTAAAAACAATATTTCTCCTCCCTTTTATTCTCATATGTGGTCTACTGACGAAAGTATCATCACAAATCTTTTAAATTTTATTTTTTAAAAATATCCACTTGTTCTTGTTTTGTTGTTGTTTGGATCTGATATTGTTTATTTATTTGCTTGTTAATTAATTTATTTATTTTGCCTGTGTCATCAAATCTATTGTGTTAGATAATTATCATTTATCATTTCCTGAAATGTAAAGTGGCTGTGGTTAAATTTCTAGTGGTAGAACTCCTGAAGTTTGCAATATAAAACTCCTCAAATTTTCAGATAAGGCATTCAAGTTTCCAGACAAATTAAACACTCTTTGTCTCAGCAGCTCAAATATGAACAAGAAAAAGGAGGTAAACTGGATGATCAATTACAGTATTCTTGATCCAACTTTGTTCAACTATATGTTGTATTTTACGAGCCAGAAAAAAAAAGGTGGATAAACGTTACTGATATTTAGTGAGTAAAATTGTCCAAATTTACCAATGCTAATTACAGGAATCCTGTTGAATAACCTCTTTCACGCCAAATGAGTAACTGGAAAAAACTCCTCTAGATCAATCTCCCTCAGGGATACCCTCTTGATACCAATCCTTGGTACAGACAATAAAAATATTATATAATTTATGAATTTCTCTTTAAATACTGTCTCCTTGATGTAACCCACTACAAATGTGAGCATATGTGTACCTTTTCCAAATGGACATGTTGTTCATGCACATCACACACCTTCTTACTTACAATCAGTATAAAGGACACTTAGTCATTTGTTACCTTCTGCCTACTATTTTCAATAAAAAGACTAAATAAAGCCTCCCGTAGTCCCACCTTCTATGTTACAGCCATGTTCTAACTAACACATTGTTTTTAAATATGTTAAACTTTAATACAATATATAATGCTGAAGAGAAAGTATTAGTAATCCCCATATCTGTTGCTGTACTTGAAATATTTCAGTATGAGAAAAGATAAATGAAACAGAAAATAGACTAAGTAAAGTCTTATAATAATGGGCACATAATGTATATATTTTTTGTAATAAGTAGAAAATTTGAACATTTCATGAAACATTTCCTTGCAAATTATGGTCAACCCCTAACAATTGTTTACTTTCCATGGCTAGGGAATAGACATGTTCATAAGGTCCCCTGTTTATCTGGCACCTCTATCTATATAATTCAAAGCATAATTATATACAGCTGGTATAAATATATAGCCAGGCAAGCTCATCATTGTACATATTCAATTAAAGCCATTAGCTCAATTTTAAATCAAGTATTTTGAATTTGTAATTATTTAGAATATTGATAAAGTAATATCCATTTATATGCAATAGGGTAATATAAGTAATTATTTAACAATCCAACATACATTATATAGAAAAAACAACGTCTAGTAACAAAATGGAAAAAAATGCTTCTTAAGAATAAATTAATGGGCATATGTATGTAGCTCAGAGTCAAAGTTCTGGACTAATGTGCCCAAGCCCTGGATTTGCTACCCAGTGCACTGATATATAAAGCCCAATTAAATTAATCTCATTAAAATAAGAAATATAGTACTAGAGTAAAAATATTAAATGTCAATGTGATGGACACCCAAGGTTCAAAGGCCTCTTAAAGAGCATGACCTAAGAAATAGCTAAAAAGGAAAGCAGAACACTAGCTCTCAGTAATATGAGGTGTATATGAACTATGCAACATCATCTTTAGAGCTTTCAATTTCCTGCTGTGCAAAATGAGGGAGTGAATTCAGCTAACTTTGTAGGGTGTATTTAGCTTTGTCAATCTGTGTGGAGAAAAAGCTTTTTTTCCATGATAGAAAGATCAATGGAAAGGAGCGTATTCCTTGTAAAATCAAGACTAATTAGAGGTGATTCAATAGTACAAAAGATATGTAGCTCATTAATGATACCAAGACTGGAAACCATGCTGTCTATTATCTATTTTCTTTTTCATCTTTGTGAAAAGTGTTTAATTATCTTCTTGGGTACTCATATGAAGATGATTTATATTAAGATGCTGGTGTCACAGTTAATGGACCTAATGAAGTATAATCAGCCTCCAGATTTTCTTTTCATGTGCATAATTGATTTCATGAATTGTTTAAGCATATGAATGACAAATGTATAAAAATCATGTCTTCATCAGATTGTTTTCATATTTACAACGTCTACATTTTAGAAAGCTCTCATCCTGATTTTGCAAATCCCAAATGCCTTAAATGCTGCAGTCTCTTTGCCTACATATCACTTTTCGTACTTTCTGAAGGCAATGGGCAAAATCTGATAGATAGCATCATATGTTTCTAGAAGAAGTACATAAGGTGCTTCACATTTTTCATAATTAACATATTCTAAGAGGAGCATATGCTTGTGTGTTACTCCCAATTGAAAAATGTGAAGGAAAATAGATTTGCTTCCACTTGGAGCCAATAGTGAATAAACTAGGGAAGAAACTGAGGATAAAATTAAAAATGGAATCTACTTCAAATAAAATGTTTGGCTACCTTTAATTCATAATTAACTTTCATTTTAAAGAAGATTAATTTACCTGGCACCAATCATGCAATTATAGTCTCTCTGTGAGTATCGTTCTTCAGTATTTTATGCAACCAGAGCTTACCATACATGCTAACAAACATCTGGATCCAGAGAATGTAATTCCCATATGAAGAGTGCAACCTTTAACTACCAAGTACATAGTATTTAACAAATACATTTTCTGGGACTAAAAAATCATGGCACAGTACAAATGGCAGGATTCTAATGAACTTATATTTGAGTCATTAAACCCTGTTTTACATCATTATTATAGATTTTCTTTGATTATTCAGAATAAAATGTCTGTTTTGATTGAACAGAGTAATATATTGATGGAATATTCTGCCATTTATTGTGGGAGTAAATGCTCAAAAGTATTTTTTCTCTTTCCCTAACACAAATTTCTTCTCTTTTTGTTCTTCTAAAATTTTGACAGACTTTAGTTATTTATCTCTTCAGCTGTTTAATTCTGCTTTACCCTTAAAGATCTATATCAAAGGTCAATAAAGAAAATGTTTAATAGGCTAACTCTAGTATCTGTGAAATTCAAGGTTTCTTTTAGAAAATAAAACTGTTTTTAAACAAGCTATATTTCAAATCTTATGTAATTATAAGAAATATTTCATTTTACTATGATGTTATCATCAAAATTTTTATGAAACCTTAGTAATCCTGTTCCTAGGTAATATGGCACCTTCATGGTACTGCTCTACTGCTCTGGTCAATGAAAGTTTTGTTGAATAAGATTTTTTTCTATTGGTATGAGATGTATGCTAGCATGAGTACTAAGATGGGAAATAGCAGTTCAGTTTTCTAGATCCCCTTTGATTATCGTAAAGCTGATACCCTAAAATTTTTCTGGATCTTTAAAAATATTATTGGATAAAATGTTTTAAAATTAATTTACAGATTAGAAATCAATCAGGCAAGACTAAAAATGAGTTTTTATAATTTTAAGAAAGTATGTCCAATCCCTTTCCAATATTTTCAAAAATGAAAATGAAAATAGAAACAATCAACAAAACATAAACTGACGCAATTCTGGAGATGGGAATATAGGAAAAGGAACAAGAACTACAGTCAAAATCATCACCAGCAGAATACAAGAGACAAAAGAGAGAATGTAGGGCATAAGAGACACAGCAGAATAAATTGATACATGGGTTAAAAATGCAAAATTCTAATTTCTTTCTCCACATGTTTGTCCTTTGAGTACAGGAAGGCTACTGATTTGTTTGAGTTAATTTTGTATCCAGCCACTTTGCTGAACTTGTTTTTCAGCTGTAGGAGTTCTCTGGTGGAATTTTTGGGGTCACTCAAGTACACTATCATGTCATCGGCAAAGAGTGATGTTTTTATCTCTTCCTTTCTGATTTGTATCCCCTTGATCTCCTTTTGCTGTCTAATTGCTCCAGCCAGGACTTCCAGTACTATGTTGAATAGGTAGGGGGAGAGTGGGCAGCCTTGTCAAGTCCCTGATTTTAGTGGGATTGCTTCAAGTTTCTTGCCATTAAGTTTGATGTTGGCTCTTGGTTTGCTGTATATTGCTTTTATTATGTTTAAGTATGGGCCTTGGATTCCTGTTCTTTCCAGGACTTTTAACATGAAGGGGTTTTGGATTTTGTCAAATGCTTTCTCAGCGTCTAGTGAGATGACCATGTGATTTTGGTCTTTGAGTTTGTTTATATGGTGGATTACATTGATGGATTTCCTTATGTTAAACCATCCCTGCATCCCAGGGATGAAGCCTACTTGGTCATGATGAATGATCGTTTTGATGTGTTCTTGGATTCGGTTTGCAAGGATTTTGTTGAGTATTTTTGCATCGATGTTCATAAGTGAGATTGGTCTGAAGTTCTCTTTCCTTGTAGGGTCTTTGTGTGGTTTAGGTACGAGGGTTATTGTAGCCTCAAAATATGAGTTGGGTAATATTCCATCTGATTCTATCTTTTGGAATAGTTTGGCGAGTATTGGTGTTGTATCCTCAATAAATGTCTGATAAAATTCTGCACTGAACCCATCTGGACCTGGGCTTTTTTTGGTTGGGAGGCTTTTGATGATTTCTTCTATTTCTTTAGGTGTTATAGGGTTATTTAGATAGTTTACTTGGTCCTGGTTTAACTTTGGGATCTTGTATCTGTCTAGGAATTCATCCATTTCCTCCAGATTTTCCAATTTTGTGGAGTATAAGTTTTTGTAGTAGGATCTGATGATTTCTTGAATTTCCTCAGTTTTAGTTGTTATGTCCCCACTTTCTTTTCTGATTTTGTTAATTTGGATACTCTCTCTTTGCCCTCTAGTTAGTCTGTCTAGGGGTTTATCAATCTTGTTGATTTTCTCAAAGAACCAACTCTTGGTTGTGTTGATTTTTTCAATGGTTCTTTTTGTTTCTATTTGGTCTATTTCTGCCCTAATTTTGATTATTTCTTGCCGTCTACTTTTTTTGGGTATATCTGCTTCCTTTTGTTCTAGGGATTTTAGCTGTGCTTTCAGGTTGCTGATGTGAGCTCTCTTCAGTTTCTTTTTGGAAGCACTTAGGGCTATGAGTTTTCCTCTCAATACTGCTTTCATTGCATCCCATAGGTTTGGGTATGTTGTGTTTTCGTTTTCGTTGAATTCTAGAAAATCCTTAATTTCTTTCTTTATTTCTTCTTTGACCCTGCTATCCTTTAACAGAGCATTGTTTAGTTTCCATGTATATGTGTTCTTTTTGTTGTCTTTGTTGTCGTACCCTTCACAATCGTTACAAAAACTATGAAATACCTTGGTGTGACTCTAACTAAGCAAGTGAAGGACCTGTATGACAAGAACTTCAAACCTCTAAAGAAAGAAATTGTGGAGGATCTCAGAAAATAAAAAGATCTCCCATGCTCATGGATTGGAAAGATCAACATCTTAAAAATGGCCATCCTACCAAAAGCAATCTACAGATTCAATGCAATCCCCATCAAAATTCCAACCCAGTTCTTCATGGAATTGGAAAGATCAATGTGCAATTTCATATGGAATAACAAAAGACCTAGAATAGCGAAATCCATCCTCAACAACAAAAAAATATCTGTGGGAATCACTATCCCTGACCTCAAGCTATAGTACAAGGCAATTGTGCTGAAAACTGCATGGTACTGGTACAGAAATAGGCATGTGGATCAATGGTATAAAATAGAAGATCCAGTAATGAGCCCTCATGTATATGGTCACCTGATTTTTGACAAAGGAGCAGTAAACATTCAATGGAAAAAGGACAGCCTATTCAACAAATGGTGCTGGTCCAACTGGCACTCAGCATGCAAAAGAATGAAAATAGACCCCTTCTTATTTCCTTGTATAAAGCTCAAGTGTAAGTGGATCAAAGATCTCCACATTAAACCAGATACACTGAAACTATTAGATGAGAAAGTAGGGAAAACCTTAGAACACATAGGTACAGGAGAAAATTTCCTGAACAAAACACCAATGGCTCAAGCTCTAAGGTCAAAGATTAACAAATGGGACTTAATGAGATTGCAAAGTTTCTGTAAGGCTGAAGACATCGTCAAGAAAACAAAACGGCAACCAATAGAATGGGAAAAGATCTTTCTAACCCCACATCTGATAGAGGCCTATCATCCAAGGTGTACAAGAACTCAATAAGCTAGACACCACAGAATCAAATAACCCTATTAATAAATGGGGTACAGAGCTAAACAAAACCTTTTCCGTTGAGGAACACCGAATGGCCGAGAAACACCTGAGGAAGTGCTCAACATCCTTAGCCATCAGGGAAATGCAAATCAAAACAACCCTGAGATTCCACCTCACACCAGTCAGATTGGCCAAGATCCAAAACTCAGATGACAGCAGATGCTGGCCAGGCTGTGGAGAAAGAGGAATACTTCTCCACTGTTGGTGGGGTTGCAAGCTAATACAACCACTCTGGAAATCTGTCTGGCGATACCTCAGAAAATTGGATATAGTACTACCTGAAGACCCAGCTATTCCACTTCTGGGCATATACCCCAGAGACACTTTAACACACAACAAAGATATGTGCACCACAATGTTCATAGCAGCTATATTTATAATAGCCAGATGCTGGAAGGAACCCAGATGTCCTTCAGAAGATGAATGGATACAAAAATTGTGGTACATATACACAATGGAATACTACTCAGCCACCAGAAACAATGACTTAACCAAATTCTTAAAAAAATGGCTGCATCTAGAGAATATCATCCTGAGTGTGATAACCCAGTCACAAAAGAACACACATAATATGCAGTCACTGATAGTGGGATGCTAACCCCAGAGGCTTGCACTCCCCCAGAAACAACTCACAGACTGTATGAAGTCCAAGAAATAAAGAAAACAAAAAAATATACATATATTTACAAAACAAGAAGACTTTGACTATTTCCATGTTGCGTTTTGTTTTGCATGTACTCTATGCTTATTGTAACTATTAGGTTTTCAATGCATACTGTCAAGCCCTTGAAAAAAATCAAGTATGACTAAAAAAATATATTCACATGGTTTTATGTAAAAATTATTTGAATGTCTGAAAAAACAGTACTGACAAAAATGTATAATTTTAAGGAAAAAATGTTTAAAATTTGTACATTTATCTTTGTTTTGTAAAATAAAGTCGTTAAAAAAATAATAATTTATCTAGTCCTTTCCCTAAAGGTGTTTATCAGTTGTAGAATTTTCCACATAGAATGTTTGGTTTCATTTATATATACACTATCATATCATCTGATTTCAAAATGATAATTTTGTTTCTTTCTTTCTAATTTTTATCCCCTTGATCTTCTTCAGATATCCTATTGCTCCAGATAGAACTCAATTACTAGAATTAGATTACTAGATAGAACTAGATACTAGTTATGGTAGATACTATCAATTACTAGACAGAACTCAAATTCTAGAAATGGAAGAGTGTACAGCCTTGTTTATTTTTTCATATTTAGATAAATTGCTTTGATTTTTCTCCAGTTAATTTGTATATTGTTTTCTGTAAATGATCTTGTTATATTTTTTCTTAATTTCTCTCAAACTCTTATCATCAGATAGCATTGGATTTTGTCAAAGGCTTTTTCAGCATCTAACAAGACGATCATGTGTGTTTTTTTATTTGTTTGTTTTTAAAGTGAATTACTTTGACATATTTTCAAATCTTGAACCAATCCTGAATGAAACCTATTTGATTATGGTGGATTATCATCTTTATATATTCTTAGGTTCAGTTTGCATGTATTTTACTGAGTATTTTCATGTCTATTTTTATAAGAAAAATAGTCTTTAGGGTGTTGTCATTGATGTATTATTTAGGCATCATGAGTGTTTCCTTTATAAATTGTGTGCCCTTGTGTTTGGGGCATAAATGTTAAGAACTGATAAGTCATCATAGTAGATATTTACTTTGGTGAGTGTGAATTGTTCTTTTTCATCTATTTTGATTAATTTTTGTTTAAAGAATTTTTTGGATAATAGAGTAGCTACAATGGCTTACTTCTTGAGTCTATTTCTTTGCAATGTGTTTTTCCAATCCTTTATCCTGAGAAATGTACACATTTGATAATGAGGTATGTTTCTTGTATTTTTGTATACAGAAAAAAGATGAATCCTGTTTTTACACCCATTTTGATTGTCTGAATCATTTTATCAGGCTGTCCATATTGAGAGACATTAAAGACCAATTATTCTTAATTCCTCTTAGTTTATTGTTATTGGTTGTTGTGTTCTTCTGTATATGTGGTGGTTATTAATAATTAATAAAATATTTTACCTTTCAAAATTCACAGAATAATACAAATTAAATCAAAGATTTTATAGAAAAAAATGCAAAATTCTAAAAAGCTCATAATACAAAACATCTGGGAAATTTATATAAAAATACCAAAATACCACTATAAAAATACCAAATCTAAGAAAATGAGAATAGAAAATATCAAACCTAAAAATATAGGAATAGAAGGAGAATATTCCCAGCTTAGATGCACAGAAAACATCTTCAAAGAAGTCATAGAAGAAAATTTTCCTAACCTAAAGCAAAATATGCCTATGATTGGGCAAGCAGACTATAGAGCACCAAATACATAGGAACTGAAAGAAAATTCTCCCACTATAGTAACCAAATATTAAATGTACAGAACAAAAAATTATTAAAATTTAAATGGGGAAAAGGCCATGTAGCATATGAAGGTAGATCTATAAGAATTACAGCCTACTTCTCACAAAAGACTCTCAAAGTTAGAATGGCCTGGATAGACCCCAAGAGGCTACAGATCTCAGGCTAGTCTACTATACCCAACAAAACTTTTAGTCAAAATAGATAGAGAAACCAACATATTCTGAGAAAAATCAGATTTAAATAATATGTTTCCACTAAATGAGTTCTATCAAGGATACTAGAAGAAAAACTCAAAACAATGAGGATAACTACATTCAATAAATACACAAAAAATAATTTCACACCATTAAAATAAAAATTAAAGCACATGAGCATAGGCACAGAGAGACAGACAGACAGATACACACAAACACACAAGTACTACTATCATCAAAACAACAGGAATTAACAATTATTGGTCACTAATATCTCAGAACATCAATGGACTCAATTTATCAATAAAAACACAAAGACTAACAGAACAGATTCATGAATAGAATTCATCATTCTGCTGTATACAAGAAATGCATTTCAGCATTTTCTAAAATTGACTACATATTTGGTCACAAATCAAGCCCCAACAGATACAAGAAGATACAAAGCCTGTGCATTTTCTTTGACCACCATGGAATACAGCTGGACTTCAACAACAGTGTGAACAACAGAAAGCATACATACTCATGGAAATTGAACAACTCACTAAAAAATAAAGTAAAAAATAGAGTGAGGGGGGAGAGAGAGAGATGGAGGGAGGAAGGGAGGGATCCAGGGAGGGAGGAAAGGAAGGAGGAAGGGAGAGGGAGAGAGAGAGGGAGAGGGAGAGAGAGAGGGAGAGAAAGAGAGAGAGAGAGAGAGAGAGAGAGAGAGAGAGAGAGAGAGAGAGAGAGGAGAGAAGGAGGAAGAGGGAGAGAGGAATGAAGGAAAGAAGGAAGGAAAGAAAGAAAGAAAGAAAGAAAGAAAGAAACAAACAAACAAACAAACAAACAAACAAGGATGGATGAAAAGAAAAAAGGAAAGAAAAGATTAAAGGCCTTTTTGAATTCAATAAAATGAGGGTAAAAGAGAAGTAGACAACAGGAAATAATTTAAGTCAGGACTGAAACTAATCAATTAGATAAAAAGAGTAGAGTAGAATCATGAAAACAGAGAACTAGTTCTTTAAGAATATCAACAAGAGAAACAGTCTAGGTAACTAAAGGGCAAAAATACAGTCACAAACTAACAAAATCAAATATGAAAAGAGAGACATAACGGCAACATTGCATAAAATCAAAGAATAATTATGTCTTACTTCAAAAGCCTGTACTGCACAAAATTGGAAAACCTTAATGAAATGAATTAGTTTCTAGAAGGTACCAATGACCTAATTTAAACCAAATTAGCTAAGCTATCTCAATAGTCCTGTAACCTTTAAAAAATAAAAACCCTACTATAAGTCTCCTAAGAAAAGAATAAATAAATAAGTAAAACAAACAAACATGAAAATGAACAAGCAAAACTAGAGGCAGATGGGTTTAGCACAGAATTATAGAACAATTTCAGAGACCTTATACCACTATTTCTCAAACTATTCCATAAAGCAAAAACAGAAGGAACAGTGCCAAACTCACTTTATTAGACCACAGTCATGCTGATATGAAAACCACACAAAGCCTCAAGAAAGGGAATTTCACATCAATTTCCCTTACCAACATAGATACAAAATTAACAACATACTCACAGATGGAATCCTAAAATCAAAGAAATAATCTACCATGATCAAGTAAGCTCTGCTCCATGGACTAATTAATGATTTGGAATACGAAATTCTTCAAGGCATTTCACCACATAAATAAACAGACGTAAATGACTTACATGATCATCTAATTAGATACTGAAAAAAAAAATACTGAAAAGAACACTCCAACATATAACAAGGATTCATGCTCCACATTCATAGTAGCCTCATCTATAATAGTCTGACACTGGAAAGGACCCAGATGTTCTTCAAAAGAGGAATGGATACAGAAAATGTGGTACATTTATACAATGGAATGGTACCCAGCTATTAAAAGCAATGACTTCATGAAATTCTTAGGCAAGTGGATAAAATTAGAAAATAGTGTTCTGAGTTAGGTAACCCAGTTACAAAAGAACACACATTGTATGCACTCACTAATAAGCAGATACTAGCCCAAAAAGCTCAGAGTACCTAAAAAAATTTACAGACATTATGAAGCTCAAAAAGAGGGAAGTCCAGAATATAGATGCTTCAGTCCTACTTAGAAGAGAGAACAAAATACTTATGGGAGAAAATACAGAGTCATAGAGGAGCAAGAACTGAAGAAAAGATCATCCAGAGACTCTGTCACCTGGGGAATCCACCCAAAATGCAGTCATCAAACCCATGTACTATATCTGGCAGGAACCTGATATGAATGCCTCCTTAGAGGCTTTGCCAGAGCCATAACAATACAGATGAGGATGCTTGCAACTAACCATCAGACTGAACATGGGGACCACAATGGAGAAGCTAGAAAAAGGACTTAAAGAGCTGAAAAGTTTTTCAATTTCATGGGAAGAACAGCAATATCAACCAACCAAACTCCTAGAGCTCCCTGGAACTAAAACACCAACCAGTGAATAACACATAGAGAGACACATGGCTCCAGGTGCATATGTAGTAAAAGATAGCATTTTCTGGCATTAATGGGAGAAAAGGCCTTTGATCCAGTGAAGGCTCATTTTCTTGTCATAGGGGAATGCCAAAGTGCTGAGATAGGAGTAGGTGGTTGGGAGTGGGAGCATCTTCATGGAAGGAAGGTGTGTGTGTGTGTGTGTGAGTGTGTGTGTGTGTGTGTGTGTGTGTGTGTGTGTGTGTGTGTGTGTGTGATTCTAATGTGAAGGGGGAAATCTGATAACATTTAAATTTCTACCTAGATCAATAAGAAAACTAAAAGAGATCATTGAGGTACAGATTGCAAAAATATGGAAAACATCGCTATTCACAGATGATATGATATTATATATATGTGACCCCGAAAATTCCACCAAAGAAATTTTATAGCTTATTAATGCCGTCAGCAAAGTGGCTGGTAAATTAAAGAAAGATTGAATAAAAGAAAGAAAGGAAAGAAAGAAGGAAGGAAGAAAGAGAGAGAGAGAGAGAGAGAGAGAGAGCGAGAGAGAGAAAGAAAGAAAGAAAGAAAGAAAGAGGGAAAGAAACAACAGAAACACAAACCAAAGAAACAAAGAAAGAAAACATATTAGAAGTCCTCCTTTATACAAATTATAAATGGGTCAAGAAAGGTTATAGAGGCAATGCCCTTCCCAATACCCACAAATAATATAAAGTTTCTTGATGTGACTCTAACCAAATAAGTTAAAGACCTTTATGACAAGAACCTGAACTCTCTAAAAAAAAAAGAAATTAAAAAAGAAATTAGAAGATGTGAATATCATATATATATATATATAATCCCCATTAATTGTCCAACACAGGTTACTTATAGACATTGAAAGATCAATTTTCAGCTTTATATATTAAACAACTCCAAGGATCTTCATGGAAGCAGGGAGAGAATTATAGGAGAGAGGTGTGGGAGATAACATTTGAAATATAAATATATAAAATATCTAATAAAAATACAAAAAAATTCCCAGGATAGCTAGAACAATCCTGAACAATAAAAAAAAATATTGGAGGCATCACCATCCCTGATTTTACACTGTACTACAGAACAATAGTAATAAAAGCTGCGTGATACTGGTATATAAACAGATATGTTGATCAATTTAACTGAGTCAAAACCACAGAAACAAACCTACACATCTATGGATACTTGATTTCTGACAAGAAGAAAAATCATGTAAAATAGAGAATATCTTTCAAAAAATAGTGCTATATGTCTACAAGTAGAATAATACAAATATATCCACATATATTAACTTGCACAAATCCAAGTCCAAGGTAATAATATATAAAACCAGACACATTGACAGAATATAGAGCAGAACATGTGGAATAGCCTTAAACTTTTTAGTACAGGAGACAAAGTCCTGAAAATACTATCAGTGGCTCAGGCATTAAGATTCATAACTAATAAATGGGACCTCATGAATCTGAAAGCTTTCTGTAAGACAGAACACGTGGCTAACAGTGCAAAACAACAGCCTACATACTGGGAAAAGATCTTTACAAACTACACATTTAACAGAGGGCTAATATCCAAAGTATGTAAAGAACACGTTAGACAAAAGCAACCTAAACCACTCGATTAAACATGGGGTACAGGGTTCTCAACATCCAGGATCCTCCTGTTCTCTCTCTGTGACCCATGTCTTTATCCCTCTGCTCAGTATTTTTACATCGTGTCCTGTTTCTGACTTTTACGTTGCATTACAAGAATCACTGTCATAATGCCACCCAAGTTCACGATCCAGAACCTCCATCTCAGATGCTTTAGTTACATCTACAATATGCTTTTTGCTATCTGATATAATAAGTACATCTTTACACGTTAAGGTTCTGAGTGTCCTGGACAATATTTTTAATATACAAACAACAAAATAAAACACAAAGCCCAAACAACATACACACACACACACACACACACACACACACACGCACACACACACTCGAGTGAAATGTAGTTACCTAGTTACCTATAGAGTTTGTTTCATTTTACCATATGCAGATAATTTACTGAGTGAGAGGTAGAGCCAAACATAAATAAATTCAAATAGAACTTAGGATAATTTTCTCTTTTCATAATTTACAACTGATGCAGAGTCTGTGTTTTAATACTCTGAATATTTTCACACTCCAATTGACTCTACAAAGTGGGATTTAAAGTAGTAATTTCACAGTCAGACTGCATTCAAAGCCCAGTGCTTTTGATATTTAAGAGGTCACGAATAATGTCACTTTTTAATGATGTTTGAGTGTTTTTTGGATTTATAAACTCCTATGCTGTGATGTTATTATCCAAAGCAATAAATGGTTTATTCTCCTGAACGGCAGCATCTAAGGCAGGAGTCTCTAAACATTGATTTTTGGTCTGAGGCTCCATGGAGATTTCCCTTGTCTGGGATGAGTGAGGAAGATATGTAAAAATTTAACTCTTTCTCATAAAACTAATACATCAGGTTTATGACTCTCATGTGCACTTAGTTCTTTCCCAAACAATATAAAAAATAAAAAAGAAAAACATCTATCCCTTTGAAAAATAAGAAAATTCACTAACTTTTATTGATTGTATTCATCAAATAGATAATCACACACAATATAAATTTAACCTTAATGCATTTATTTTTTAAAGTAAGTTGATTTCAGAAGTATTGTCAGAAGGCATTCTCTGGTGAGAAATACTTTCTAAAAACATAGATGCAGACACAAAATTAACAAGCAAAGAAGCACACATGATGCTTGTTCAGTGATTGACCTGTTTAAAAGTTATGTTTAAATGAATACTTGCAAAGAGCTGAATATTCAATGCCACATTGTCTTACTGAATGCCAAGAGTGGATGGGTTGACAAAATGGCTCAACATGTGATGGTCTACAGCCAACCCTGATGATTTTAGTTCAACATCCTAAAAGCTGCTTTACAGGAGAGACTCAATTCCCTGCAGCTTTGCAGTTGACCTCCACAACAATGCAGAGGCACGAGTTCCTGTCACTAAATAAATACTTAATCAAATAAATAAATTGGTTACATGCTCATGGGAGATTTCATTAATAAGTAAGGAAAAACTAGGCAGTGAAAATAAAGGAAAAAAATATATTACTTTTATTAGTATGACAGCTGTCAAAGCAACTTACTTAGAAAAGGTTTCAGTTGAGCTCTTGATTTAAGCAAGCAATCCACTATTGTGGGCAAGTCATGGGACCAGAATAAAGAGGCAGCTGGTCCGTTGGTATCACGAAGGGGCAAATAACAGTGATTGGTGTTTCTCAGCTAACTTCCTATTTTATTGGTTGACACTGAATTTATCACCCATTTATAAACTCAATATAAAAACATTCTCACTGACGGGAACAAAGATTTCTTTCCTATGTGATTCTAAGTCTTGTAAATTTGGCAATCAATATTGGTCATCATACACTGAAATCTGAATGTCAGAATGTTCTCCATGATTTCCATATACAGAGCATGTCAAAAAGTCCTTCACAGTCTTTCTTTTCTCAGCAAACACAGGAACTTCATTCAAGCAAGACAGTGCTAGGCCCTTACTGTATTTACAGAGACATAGAACTTTACTAAATTAATTACATGAAATAACAATAATATATAAAACATATGTTTTAAACTCAGTCTTAATAGTGTTTTATTTGGAATCATAACTGTTGAACACAAAAAGTTACCAGTACCTCAGCTTCTACTCTTAGACAACAATCAGAAGTACATACCACAAAATGTTTATAGAAAAAAATCTAAGAGCTAGTGGGTGCGAGGGGGGCAATTATTATTGTAATTCACCAAATTTTCAAAAAGATTCTTATTACTTGGGAAATAAGGAAAATGTGACCTAAAGTGCAGAATAAAAGCTTATGTTGTACCCATAAATAAGTGATAGTTAAAACAAAAAACTAAAGGGAGTAAAATGTAAATATTTTAATGGGCTGGGAAGAAGGATCAATCATGAAACAAAACTCTTATTAAAACTATTGCAAGTACTAAATATTATTATATTACCTTTCATTTCTTTATTAGTGTGAATTACTCTTTAAACAATAATCAGTGACAACACATTTTTAATTAAGTGTATAACTGTGTACTTAGGATGATTACTGTTGTAAAATTATTATAATTATCATGTTTCAAATAAAAGATTATTTGCAATTGCTCCAAAGCTACACACAACTATTAGAAATCATAATAGAGATCTATTCCAATCATTACTAATATAGTTTAATACTGCAGATATTTTAAAATCAGTGTTAAAACATATCTGCTTCAAACAACAAATACCCATATGTTAAGATACTGATCAAAGCAGTTCTATGGGAAATTATCTACACACACAGATATTGACCAAAGAATATATTTTAGTAAAACATTAGGAAGTCACATATATAGCTCTGCTTTATTTTGTAAGTTGAAAGTATCTTTTATAGATGTGAGAGCTGAGACTCAGAAAGTGCAAGTGAATCCCTTCCCCAAGGTTGCCCCATCAACCATTAGCTTAACCGTGTGTAGAGAGCTCTTATCTTTATCCCCCAGTGCCCTTTTCTCTTTGTTGAAGTGAGTCTCTTCCACATTATCTTTTTATTTCATAAGAGGAATTTTTAACACAACACAATGACTTACTTGTTATCTACAGGCTTAATGCATTTAAGAATGTATTAAGGACATTAATGCCATTATTCAGAGGAAAGCTTTTAATTGGAGCTCAGAATTTCATTTTGCTCCATTTGTAATATAATCCCAATTCCTAATGGGTCAAATCTTTGGCTCAGTCAGCAATTCACAATGAGTAAAAATTCCAAGACTGTCTCTACAACAGCCTGAAGGTCAGAAGACTAGATCATCTCAACATCAGTCAATTCTCAGCAACTCAAGGATGTCAATCTCTGGGAAGGATCAGGTAACCTATCTCAGCACAGAACTCTGACTGATTTAATGTTCAGTGCATCTGTTGTCAACAAAAGAAAATTGAGGGAGAAGAGATTCAATTTGTTAACTTCCATTCGCAGGCAGTCAAAGCACACACTAGAATAAATATACTGTTTATTCTCTGGACTGGTGGCATTTTCCTGTTTGCTTTTATCTCCTATTTCATTTAGCTCAACAAATCTAACTCTTTACTTTATCACTTCCTTTGAGGCTGAGAACTCTGGGGTTCTGCAAAGAGCTACTTGGATGAGGCAAGACAGAAAACCTGGTAGTGTGGTAACAAGGTGACATGAAAAACTGTGTCAGCAATAGCAGTTTAGAAAACAACTTTATTAAGTTTTACCCTTAAGAAACCTGTGTATATTTCCATCGCTGGTATAAGAGCCTTGTTTGTTTTGATTTCTGACTTCCCAATGGGTGGTGGCAAAGATTGAATTTAAATCACAATTATCTTAGTTTTATATTGTATGATGGAGATGATTTACTGTCTGAACATGAGCTTGTTAATAAAACAAAAACAAAAACATAAATTATGCAATAATTTATAAAATGCCAATTGAGTTGGGGTTATATTGTAGATAGCATGGTTAAAAACTCAAAAAAAAAAAAAAAAGAATAATATTCTCACATAAACCAAATACTAGACAAGCAGACAAGAAATCAAAATTATATCTCTTATTACACCACTTGAATTCTCTAACTTAGAGGTAAGGAAAATAAGAGGAAAGAAGGAATGCCACTGCTGAAGTAAAGTGCATGTATTTACTAACAAATGGTGAGTGATAAAATAGACTTTTGAGAAATTACTATTTTCTGAAAATGAAGAGCATGGCATGTAGATTAGAAGAGAAATTGTAGTGACTGAGAAGCTACGGTAAGTAAAATATTAAAATCTGATTCACTTACACATGTATTGGTATGTTAAAGAGATAAATATGTATATTTTACATGTCATAACACTTGATACTTACTTGGAATGATATCACAGCCAAGTTTCAAGAGCAATTGATATCATATTTGTAATCTTCTGACTGTGCTTGTACTTGATAAAGAACTAGTAATCACTATTCATGTATTTTGTTTCAATATTCATAGAGTACACAAATGGTTATTTTATTTGTTTTATGTAGCTGTCTATGTTTACACAGTAAGATGAGAACAAATGTCTATTACTCTCGAATTAGGCACATACCAGAGATCAACATAAAATTTCATCTTTGATAAGTCTCACTAATATAGGAGTTTATTAATAATATAAGGATGATAGTTTACAAGGGTTCATAGGTTGTATTCATACAAAGTATAGTAGCTATGGTGTCCCATCCTCCTGTTCCTCTGAGCTTCTACCCCATGTCCTCAATATTTCTACATCTCATTCAAAATCAACAGGTATCCAAAGTATCTAAGGAATAATAATAAGACAACTAATCACATTAGGACTAAACATCCAAAGAAGAAATAGAGCCCCCTGCAAAAAAAAAAAAAAAAGTACAGGAAATGCATATAGACAATGGAACACACATTTTTGTACATAAGGGAATCCCATAATAATTAAATGGAAAATTATAATATATATGGAAAGGCATCTCAGTTTATCTTTTAATGCCCTGTGTTAACATTATGAGATGAACAACTGTTGCTGTCTTATCTTTAACCAGTTGACCTGAAAAATCTACTCTATTTCCCCTTCCTGGGACATCTGTACACCTCCACTTGAGCTATGTATGTGTGTTAGCTTTATCTGGATTATGGGTTGTAGCAAATTGTCCTTTACTTAATATCCAATGTCCACTGACATGTGTGTACCTACTATGTTATTCTTCTGGGTCATCAAAACCTTATTTAGGATGATTTTCTATTTCCATCTATTTTGCCTGCAAATTTTGTGTCAACATTTAAAACATTTGTGTAATACTTCATTGTGTAAATATATCACATTTTATTTATCCATTCTTCAGTTCAGGAACAGCTGTTTCCAGATTCTGGCTATTGTGAATAATACTGCAATAAACATTTGAAAAAGTGTCCTCATGTTAGGATGGGGTGTACTTTGATTATATACACAATAATGATAAAGCTGGATTTTGAGGTAAATCTATTTCTTTTCTTTCTTTCTTTTTTTTTTTTTTTTTTGAGGAACTGCCATATTGATTTCCAGTGTGGCTGAATGATCAACTTTGCTTTCTCAGTAGCAATGAGGGAGTGTTCTCTTGATCTATATCCTCACTAGCATGAAATGTCAATTGTGTTGCTAATGTAAGCCATACCTACAGGTATAAGATGAAATCTCAAAAGTAGTTTTGATCTGCAATTCACTGTTGGCTAAGGATGTTGAAAATTTTAAGTGTTTCTTGTATATTTTAGATTCAATGAAATAATTCTAATGATATTTTGCTATACTCACAGGCCAATAATAAACAAAATTAATCTTGATAAGAAGGTTGTCATCCAATCACTGATGGGAGAAGATGAAGAGACCCACAGACCAAGACTAGGCAGAGCCAGAGGAACCATATAGAAGAGGGGTAGGAAGGACTGTAGGAGACAGAGAGGATGAGAAAACCAGGAGAACAAAAAGCATAGAATCAACTAATCAGGATTCATAGTAGCTCACAGAAACTAAAGCAACAAACATGGGCCCTGTACAGCTCTGAGAAATGTCCTATGCATATACTGTATAGTTGTGTAGCTGAGCATTTTTGTGGGACTCCCAACAGTAGGAGTTGGATGTGTCTCTGACTTTTGTGCCTGTACTCGGCATCCTTTACTTCCTCTTGTCCAGCCCTAACATGAGGGTTTGTGCCAAGTTTCATTGCATCTTATTAGGCCATGTGTGGTGGATATCCCTGAGAGGCTTACTCTATTGTCTGGCAGAAGAAAACAGAGGAGTTGTTTGGGGATAGTTGGTAGGTGGGGGGAGGTACTACCAGGAGGAATGAAGAAAGGAGAAATTGAGGTAAGAATATAACATGAGAAAAAAATAAGTTTTACAAAACCTTAATTAAATTATTTTCCTTCTGAATTCAAATAAAAGCAATATGTAAAACTCAGTTTGGGGACTAATAAGAGTTATTCAGTTATATAACTGAATGCACAGAGTAAAGGTGAAGGACAATGGGCAAGGGTAATTGCCACTAACCTTGACCACCAGGCTTCATTCCCCATGACTCACATGGTAAAAAGACAGAACCAATTCTCAAACACTATTCTAAACTTCCATGTGCACTCTCCTCAATAAATACAAATATATGTAATATATTTTTGAAAAAGAAAAAAAAATAAGACAAAGAATTTCTAGAGATGACAACACTGAGTTTGTTGGCTATCTAGTGCTTTGGGTTGTGTGATTTGTTTCTCACAGTACTATCTCCCACTCTCCAACCCTCCTGTTCTCAACCCCATTTGCCCAAGTCTATCAGCAAAATATACTCTATTTATTTTTCCCAGAGAGGTCTCTCTGTTTTCCAAAATGACCTGAATCAGGGGAATCTTTGGAAAGAAGGTAGAATGCTAGCACAATGAAAAGTCTAAGGACTCCTCAAGAGTAACTCCAACAAAGACTCCTAGTAATGAGGGACACGGAGCCTAAATCAGCAATCATCTGTAATAAGAAAAAGGCCACAAGTGGAAGAAATGGGACAGAAACTCAAACTCAAAACCCACAGTTTTTCCAGTGAGTAGAGTTCTGTGACTTGAGCCTAGCAAACCATCATCAGAGAGGCCAAGAGACTTCTAGTGGAGAAGATGCAGAGTACCACAGCCAAATGTTATTCAGAGTTCAGGAGTCCCATGGAGAAGAAGGTAGCCTAGTGTTTTCATGGGACATGAAACAATGGGAGTCAAGGCTGTCTCTGACTCTTTCAACTGTTTGTGGAACACTTCTATTGGGTTGTCTCTCACAGCCTTGATGTGACAGTGTATGCATGGTCTTATTTGTAGATTATTGTACCATGCTTGATTGATTGCCCTTGGAAGCCTGCTCTTTTCTGAGGGGAGGCAGGAGGGACGAATCTGTGGAAGAGGAGAAGTGGAGAAGAGAGAATGGAGGAGAGGAAAGAGGAAAATATGATGATGATGATGTCGATGATGATGATGATGAAGATAAAGTGGTTTGTTTCTCCAGTGACACTCTCTTTAATAAAACCAATCTTTCCTGTATAAGTGGCTATAAATTGGAGATAGCTTCTGGGAAAGGAATGGAGATATGTGTCAACTTTTCCTTTCAGCTCTAGGATCACTTCTCTTGTAGAGCCATGCGGGACTATTTTATCCTGCCTCAGTCTGTGTGAGTTTACATGTGCACCAGCCCGGTTGTTTCTATAAGCTTTGATTCCTTGGTTTCCTCTAAACCCTCTGGCTTGTGTTAGCATCTCCTTTTATTTCATTCTCTACTTCCTGAATACCCAAGCATAGCTCAAGGTCACTTACAACTAAGGTTATAGCAAGAAAGGTCTGATATCACATGGGAGAGTCCTATGATTCTCTCTCCTCTAGGTAGTGTTTATAGTTTATATGTATGTTCATAGTAAGTGTTTATACACTTACCATAGCCAGATTTATCATTGATATAGCTACCAGGCTAAGAATCTCTACTTACAATAAAGAATTGGGGTTAATGTAACAATAACTCTATCGAATCGTCTAGCAAAATGAAACCCAGATTCCAATAATGCTAATTTTACATCAATAGTACACATAGACTATAAATAATAACAATGTCTTCCAAATCTGGTAGAAACCTAACAGAATACTCTTGCTACAATAAATGCAAATTCATTGTTAGGTAAGAATCATTTGTGGGCCAGAGCTACTTATCCTTACCTTCACTTACCCAAGCAATCCCCTTTGCCACTTATAATAGAGGATAAAGAATAAAGCCAATACAGAATACAGCAATGGACAATTATCATTGTTATATGTAGAGTTAGATTACATTATAAGATGGATGCAGTCCTTCCTTCTACAAACAAATAATTCTCACATTTTCCAATCTCCTAGGAAATACACAATAGCATTGCCTCTGGACCTGCAGCTCAACTGCACACAGGTCCCTGGGAGTTTGGGAGAGCTACAGGAGCACTTTTGACCCTAAGCTGAAGAGTGAGTCAACTCCTTCTGCCCACATTCTAACCCAGGAGAGGCTGCACAGTTCAAGCATCAGAACTGCCTGGGGGTACACACTTCTCTGCCTGCACATGGCTGAGCCTCAGCAAAGCCTTGCAAGAGCTCTCCCACCTGAGCCCACAGTAAGCACTAAGCCTGCCACATACCCTCACTGGCTGTCCAGGGAGGGAGCACCTGATGATCTCCTGAGCAGATAGGGAGGTGATCTGTGGAATCAGGTCCTCTGTGGCCCAGCAAGAGAGCTGGGTAACTGCCATCAAGACTCAGGACCCGCCCACAGATGGCTGAAACTCCATTCAAGTGCTCTTAGGACTGAGCCCACAGTGAGCTTGCCACACACCCTTCAGGTTGTCCCAAGAGGAATAGCCTAGAGCTCCTAGAGGACAGCTAGAGTGGTGCACTCATGGATCAATCCTTTCTGGCCCTAAGAAAGGGTTAGCCTACTGCCATCAAAACTCAAGACATGGCTAAAGAGGGCTGAGCGCACAGAGAAGTCTTGCAATAGCTCCCCCCGCCCCAGCACATGGAGACAGAATGGAGCCACTGCAATCAGAATTCACTACCTGCCCACAAAGAAACAGATATCCAGAAGCAGTTTTCTTCCTGAGCCTGTGGGCCTTCAGATCCACACGAGAGACAGGCTCCATTCAGAGACAATAAGAGCATATATAATCACAGACAACAAGATGACAAGAGGAAAGAAAAAGAACCTAAGAAATGGAAACCAAGACAACTTGGCAACATCAGAACCCAGCTCTCCCACCAAAGCAAGTAGAGAAGGGAATTGCCAAACAGACCAGAAAAACAAGAGTTAGACTTGAAATCATACTTCATGATGAAGATGGAGATCTTTGAGAAACATATAAGTAACTCCATTAAAGAATTACAGGAGAACCAGGGGAAATCACTCAAAGAACTACAGAAAAACTCAACCAAACTGATAAAGGAATTGAAAACAGAAATAGAAACAATAAAGAAAACACACACACAAAAAGACAACCATGGAGATGGAAAACCAAAAAAAAAAAAAAAAAAAAATCAGGAGTCACAGATACAAGCATCACTAACAGACTACAAGAGATGAAAGAGAGGATCTCAGAAGCCAAAAAACAACATAGAAAACATAGACAAAACAGTAAGCGAAGAAAACAAAAACAAAAAAACAAAAAAAAAAAAAACTCGAAACCCAAAATGTCCAGGAGATCAGGACACAATGAGAAGACCAAACCTAAGAATATTAGGTATAAAAGGGCAACAAATATCAACTAAAAGTAAATATCTTCTGCAAAATCATAGAAGAAAACTTACCTGACCTTAAAAATGATATGACCATGAACATACAGGAAGCCTACAGAACCCCTAATAAATTGGACCAGAAAAGAAACTTCTCCTGAAGCATAATAGTCAACATACCAAATACTGGAAACAAAAAAAATCTAAAAGTTGTGAGGAAAAGGGACATGTAACATATGAAGGCAGACTGATCAGAATTACACCAGACTTCTCAACAAAGACTATGAAAGCTAGAAGATCCTGGACAGATATCATAAAGACCATAAAAGAGCACAAATGCCAGCCCAGGTTACTATGTCTAGCAAAAGTCTCAATCACCTTAGATGGAGAAACTAAGATATTCCAGAACAAAACATAATTTACACAATATCTGTCCACAAATCCAGCCCCACAAAGGATGATAAATGGAAAAAATCCAAGACAAGGAAGAAAATTACACCCAAGGAAAAGGATAAATAAATAAATAAATAAATAAATAAATAAATAAATAAATAAATAAATAAATAAACATATAAATAAATAAATATGCAAGGACACCAAAAGAAGAAAACCACACAAACATAATTCTACTACTAACAACAAAACTAACAGTAAACAAAAATCACTATGCAATAATTTCTCTTAACATCAATGAACTCAATTTCCCAATAAAAAGACACAGACTATCAGACTGGATACATAACAGGATCCAACATTTTGCTGCAAACAGGAAACTCATCTTAGAGACAAAAACAGACAAGACCTCAGAATAAAAGGCTGGGAAAAAAAAAAAAAAAAAAAAAAAAAAACCTTCAAAGCAAATAGGCACAGAAAACAAGCTGGAGTAGCTATTCTAATATCAAACAAAATATATTTTCAACCAAAAGTTATCAAAACACATAAGGAAGGACACATTTTCTTATTACAGGAAAAATTGAACATCTATGCTCAAAATACAAAGGCAGCCAAATTTGTATAAGAAATCCTACTAAAGTTCAAAGCATATACTACAACACACACAATGATAGTGGGAGACTTCAACACCCCACTGTCATCAATGGATAGCTCATGGAGACAGAAACTGAACAGAGACAAAGAAAAACTAGCAGAAGTTAGGAACCAACTGGAATTAACAGACATCCACAGGACATTTCACCCAAAAACAAAATAATATACTTTTTTTCTTATTACCTCATAGTACCTCCTCCAAAATTGACCATATAGTCAGTCACAAAACAGGCCTCAACAGATACGTAAAGATCGAAATACTCCTATTCTTTCTATTAGATCTCCATGAACTAAGGCTTGTCTTTAATAACAATAAAAAAAAACCCACACACACATGGAAACTGAACAATGCACTGCTCAATGGTATCATATTCAAGGAAGAAACAAAAAGAGAAATTAAAGATTTTTTTAGAATTTAACAAAAATGACAGCACTAAATAACCAACCTTTATGGGATGTAATGGAAGCTGTACTGAGATGAAAACTTCATAGATCTGAGTGCCTCCAAAAAGAAACTGGAGGGAGAATACAGAAGCAGCTTGACAGCTCAGCTGAAAGCCCTAGAACAAAAAGAAGCAGATACACCACAGATGAGTAGACAGCAGGAAATAATCAAACACAAAGCATAAATCAACCACATGGAGACAAAAAGAACTGTACAAACAATAAACAAAACCAAGGCTTGGGTTTTTGAGAAAATCAACAAGATCTATAAACCCTCAGCCAGCCTAACTAGAAGGCAAAGACAGAGTATCCAAATTAACAAAATCAGAAATCAAAATAGAGACATAACAAAAGAAACTAAAATAATTCAAGAAATCATCAGATCTTACTACAAAAGCCTATACTCAACAAAACTGGAAAATCTGGAATAAATGAATAAGGTTCTAAACAGATACCAGATACCAAAGTTTAATGAGGACCAGATAAACCATCTAAACAGTCCCATAATATCTAAAGAAACAAAATCAGTCATCAAAAGCCTCCCAACCAAAATAAAGCCCTGTACCAGATGGGTTTCGTGGAGAGTTCTATTAGATTTTATAGAAAACCTAATACCTATACTTTCCAAATTATTCCACAAAATAAAATCAGATGGAACACTACCCAACTTGTTCTTGAATCTAGAATTATGTTCATAACTAGCAAACCACCTTGTATCCTTTTGTGATTTGTTTGGGGGCAGGGTACTTAATTTCTTTTGAGAACTTTTGTTTATAAATAGATTCCAATGTGCAATAAAAAACTGTCATCTCAAAATAAATACAGTTTTCACAAAAATGTTAAAAAATAAAAAATAAACCACACAAAGACACTACAAAGAAAGAGAACTTCAAACCAATTTCTTTTAAGAACATTGAGGTAAAAATACTCAATAAATTTCTTACAAATTGAGTCCAAGAACACATCAAAACAATCATCCACCATGACCAAGTAGGCTTTATCCCAGGGATACAAGGATGGTTCATCATACAAAAATCCATCAAGGTAATCAACCATATAAACAAATTCAAAGGAAAAAAAAACACACATGATTTTCTCAATAGATGCTGAGAAAGCATTCCACAAAATTCAATACTCCTTCATGACAAAAGCCTTGGAAATGTCAGGAATCAAAGGCTCATTTCTTAACATAGTAAAAGTAATATACAGCAAAACAGCAGCCAACATCAAACTAAATGGAGAGAAACTTGAAGCAATCCCAATAAGATCAGGAACTAGATGTTCTTCAACAGAGGAATGGATACAGAAATTGTGATACATTTGCACAATGGAGTACTACTCAGCTATTAGAAACAATGACTTTACAAAATTTGTAGGCAAATGGCTGGAACAAGATAATATCATCCTGAGTGAGGTAACCCAGTTACTAAATAACAACATGGTATGCACTCACTGATAAGCAGATACTAGCCATAGAAATCTCTGAATACCCAGGAAACAAATCACAGACCTTAGGAAGCTCAAAAAAAAAAAAAAAAAAAAAAAGGAAGGTCAAAATGTTGAAGGCTCAGTCTTTCATAGAAAGAAAAACAAACACTCACTGGGAGGAGGTATAGGATCAAGAAGAAGAGCTGGGATTGAAGAGGGGATCTTTCAGGGCCTGCTTCACCTGGGGATCCACCCCATGTGCAGCCACCAGGTCCAAACACTATTGCTGATTCTGAGAGTTTCTTGCTGCCAATAACCAGATAAGGGTGCCTCCTCCGGGGTTCTGTCAGAATCATGCAGCTGAGCAGACTTACAACTAACCATTAGGCTGAATATTGGAACACTGGTGAAGGTGCTGGGGTGTGGGGGAGAATGAAAGAGCTAAAGGTGCTTGTGGCCTCATGGGAAGAACAACATTGTCCACCAACAAAATCCTCCAGAGCTCCCACGGACTAGATCACAAACCATCAAGCACACATTTAGAGGCTCATAGCTCCAGTTGCATATGTAGCAGAGAATAGCAGTGTCTGGCATCAATGTAAGAAGAGAACTTTGGTCCAGTGAGGGCACATTTTACCAATGTAGGGAATGCCAAGGCAAGGTGATGGAAAGGGTTATTGAGAGCTAGTGCACCTCCCTGAAGACAAGTAGAGGGAGGGGGGAAGAAAGAGGGGTGGGCCAAGGGGATAACATATCAAATACAGAGAGTATCTAATAAAAAATAAATAAAAAAACTTAAAAGGGAAAATATTAAGATACTCTTTACACTTTTAAAAACTTCACCTTGTCTCTGTTTTTGACTTGTTTGTTTTCTGGGGGTCACACTGATGTTAGATGATGAATATATATATAGCTTATTATTTCACAGTTGAATTACTGCAGACTCACGTGTTTGCATGGGATGAAGCAAAGAAACTTGAATGTTGAGAATTAAACCTGAGGCATAGAAGAGATATCACTTCTGATAATGAAGAGATGGCTCAGATATAAAGAGTGCTTACTGCTCTTCCAGAGTACCTAATATTGGTTCCCATCCCTGTCTGGCATCTCAGACAAGTGGCTGAATATACAGCAGAAAGAGTGAAGGTATGTAGCTGGTCCAAATGTGTCAAGCTTCTGAGGGTACCTACATTCATCTGCACATACACACACACAGACACATCACCATATACACAATCAAAGTCATAAAATAATTTGGAAGTAAAATTTACAATAAATTTAGAATTTGTAGTTATATATGATAAATTCCATAAGGTTTTCGTGGAAGTGCAAGTTACTCTGCATAGAAAAAAACAGTCTACAGCAAAAAGAACAAAGTTTATAGTTTTGTAAGACCTGAAACTAAGACATAACTCGGTGTCATAGTAACCAAAGATCATGCTAGGGACATTAAAACAGACGTACAGACAAATACAGAAGTCCCAGGAATAAATCCACATGACTAAGACAAATATATCTCAACAAAGGCATTGAAAGTATATACCAGAGACACAGCATTCTTTCAAAAATATTGGTAGGAAATTGGAGCCCTGTATCTCATTCTACATAAAAATCAACACAAAATGGGATCAAAGACCTAAATATAAAATATGAAACTGAAAACACATTAAATGGAGGCAAACGTTCTAGATGCTATCATAAGCAAAGCATTGCCACAAGGGATTCCAAAGTCACAGGAAACAAAGACAGAATTTAACAAATGGGTTTAAATTGCACTAATAGACTACATATCAGAAAAGAAAGGTCAATACCATTAACTGAAAAATTTTAGAGTGGGAGAAAGTATTTGTGAGCTGTATATTTAACAGGGTTTCAACAGGTGAAACCCAGAAACAACTTTTTTTTAATTGGATATTCACTGTATTTACATTTCAAATGTTATTCCCTCTCCCCTCACTTCCTTCTACCCTCCCCCTTGTTTCCATGAAGGTGCTTCCTCTCCCAACCACCCTCTCCACCTCAGCTCCTTGGCATTACCCTACATTGGGAAAATGCATCATCACTGAACCAAAGGCCTCTCCTCCCAATGATGCCAGACAATGCTATCCTCAGCTACATATGCAAGTGGAGCCATGGGTCTCTCCAGGTGTACTCATTGGTTGGTGTTTTGGTCCCTGGGAGATCTGGAGAGTTTGCTTGGTAAATAATATTGTTCTTCCCATGGGGTTACAAACTATTTTAACTCCTTCAATTATTTTTCTATCTCCTTCATTGGTGTATCAGTGTTCAGTCTGATGGTTAGCTGTAAGCATCCTCAACTGTATTTGTATGACTCAGGCAGAGCCTCTGAGGAGGTATCCATATCTCATTCTTGCCAGTAAGCACTTCTTGGCATCAGCAATACTGCTTGAATTTGGTGGCTGCATATGGGGTAGATCTCCAGGAGAGGCAGTCTTTGAGTGATCTTTTCTTCAATTCCTGCTCCTCTATTTTTCCCTGTAGTACCTCCTGTGAGTGTTTTGTTCTCCTTTCTA
This sequence comes from Micromys minutus, assembly GCF_963924665.1. Taxonomy (NCBI): domain Eukaryota; kingdom Metazoa; phylum Chordata; class Mammalia; order Rodentia; family Muridae; genus Micromys; species Micromys minutus. The sequence continues at coordinate 9,598,527 of NC_137952.1, forward strand.
AGAAAGTCTGAAGCATCCACATTCTGACCTTCTTTCTTTGTGAGCTTCATAAGATATGTGAATTTTTAAAAATAAGGTTCAGTACCCCCTTCCGTCTGTCTAGTCTCCATTTTTTTGGTCCATTGACCAACTTGGGCTCTAAGGCTTGGCACTATCAATGATACTATAGTTTTTTACAGATAGGATCCTAGCATGGCTGGCTTCTAAGAGACCTAGCATGCAACTGATACCGGAGCAAATATTTACAACCCAACCATTGGGTAGAAATCAGGGACCTCTGTGGTTAAACATAGTATGCACTCACTGATAAACAGATGCTAGCCCCAAAAGCGCAGAATACCCAAGAAACAATTCACAGACCTTATGAAGCTCAGAAAGAAGGAAGGCCAGAATGTTTCCCCACTGTAGGGAAACACCAGAGTGATGAGGTGAGAGAGGGTGGTTTGGAGAGGGAACAGCTTTATAGAAGCAAGGGGAATGGGCTTAGGAGTGGAGGGAAAGTGTCGGTTTGAAGGGACAAAGTTGGAAATGCAAGAGGTTGATGTCAGTCAAAGCCCTGAAAACAGGTAACTGTCAACCAGCAGGTGCTTCCTGAACTCCCAATTGCAAATCCACTTTGCCTGGATGCACCAGAATGGGCCAGATGTACAAGGCTCTAGGCAAGCCCCAAAGCCCACCTCCACAGGAGAGAGTGATGTAGACTCTAGCCAAATCAGCCACTTCCTCAGCCTCTCCCCTGCACACACACACACACACACATACACACACACACACACACACACACACACACACACACACACACACAGCATTAAAAAAAGTAACTATGGCCAATCTTCGAAGAAAACATATGGAAATCTGGTGGTTGGATCCTGGGATGTTTAAAAAGAACAGAACAAAGGAGAGAAACTTGTGAAAATAAAGACACATGTTGAAACCTTTTCCTAGGTCCTGGCTCTTTGTGGTCCTGACTCCTTCACTGTTCTATTCCAGAGCCTTATCACAGGCTCTGCACTTTCCTAACAGTCAGGCAGGAGTTTATGGCCCTGGCCAGCAGGGCTCTAATCTCAGCATCCTCCTGAGCATTGGCCCAGCAGAGTTCACAGGCCTGGCAGAACCCTGGTGGAATTCATTTCCATGCTTCCCAGCCTGAACTTCTGTGGGCCAGGCAGAGCAGATCAGAAGCAGCCTTCCCTGGGACCTGCAGTGAGGAGCTACCTTCCCCAGGTGGAGCAGAATGACCCCCACCCCACGCACTGAGCAGTACAACAGGAAAGGTGATAATATTTGAAAAGTAATACAGATAATATCTGATAAAAAGGAATAATATTCCTTCTAAAAAGCAACTAGAAAAAAATAGGGAAAGACTGGTAGAAGCTGAGGAGGAGGGTGACCCCATAAAAAAACTAGCAGTCTCAACTAACCTGGACCCTTCAGATATCTTAGATACTGACCCACCAACCGGGCAGCATACCTGAGTTAGTTTGAAGCCCCTGACACATATACAGAAGAGAACTTCCTGGTCTGGCCTCAGTGGGAGAAGATGTGCCTAACCCTTTAGACACTTGAGGCCCCAGGGAGTGGGAAAGCCTGCCAGGGATGGATAGCACCATCGTGGATACAATGGAGGGGAAGTGGAATGAGAAACTGTGGGAGCACAGACCAGGAGGGGCAATGTTTAGTCTGTAAAAATATAAATGTAATAAAAATAAAAGTATTAAAAACTAAGGTTCAGGGAACATTACAAAGGAGGGAGTAGAAGAATTTTTAAAACCAAAGGATCATAGACTTTGCTATGAGATTGTGTCTTCTAGAGATTTGGTCTCTTAGTAACATCAAAAGCTATACCAATAACTTATTAAAGACATGATCAAAACATTAGCTGAAAAATATCAACATCATCAACAACAACTGACATGCTAAAGAATACAAAGGAAGGCCCACAAAACCCCAACACTTCACGAAGAACTTTAGGCAGATGAGGAATGCTGAGAGTGGAAGTAATGATCTTCCTCAGAGAAAAGCACATAGATTGTGTTTTCAACCTGAAATGGTCAGCCCTAAAAATATACATACAGTAACACACACATACAAACACACATGCACAAAAATGTGTGTGTGAGTGTGTGTGTGTGTGTGTGTGTGTGTGTGTGTGTGTATGGAACAAGGAAACGGAAGAGAAAAAAGATGTAAATAAATGTATTATAATTTTAAAAAGAAAATAAAAACATTTGAAGCAATACAATTAATCAATGGACAAATAAACTAAATAGATACTTCTATAAAGAAGAAATAGAGGTAGCTAAGAGATACTGGAAAACATTGTACAACAGCTTCAGACACTATGGAAATGCAAAAGTGTGAGCAAAACTACAGTTAAATAAAATCTCACCACACTCACAATAGCTAGTACCAAAAAAGGAATGTAGAAAATAGGAACTAGTATTGATGCATAAGGAAAACCTATGGGCACACTTGTTAGCACTGAATTGGTACAGTTCTTGGGAAAGCAGTCCTAAAATTCCTACATAAGTTAGCTATCTAATTCCTGGATATCCAGCTAAAGGAACGAAAATCAGCATTCTGGAACATAGCCACCTACCTACAACTACGGCAGCACTGTTGAAAGAAGTTAATAATCACATTATACCTATAGCCTATTGTGAGAAATATCTACAAACATACATTTACTAATAGAGAGAAAAAGAAAGACAAAATAGTAGTATATTAATGCTAAGGAAGCATTAAGTCCTAGCAAATGTAGCAAGATGATAAAACTGTGAAATCTGTAATTTAAAATGAACCAATAAACCAAACATAAAAAGATGTACCTAGAATTTTCTCTCATATGTTAAAACTAAAAAAAAATCTTGAAGTAAATGTTAAGTATTGGTCACTAGAGTTTAGAAAGAATCTGTGACCAGGGTTAGGTGAAAAATGTTACTATATATAATCAATATATACTGTATATCAATTTGGAATAACCACATAAAGCTCCATTAATACAGGTGATTAATTCATCTTAACTACAACAGGAAAAGAAATATATACTAGTATTCATGTATATAACGTAGACACCAGGGAATGAGAAATATAAGGAAGGTTACCAAATAAAAGGGAAAGCATGCCTACAGGGAATTAAGACTGAAGAGAAAAGGGTGAATTTATACAACAGTCTCACACGCCTGTGTTAGTAGTGAGTCAGTCCTGGTAACACCTAGGGTTCTCCAGGATGAGGACCAAGAAATAGTGCCCATTCTAGCAGCAGGCTGTGAAACAGGATCCACTGAGCAACAGCTTTTGAATAAGTAAGAGTTCCCTTTACAAGTGCTTCCTGCTGCTGTTTGGTACTACCTGATGGGTGGGGAATTTGGGCTACAGACTCTCAGCTCAAATTGCAGGAGTCCAACTTTCCAGCAATGGAAAGCAGGATCTGAATATGATCCAATGGAAAACTTTGTCTTCTCTACCTTGTTCCTCCTCATCCTGTCAAAGACACCTTCATAACAATGCAGCTGATCAGTGCTTGCAAGGCTACTCAGAGGCACAGTTAAAAGGATGAAGCATTCAGTCTACTGAGCACACTGGACATTATTGCCCCTTCCTCCTAGTTATACTTGTATCAGTCCTTTGTCCTAGACTTGTAAGTGTTCTTTGCTTGCCACAGTGTGGCATATGACACACTTCCCCTACCAGTCATTTTTCTAGATTCAAGTAAACACATAAATCTGGATGCCTCCTGTGGACGAGATATATTAACACAAGTGCATTGTTGAGAAATTAGCAAAAACTGCCAGGAAAGTGTTAAGATTTCTATTGTTCTAATTAAAATATAAACAAGCTCCAAAAAAAAAAAAAAATAGTAACAAAAAATGAAACCAAAAAAAAAAAAAACTCTTTTATGGCAGAAATCTAGTAGACAAAAAAGAACACTCTCACCAGCTATCAGCTCAATCTGTAATGGCAAATCCCATAAGCAAAAGAGCTGGCATGGATTAGAATAAAGAGCACAGAAACTCCAGAAAGAGATCCTAAAATCTTAAAATGCTCATTGATGATTTATTAATTATCTGTAAATATTTTCAGCTTGTCTATTTTTGCCAAGACTTATTAACTTGTTTATTTGCTTTCATCTTTTTCTGGGCATCTTAAATATGTTTGCAGATATTTTGATATTATCTATAGTGTCTAGTGCTGAACTCTGAAGTCTCCCAACAGGCGTCCTGCATGTTGTACTTCTTATAGCTTAACATTACATGTTCTGGTTTCAGTCCTGTGTATGTAAGCCCAACACCTGGTAGATGACCCTCAGAGATCTTAAACATTTTCTAGAAGCCTTGCTCCTGCACAGCTATAAATATCTCCCCTCTTCTCCACCAGCAACCTAGAACTGTCTGTTCCCACAAACCCTTTTTAAGGACTGACCCCTGTTGGCATATTCTGGGAAAATGTCCCCATGCATAAAAGCCAGACACTTGTTGAAACATTTTCTCAAGAATCTCTTTGTTACATGTTCTGTCATTTGGGAGTGATGTCTTCTACACTTCCTCCATGTATGTAGCTGCTTTAAGTCTGAAGTCACATAGAGAAACAGTTCAGAATGGAGGCCAGAATAAATCATCTACAGCACTGTGCTTAAAAGCAAAGAACCACCAAAAATTTTAGGACTGAAATAAAATATTTAGTCCTGTGTAGTTAATTAAATAAGTTACTATACATAATTATACTCCACCATTACGTTGAAAAGAATAGCATATAGGACAGTAAATATTGCTACATTTCACATATGAGATTATAAAAGAAGTACACATTTCTCTTGCAGAAGACCCAAGTGCTGTGTTTTTAGGCATCTCATGACCACCTGTAAAATCTAGGTGCAGGGGACTCAGTACTCTGGTTTCTATTGTCACCAACACTAAAATTCATGTACCTACAAAGATACAAATGCAGACACATGTATTTAATTAAAAATAAAAATTATACTATAGAAATTAGTTTAAGATACATTTATACATTTGAGAAAAATGCACACACATACACACATGCACAGTTCTTTTTTTATTTTATTTTATATTTAAAAAAACAAAGATAAATGTACAAATATTGAGCATTTTTGGCATAAAAGTATACAAACACATTTTTGTCCTTGCTTGGCTTTTTTTTATAAGGTTTGATAGTGTGCATTAACATCTTACTAGCTAAAATAAGCATAAAGTGCATGTAAAACAGGATGTAACCTGGAATTAGTCAAAGTTTTCTTGGTGTGTAAGGAGTAAACAAAATGGTTTTTCTTTTTTTGTTTTTCTTTTCATGAACTTCACACAGTCTGTGAGTTGTTTCTGGGGTGTTAAGCGCTTTGTGGGGCTAGAATCCAATTATCAGTGACTGCATATTATGTCTGTTCTTTTGTGACTGTGTTACCTCACTCAGGATGATATCCTCTAGATGCATCCATTTTCTTAAGAATTTCATAAAATCATTGTTTCTGATAGCTGAGTAGTACTCCAATGTGTAAATATACCACAATTTTTGTATCCATGCATCTACTGAAGGACATCTGGGTTCTTTCCAGCTTCTGGTTATTATAAATAGAGCTGCTATGAACATTGCAGAGCATGTGTCTTTGTTGTATGTTGGAGCGTCTCTGGGGTAAATGCCCAGAAGTGGAATAACTGGGTCTTCAGGTAGTATTATGTCCAATTTTCTGAGGAATTGCCAGACTGATTTCCAGAGTGGTTGTACCAGTTTACAACCCCACCAACAGTAGAGAAGTGTTCTGGACCAACAAAAGACATAGAATAGTGAAATCAGTCCTCAAAAGCAAGAAAACATCTGCGGGAATCACTATCCCTGAACTCAAGCTATATTACAAGGCAGTTGTGCTAAAATCTACATGGTACTGGTACAGAAATAGGCATGTGGATCTATGGAATAGGATCCAGAAATGACCCCTCACATATATGGTCACCTGATTTTTGACAATGGAACTGTAAACATTCAATGGAAAAAGGACAGCGTATTCAACAAATAGTGTTGGTCCAACTGGCACTCAGCATGGAGAAGAATGAAAATTGACCCTTTTTTATCTCCTTGTACAAAGCTCAAGTGAAAGTGTATCAAAGATCTCCACTTTAACCCAGGTATACTGAAACTACTAGAAGAGAAAGTAGGGAAAACCTTAAAACAAATAGGCACAAGAGAAAATTTTCTGAACAGATCACCAATGGCTCATGCTCTAAGGTCAAAATTGAAAATAGGACTTAATGAGATTGCAAAGTTTCTGTAAGGTCTAAGGACGCTGTCAAGAAAACAAAATGGCAGCCAACAGAGTGGGAGAAGATCTTTACTAACCCCATATCAGATAGAGGCCTAATAGTCAAGGTATACAAAGAAATCAAGAAGCTAGACACCAGAGAATTAAAAAACCCTATTAAAAATGGTGTACAAAGCTAAACAAAAAGTTCTCAATTGAGGAATATAAAATGGCTGAGAAGCATCTAAGGAAGTGCTGGACATCATTAGCCATGAGGGAAATGCAAATCAAAATAACCCTGAGATTCCACCTCACACCACTCAGATTGGCCAAAATCAAAAATTTAGATGACAGCAGATACTGACACAGTTCTATTCATAGAAAAATTTATAGAGGAAACTTTCCTTATGATATAAATAAAATTATTTGTGATTTAGTAATGTAAATTTTAAAGTAAAAACATTTTTATTGATAATTGTTAAGGAAATTTTCTATAAACCTCTCTCTGTCTCTCTCTGTCTCTCTCTCTCTCTCTCTCTCTCTCTCTCTCTCTCTCTCTCTCTCTCTCTCTCTCTCTCTCTTTCTCTCCTCTGCGTTTATTTTCATGGCCCTTCTTTGCTGGCTTTTTGTTCCCAGCCCCAGACTGAGCATTGATCTGTCTTGCCTTTGGGGTTTCTATTCCTGTGCCTGAACTTTCTTCCCTTGCTATTACTAAAAAAATAAAATGAAGGTTCTACTTCTGTGAAAAATGTAACATGCCAATTTTCAGGAAGGATTTGAATAGTAAACATTTGACACAATTTATTTCCTTTTAAGTTGTCAGACTCAGAGTCTCCCCAGGCCCAGGTTTGAATATTTGAAAACTTCCTTTATGTCTTTCAAACTCTTGACAGGCGTGAAGATTGAGAACACGCCAGCAATATGTCAAACTGCATCAATCCTTCCATCTTCAGGAATGATGGAGACTGTCTTTAAGATGAGTTCCCAGAGAGTGATTCTGTCAAAGTAACTGCAAACAAGAATTCTTTCCCTGAATGTTCAAAAATCCACGGTAATTGGACCTAGAATGACTCATGTCAGGTAATCAATTCCCGATCTTCCACTTTTCATCTAGTAACAATTGCTTTCTGGAAAATTAGTCATGAGCTATGAATTTTAGTACTTAAAATATATGCTAATTAGAATAGTAAATAAATCAGCATTTCAATCAAAATATATACTATATATTTTAATTGCCCTTCAGCTGATGTTTGTACTGTTAATATAATAGTCAATAATAAATTTATCACAGAATCTCTGAAATCTGAAAGCTGGAGACATTTATTAAGTTTTCAATATCTTTAAGTTATTAGCTGTGTTAATTTAATAAATATATTTCATTTGGTGTGTATTTTTGGGTTTTCTTTACATTAACTAAATGGGGATAATGATGATTCTCTATTATGAAATTGTGTGAGATTTAAGTGAACTTTTAAACACATTTCCAAATAAAGATTCAATGTGCTATCAATACTTTTGCCATCGAAATATGTATTATTATTATACTTATTACTACATCTTGATTTAATTATGTTACTCTGTCTGGGAAACCAGTAATAGCTTTGAACTAATTGAGTCACACACACACAAAAAAAAAATCTGTTTTTTTTTTCTTTTGAGCATTTCTGAGTTAGTAGAAATGGCTGTACTGTAAGAAGAATAAAGTTCAGGTACAATACAAACAATTAATTCTCATTGTATTCTCTTGTATTACACAACAAAGTGAAAGCTTGATTGTAGTCTAATTTAAATGAGTAGAAAGTCACTAGTAAGTGAATTCTTTTGTAAGAATACATATACACATTATATATATTGATTTCAATTTAATAATGAGATGCAAAGGTTACTCGAGTAGCTGTCATGTGACTTTTCATAAAAACACATTAAAAGAAGCAATGTATATTAAGATGGCACTGGCAAATCAGAGAAAGAATTCCATCTAAGCTCAGCCTGGCGAGCAAATAATTTCATTAGGGTTACTTAGAAGTCCAGCAACTCAGCAAAGTATCAACACCAAAAGTACCAATACAGAATTAGTAATGATTCATAAAATCTTTACCAACTATAAAATCCCCAAATTCCAGTCAACTTTTAACTTCTTGTATTCTTTAGCACCTCTTATCTAGTAACTCATAAAACTAGGATAGGATTACTTGGCCAAAGAGGCGGGAGGAAGTGTCTAGAATCTCAGGAAAGACTCAGATAGCCCTGCTTCTTCTCTAAGGGAAGAGTAACAGCAGCACTAAGATTAGCAGATATCTCACTACTAGTATACAATTCCATTCATTTCATTATCACTGCGGGTCTTTGTTAGACATCACAAAATCTTTGCTTCATAAAATGATGGGTATATCATACCTATAGGCAATGGGTCAGCTTTAGCATTGCTGATAAGCACATTAGTACTCACAAATACACACACACACACACACACACACACACACACACACACACACACTTGTGAATTGGATGATAAGTAGCATTTTGTGGTTTATATTTCATTTTCTGTAGAGAGAAATGCCACTAGAAAAAGCTCCAAATTCTAATAAGAATAAAATTCATGTTTTTTATTCTATACATTATACAAATGCTGAAAATATACTGAAATTAGCAGAACTAAAAAATATCCACATGCAATATCATCCTTTCCTATCTTTATGGCTTGCTTTCTACATGTTGTTCATTATAAAATACCCCACATGTACAGAACTAAGACCATGGAGACTGAGTCACAGGAATTCTCTTAAACCCATTCAATCCCCTTCCAAAGATAGTACACGTGCAAAGACTTCAACCAAGGGGAGAAATGCTATGGAAGATCTGAAAGAAGAGTGAAGGTGGAGTTATGGATGGAGTTCCAGTAAATAGAAACACATTATCTTTCCTTTGTTTTAAGGCTTCTGTGCAGAAGAGCAGGGCAAACCTGATTAAGCCAGTTTAGAATGAAGTTGATGCCATGTCCTCCTCCGTACTCATGTCTCCTCATATGTGTGCTAAAAGACTTGTTATGTCAAGGAACATCTCAAATTCATATTCATTTCAATGTCTACCTTGTTAATTTTTCAGTAATAATTATTCATTCCCATAAATGACCGATGTTTTCCACAACTAATCAAGGAATAGAAGAGGTCTCTATATGCATTAAGGCTTCCACTAGACTAAACAACTTTGAGGCCAGTGTCACGCTCAACACAAAGTTTCATGGAGAAGTATAATGAGGTGAACAGCAGCCAGAGCCAAAGAATCAGAGACGTTTTAGTGGTGATTAGTGTCTTGGCAACGCAGTAATGAAACTGGGTGGAGGCAGGACATAAGGTTGAACAAGTTGAGCTGCTGCCAAAATATTTTTCAAAGGTTATAGGCTTGTCAAGTTTGCAGGTTTGGAGACTCTAATTTGGGCAAAAATGGAGACCTCAGGATTTAGACTACTTTTGACTTAGAGTGAGAAAATGGGCAGCATAGCAATTGCAATGAAGTATGCTTCTTACTTTCATTACATAGGTTCAACTAAACCTTATATGAATGCTATCTGTCCATGAAAGAAAATTTTTAGAAAGACTGACCCCAGAAGAATTCAGGGAATGGTTGAGGATTATTCTAAATGATCATTTTTTTTTTAATCCAGTATTAAAGATAGATGCTAAACCTGAACTGTTATAGTTGTTAAAGGACATCTTTGACCAGAAAATGATGTCAGCAGCCCCAGGTTACCTTCTCTAAGTAATATATTGACATAACTCCATTGAATAATATAGGTATTATATTGAGTAACACTAGTATCTCCTTGATGGTTAGGAAATATGGGTATATTAAGAGGCTTGATAAAAGAGCAGAGAACAGAAGTGTAAATCAGAGTGTTAAAATTAGCATAAGACAAAGGAGTTGTAATCCTGTTATTGGAGAAATGATCAAGAAAATCTTAAAATGAGAATTATTTCTCATGTGAAGAATTTGCTTTGTTTTGTTTTGTTTTGCTGTTTTCTAATGCAATCCAATTTATTTTATTAGTGTTTCTTATTTGAGAATATATATATATATATATATATATATATATATATATATATATACACACACACACACACATATATATATATATATATATATATATATATATATATATATATATATATATATATATATATATACATATATATCATTGATACATTGATATTTTCTTTTCAAATATTACCCCTTTCTTGGTTTCTCCTCTGGAATCCCCCTATTCAATTCCCTCTCCCCTGCTTCTATTAGAGTGTTCCCCAACCCACCCACTTCCTCCCTTCTCCATGCCCTGGCATTCCCCTACACTGGAGTATTGAGCCTTTACAGGGCCAAGGGCCTCTCCTCTCATTGATGCCCAATAAGGCCATCCTTTGCTATATGAGATTATATTATATGCATATTTTAAACAAGTCATTAATTCACCTCAAATGAAAATAAGAAACAGTTCAAGGTGGAATTATCTATGTAGAAGATGGTGTAGTCTTGAGAGTTATGTGGAAGAACATTAGAGATCAGCAATAAGATAGGATCAGTTCTCAAGAGAAGGTTTGAATCTTAGGTTGAATTTCTAAGTTTGTAAACCTAAGGTTCAAAATTTACATCATCTGGCATCATCTTGAGCAAAAATTACAAATCTCTCCTGCGATTACAACTGAAATGTGCGGGAAAATATTTTTCTGGTAGGGAAGCAAGCTTCACTCAGGAGAGACAGCCATGGAGCAAAATTCCTGAGCCTTAGCTTAAGAGGCATACGCCAGAAGAATTTAATGTGTTTGAGTCATAAAAGTTTTAAATTCTTTGTCTTGTTGCACGAAAATCTAGAAATACCCAATCTTCAAATGCCAGGGGAAGTTTTATAATTTGGTAAGAAGTCTCTCTTGATTGATGTATCATTTTAAGACATATTAGCTTATACATTTTCTATTGAGGATCCTTATGTTATTCTAATAGACCTGCTTCCATCCATGGCTTGGTGGTTTTGGTGTTTCTGTTTTTCTCCAGGAAATATTTGTTATAAAATTATTTTGGGTTTATTACAATATAATTATACATTCTAATATGATTAAAATAGATCGATCTTTTCTAGCCTTATGTGTTTAGTGCTATAAATGTCTTCTTTATTTGGGTTAGTGTCTCTTTTGCTGATTTGGAGTTTCCTGTGATGACTGTTCTGAAAATTTTTTACCATTTGAGTAAACTTATTTTCTTTGTGCATTATTCAAAATTTATGCATGTACATAGTGAAAGTACCCCTTATTCATTTTTATTTATGTCTATATTTATCCAAATTTTCCAGTGCCCATACCTTGTCTTCAAGCTTAGTTAAAAGGCTTTTCCTTTATCTATCATGTTGGTGAGGATTTCCATTAGCCTTACAGAAACTGTAAAATCTCATTAAGTTCCATTTGTAAATCTTTGACCTTAGAGCTTGAGCCATTGGTGTTCTGTTCAGGAAATTTTCTCCTGTGCCTATGTGTTCTAAGGTTTTTCCCTACTTTCTCATCTAATAGTTTCAGTGTACCTGGTTTAATGTGGAGATCTTTGAAACACTTACACTTGAGCTTTGTACAAGGAGATAAAGGGACAATTTTCATTCATCTCCATGCTGAGTGCCAGTTGGACCAACACCATTTGTTGAATAGGCTGTCTTTTTTCCATTGAATGTTTACAGCTCCTTTGCTAAAAATCAGGTGACCATATATGTGAGAGCTCATTTCTGGATCTTCTATTCTATTCCATTGATTCATGTCCCTATTTCTGTACCAGTATCATGCCTTTTAGGCACAATTGCCTTGAAATATATCTTGAGGTCAGGATTACTCTTCCCGAAGATGTTTTCTTGTTGTTGAGGATGAATTTCGCTTTTCTAGGTCTTTTATTATTCCATATGAAATTGCACATTGGTCTTTCCAACTCAATGTAGAACTGGGTTGCAATTTTGATGGGGATTGCATTGAATCTCTAGATTGCTTTTGGTAGGATGGCCATTTTTAAAATGTTGATACTTCCAACCCATGAGAATGGGAGATCTTTCCATTTTCTGAGATCTTCCTTGATATTCTTCTTTAGCAGTTTGATGTTATTATCATACAGGTCCTTCTCTTGCTTAGTTAGAGTCACACAAAATTATTTCATAGTTTTTGTGACTATTGAGAAGGGTATCTTTTCCATAATTCTCCACATGTTTGTCCTTTGAATATAGGAAGGCTACTGATTTGTTTGAGTTAATTTTGTATCCAGCCACTTTGCTGAACTTGTTTATCAGCTGTAGGAGTTCTCTGGTGGAAGTTGTGGGGTTGCTTAAGTACACTATCATGTCATCTGCAAAGAGTGATGTTTTTACTTCTTCTTTTCCAATTTGTATCCCTTTGACTTTCTTTTCCTGTCTAATTGCTCCGGCCAGGACTTCCAGTATTATGTTGAATAGGTAGGGGAAGAGTGGGCAGCCTTGTCAAGTCCCTGATTTTAGTGGGATTCCTTCAAGTTTCCCACCATTAAGTTTTATGTTGGCTTTTGGTTTGGTGTATATTGCTTTTATTATGTTTAGGTATGCATCTTGGATTCCTGTTCTTTCCAAGACTTTTAACATAAAGTGTTGTTGGATTTTGTCAAATGCTTTCTCAGCATCTAGTGATATAACCATGTGGTTTTTTTCTTTGAGTTTGTTTGTATGGTGGATTACATTGATGGATTTTCTTATATTAAACCATCCCTACATTGCAAGGATAAAGCCTACTTGATCATGGTGAATAATTGTTTAGATGTGTTCTTGGATTCGGCTTGCAAGTATTTTGTTGAGTACTTTTCCATTAATATTCATAAGTGAGATTGGTCTGAAGTTCTCTTTTTTTGTAGGGTGTTTGTGTGGTTTAGGAACGAGGGTTATTGTAGCCTCAAAAAAATAAGTTAGGTAGTGTTCCATCGGATTCTATTTTGTGGAATAGTTTGGAGAGTATTGGTATTATGTCGTCAATAAATGTCTGATAAAATTCTGCACTAAACACATCTGGACATAGGCTTTTTGGTTGGGAGGCTTTTGATGACTGCTTCTATTTCTTTAGGTGTTATGGAATTATTTAGATGGTTTACCTGGTCCTGGTTTAACTTTGGTATCTTGTGGCTGTCTAGGAATTCATCCATTTCCTCCAAATTTACAGCTTTGTTGAGTATAGTCTTTTGTAGTAGGATCTGATGATATCTTGAATTTCCTCAGTTTCAGCTGTTATTTCTCCACTTTCCTGTCTGATTTTGTTAATTTGGCTACTCTCTCTTTGCCCTCTAGTTAGTCTGGCTAAGGGTTTATCAATCTTAAGTTTCTCAAAGAACGAGCTCTTGGTTTTGTTGATTCTTTCAATGGTTCTTTTTGCTTCTATTTGAATGATTTCTGCCCTAAATTTGATCATTTCTCGCTGTCTACTCCTCTTTGGTGTATCTTTTTCCTTTTGTTCTAGAGCTTTCAACTGTGCTGTCAGGTTGCTAGTGTATGCTTTCTCCAGTTTCTTTTTGGAAGCACTCAGAACTGAGTTTTAATCTCAGTACTGCTTTCATTGCATCCCATAGTTTTGGGTATGTTGTGTTTTCATTTTCATTGAATTCTAGAAAATCCTAAATTTCTTCCTTTATTTCTTCTTTGACCCTGCTATCGTTTAACAGAGCATTGTTTAGTTTGCTTCCATGTTTATATGTGCTTTTTGTTGTCTTTGTTGTTATTAAAGACTAGCCTTAGACCATGGTGATCTGAAAGGATGCATGGGAGTATTTTGATTGAGGCTTTTTCTGTGTCCAACTATGTGGTCAATTTTCAAGAAGTTGCCGTGAGGTGCTGAGAAGAAGGTGTATTCTTTTGTTTTAGGATGATATGTTCTATAGATATCTATTAATTCCTGTTGGTTCATAGTCTCTGCTAGTTTTACAGTGTCCTTCATCAGTTTCTAATTCCATGATCTGTCCATTCGTGAGTGTCGGGTATTAAAGTCTCCCACTATTATTGTGTGGGGTAAAATGTATTTTTTGAACTTTAGTAGTGTTTCTTTTATGAATATGGGTGCTTTTGTATTTGTATTTGGAACATATATTTAAAGGATTGAGAGTTTCTTCTGAAAGATTTTCAGTGTAATGAGTAAAAAGTGTCCTTTTTTATCTTTTTTGATAACTTTTGGTTGAAAATCTACTTTATTCGATATTAGAATGGCCACTCCAGGTTGCTTTTTGGGGCCATATGCTTGGAAGGTTATTGCCCAACGTTTCATTCTGAGATAGTGTCTGTCTTTGTCTCTGCGATGAGTTTCCTGTATGCAGCAAAATGCTGGGTTTTGTTTATGTATCCAGTCTGATAGCCTATATTTTTTATTAGGGAGTTGATTCCATTTATGTTAATAGATATCAAGGAATAGTGGTTGCAGTTTCTTGCTATTGTTGCTTTGATAGGTTGAATTGTGCCTGTGTGTCTTTCTTCTTTTGGTTTTCTTGCTCAGAAGTTTTCTTGTTTTTACTATGAGGTGGCTGTCCTCATTTTATTGGGTTTTCCACCTATAATTAGTGCTGGTTTTGTGGTCATATATTGTATGAATTTAATTTTTGTCTTGGAATATCTTTGTCTCTTCATCTATGGTGATTGATAGTTTTGCTGGGTATAGTAGCTTGGGCTGGCACTTGTGCTCTCTTAGGGTCTCCATGATGTCTCTCCAGGCTCTTCTAGCTTTCACTGTCTCTGTTGAGAAATTGGGTGTGATTCTGATTGGTCTGCCTTTATATGTTACCTGACTTTTTCCCTTACTCCTTTTAGTAGTCTTTCTTTTCTTTGGGCACTTGGTGTTTTGACTATTATGTGTCAGGAGGAATTTTTTTTCTGGTCCAACCTATCTGGATTTCTATAGGCTTCTTTTATGCTTGCGGTCATCTCATTTTTAAGGATAAGGAAGTTTTCTTCCAGGATTTTGTTGAAGATAATTACTGTCCCTCTTAATTGATATTCTTCACCCTCTTCTATTCCTATTATTCTTAGGTTTGGTGTTCTCATTGTGTCCTGGATCTCCTAGACATTTTGGGTTAGAAGCTTTTTGGTTTTTGCATCTTCTCTGACTGTTTTGTCCATGTTTTCAATGTTGTCTTCGGCCCCTGAGATTCTTTCTTCCATCTCTTTTAGTCTGTTGGAAATGCTTGCATCTGTGACTCCTGATTTCTTTTTTTAGGATTTCTAAGTCTAGGGTTGTATCTTTTAGTGTTTTATTTATTGTGTCCATTTCTATTTTAAATTCCTTCTTCCATTCCATCATCTCTTTGGTTCTATTTTCTTCTAGTTATTTGAGTTCTTTGTGTGTTTTTCTTGTTTCTTCTTTAAAAGCTTCTAATTCTTTATGCTTTTCCTCCCATTCTTATTTAAGGATCTGTATTATCATCTTGAGGTAGGATTTTGTGCTTGAGTCTTCTTTTTCTTTAGTGTTTGGCATTCATCTGTTTGTTGTGGTGGTAGAGATGGGTTCTAGTTTTGCCAGGTTTTCTTGTTTTCCTCGGGGTATGTTCTTTTACTTTCTTCTTGCCATCTTATTGTTAGTGATTGCTTCTCGCCTTTCCCTTGTTCCTGGCCTGTGTCCCTGGATCTCCGCTGTTCCTGTTGGTGAATGGTCCATGTGCCTGTTGTGTACCCCAAAAGCCACTGCTGCGAACAGAGGCCCCAATGCAGGGTTCCTGGGTTCCTGGATCAAGCCGGGCAGGTGCATACTTTCTGCGAGCTCTGCTGAGATCTCTCTGCCCCCTGGCTAGTTGGAATCCATTCTCACCTGGTTCTTGCCATTCCTGTGTGTCTCGAAATACTTTTAAATTCTAAGTAGTTTGCATGACCATAATTTTGGGTTTATCAATCATGAATGCTGGCATCTGCTTCCTAGAATCTCAGAAAAATTAGAATGATAGATTTTTAATAGTGGAATTCATTTGTATGCTATGTGGTTAGAAATTAAGAATTGGTATTATCCAGAAAAATAAAGAAATATGGGACATTGGTTTCAACATATAGACCATATTTACCTCAGTAATATTTTTCTTGGCTATTATGTTATATATATAATATTAAACAAATATATTTATACTATTAGACAAACAAAAAGTATTGATATTTGTAAATGTATGACCACAGGAAGAAGGCCTCAACCAATAACAATTTTGATTAAAGATAATCTTTAGAATGACACTCAAATGACTACTTGTCATCGATAGCTTAATAACTTTCAAAACCTGGATATGTAGCAGAGGATGGCCTTGTCTGACATCAATGGAAAGAGAAACCCGTGGTCCTGTGGATGTGTGATGTCCCAGCATAGAGGATGTTGCAGTGGTAGGGCAGGAGAGAGAGGGTGAATAGGTGTGTAAGGTAGCACCTTCATAGAGTCAAGTGATAGGGGAAGAGAACAGATACGGGATGGAGGTTTTCTAGAGCAGTAACCAGGAAGTGGGAGACCATGCGAGATATAAACAAATGGAACAATAAATAAAAATATATTAATTTTTAAAAAGATCTCATAAAATAAAGGTTTTCTGATTTGTTGTTTGTATTGGATTTTGAAAATCTATTTCAAATGTGTCTTTCCCAAATAACTTCAATGATTTTTATTTGATAGATATGGCATTTGTCCTCTGAAGAACAGCAAAAATATTTAGTTTAATGGCACTTATAGTCCATGAATATTCATATTATGCCAGTATATTTTCCATTTTAGAAGCATTAGTTCTTTTACTATTAAAAGATGTGGCTCGTGAATGAGATACTTAAATTAACTTTCTTATGATCAAAAATCTGAGATAAATAACTTATTAAAAGAAAAGGATTATATTCATTTGCCATTTGGAAATTCCATTTCATGGCAATATAATATTATTGCTTTGGGATCCTAGCAAAAGTGACATACTGCATTGGGAGTATGAAGAAAGACTTCTCATATGTTGCTCAAATAGAAAAAAGAAATGAACAGAAACAGAAAAAAAAAAAGAAGCATGTTACCAAAATGCTCTTAGAAACTATGCCTCCCAAGGCAAAAGGAGTTCTACCAGCTCTCAGTAACACTGCATTGGGAACAAAACCTTCAAAATGTGTGCCTTTAGAGGTCAACTGTCCCAGATCATAATAGATATTCAAGTTAATTGAAGCTACTCTATGAGCACAGAAATGTTCTCCTGAAGCCTATCCTTTCTTGCTTCCAGTGCCAGATACTAGGGATTAAATTTAGGTCCTCAGATATGCCAGAGGAATGTCCCTTCTCTAACTATATCCATATTTCCTTTATTCAGTTAAGAATGTAGATACCCATCAGTGTCATTATTGAAAATTAATCTTATTGATTAAATGGAAAATCAAAACTACGTGGGAACTAGTCTTAAAATAGCTGTACAGAAAATGTTATTGTTGCTGTCCCCAAATCACAAATCATGTTGATATCTTAGCAGTTTCTCTGTATCTGTTTATAGTTTGATTGTTGCCACAGGTATATCAAAAACTCCATATGAGTTTCTGTACTCAAGCCATATTATCTCCATTGAACAGTCTTCACAGAGACACTGCTCAATTCCAGCAAGACCAACCTTGTGAGACTATTTTCCTAATGAGTAAGGACAACTTTTGAGTAAAAGATAAAGGATACTCACAGTGCCGTGTAGTCTACTTATTATTTTCTAACTCTACCTCTAACTCACTTTCCACTGTGCAATGGGACTTTCTCTTTTGGGCAGTGGGTGGGTGGGTAGGAAAACATTTATTTTTTTCTCCATAGACTTAGCTGAGCATTTTTATTAATTATTTGTTTACAACTCAAATGTTGCCTAATCTCAGTCCCCCCTTGAATAGATACTCCCCTACCCACTTTCCTTAAACCCCATCTCAGTTTTCCTCCACTCTGAGGCACCACATCTCTACAGGTTAGGCACCTCCTCTTCCACTGAGGCCAGACAAGGAAGGGGCCTGGGGAAACAAACCCCTGTGTGTTCTTTGATTCAGTGTCTGGGAGCTGCCAGACACCCACGTTATTTGAGATTATTGGTCTTTCTATAGGGATTCCATGCCCTCCAGTTCCTGGGATGGAAGAGGCTCCCAAAACTCAATGTGGGTGACCGGAGCCAAATTCCCAACAGTAGAGATATAGAAATAGAAGAGACCACCTCCAATAGTCATTCCTCAGTGAAACAAGGAAACCAACTCGTCTACAAAACTTTCGATTCAAAATTACTGCTGTCTAAAAGGAAACCATTATGCTTAACTTTTACACACCAAAAACTTTGACTATTTCCAGGTTACATCTTGCTTTACATGTACTTTATGCTCATTGTAACTAGTAAGATTTTAATGCATACTATCAAAACTTTAAAAAAATCAAGTACTGACAAAAATGTATTCATGTACTTTTATGCAAAAATGCTTAAAATCTGTACATTTATTTTAGTTTTTTTTTTAATAAAGTTGTTCAATTGAAAAAAATTAAAGAAATGCAAGGACAAAAGGAAAGCAGAGAGTGAAGGAATGGCTGCCACGTGATTGGCTACACTTTGGATCCATCCTGGGCACCAAGTGCTGACACTACTGATGCTCTGTTGTGATTGCAAACAAGACTACAGCATGGTTGTCCTCTGAGAGGATCTACCAGCAGCTGACTCAGACAGATATGGAGTCACAGCCAAGCAGTGGAAGTTGGGACCTGTATCGAAGACGTAAGGGAAGAATCACACTTGCATATAAATTTGGTTATTTCTGTATTCTTCTGTAAAAGGATTAAAAGGTCATGCACTTTAGCACAGAGTCATTTTTACTGCAAATTCCATTTTTGATTATTCAACTAATAACAAAATATGATTATACAATCTAGATGATATAATTTCATGAGTAAATGATAACTCATTCAATTCCTACAATCAATCTATGTTACATGCAAATGTCATCTGTGTTTAAAGACAGGGATATTAAAGCCTTGATTAAAGCTTGAGGTTCTTAATCAAAATCCCCAAGGTAATAAATAAGACCCATAACAAAAATTTTGTTCAAAATTCATTTTTTTTCAGAGACTGAGAATATCTGAAAACACAGTAGGCTTTGTTCTTTGGAAGTCAGTCCTCTCTTTCCTATACACCAATCATTCCATTCTTTCTCTCTCTAGTTTGTCTGCAGATTCTGATATATTTACTTGAAACATATTAATGAAGCCCAGCTCTGAGTATCTTCCATGCCTTAGGTGTTTCACATGGAGTTTTTCATCACCCAATATATTATCTATTTAACATGCATTTTATGCATTTTCATCTTCCACTGGGAAAATATTACCAGAGTCTTAAAGAGATGAAGGACCTCATGAACCTGTTTTTGTTCCTTTTTGTTCCCTTTTCAGTATTTTGTTCACTATATTCAAACAATGGAACACTGACACAGAGGGAATAAATATCTGTGAACTAATAAATTATTTACTTACTTGTGTTAATTATTAAATAAGAAAAAAGAATCACCTTTTCCTCAACTTTATATTTGAATAAAACATTGTTGAGGATAAAATCAAAGAGAAGGCAGTAATCTTCCTTTGGCACCCTGCTTATTCCAGGAGTACTCTCTCACTTTGCTTTTTAAAATTTACATTGTTTTTGTGTAAAAGGAATGTGTGAAAAAAACAAAAGATCACCATGAATATTTCTTCATATATTTATACAGCTCTCTTGTCTCCTAAAGGAAAAATTTGGTACTCCTTTTTTAGCTTGGGAATAGGGAATGGACATGATTCAAACAAAGTAATCATTTGATTTGTAATATATTTGATTTCTATGTGTGTGTTGCATTTGTGCTGCAGGTTTTCTTGGAGAATAAAGGAACTCTACTCATTTTGTTCCTCATATAATGAAGGTTTCTTATAAACAGAACATATTTTAAGACATTTATTAGGTATAGACCCACAAAAGTACAACCTGCTGAGTAGACTGGCCGACTATGGTTTATGGTTTATAATAAACTGTGTAAGCCTGTTGTGCATTGTTTACTTAAAATTGTCATTTAGCTTGAACCTCTATCTTTCCTTGCTGAAAACATATAGAAATGAAATAATTTTTGAAATACTACATTAAAAAAATAAACTGTACCTTAGCATCTAAAAATGGTTTTCAAATAAATTATTGGTAAAATTAATTATCTCAAAGTTATAATATTTAAAAACATTCAGGTGTTCCTGAAACCTTCTTTGCATTCTGTATAAGTATTTATAGCACTGTAAGTTTTATTTATATATAGGAAACATTTTAAAATGTTAAATATTTTCAAAGAATGTATTTATTTGTAGTTTAGTTATGTGAGTGTTTTTTCTGCAAATGTGTCAGCTCTGTGTGCTTTCCATGCCTGTGAAATTCAGAAGAGGAAGTGGAATCTCTTGTAACTGGAGTCACAAGTAATTGTGAGCCATTCCATGGGTGCTGGTACCACAGACCAGAGTCTCTCGAACAGCAGCAAGTGTTTTTTACTACTACATTCTTTCTAGGCTTTTAAATTTCTTACTGATATAATAATTCCTCCAGCTCTTGAGAATCATTTTAGCATTTTATGATTAACATAGAAGTTTGTTTTATTTAGCAACTATGTTTGTTTTAAAAAGGTATGTATAAATTGAGAAGAAATAACAAAGATAATGCCTACCATATTTAGATTTAAATATCTCCTCTTAAGACTATTTGGTGATGATTAAATCACACAGTTTTTAGAATGTATTTGTTAGAGGAATTATTTTTTTATAATTTTAATGTTAAGTTTTCATTTAGAATTTTTTCATGTAAGTGTGTGTATGTGTCTTTGTGTGTGTATAAGAGAGAGAGAGACAGAGACAGAAAAACAGAGACAGAGAGAGACAGAGACAGAAACAGACACAGACAGAGATGTAGAATGAAAGTAAGCAAGTGCTTAAAGGGAGATGTGAGTTCATGAGTGTGTATGTCTCTGGTCTTCAAAATGACATTTTCATTTATCTGTATTAGCTATTAGGACCAGATTCATCTGCTATACCACCTTCTGTTTCCTTTCTCTCTTCCATTCCTCTTTCTTTTCACTTTTAAAAAAAGTGAGTAGATATCAACCAACCAAGCCCTCTATAGCTCCCAGGGACTAAAACACCAACCAATGAATACATACGCAGAGATCCATGGCTCTAGTTGCATACATAGCAGAGGATGTCATTGTCTGACATAAATGGGGGTAGAGGCCTTTGGTCCAGCAATGGCTCTTTTTTCCCAGAGTAGGGGGATGCCAAGACACTGAGGTGAGAGAGGGTGTTTGGGAATGTGAGGACCCTCATGGGGGCAAAGGAAGGTAAGGGAGAATGGAAATGGGGGGAAAGGAGATAACATATGAAATGTAAATACAGAGAATACCCAATAAAATAGGGTGGAAGAGAAAATCTCAAGGGAACGTTCTCCACTCATTTTCAAAAAAAGCTTTTATAGATCCTTTGTTTCTCTGAAAAACTTAAATGACATGATATATATATATATATATATATATATATATATATATATATATATATATATATAAATGACATGATATATGTAAGAGACACTGAAGAATTGTTGTGTATATAGAAACCACTTAGAAGCACTTAGTGAGTGTTGCATTACAAATTTATATTTTATCTATTTATGTACAGACTTTGTCCTTGGATCCCAAATTCATCCTCAAAATTGATTTGATAAGCAAGGGCGTCTCTGATAAAGCCATACACACTTACAACTAGAATTTAATAGTAGAAGACTAGTTTTATACTTTCTCTTCCAACTTGCATTTAATGAAACACAAAATTAATTCATTAATCCAAACTACCTTGGGATCTAAATTGTAGTTTGAAAATGTTTGATACGATAAGTTTTTACATTTACAATAAAAAAATTTCATCATCATAAATGATAGTCTAAATAAACTCAGATGTGGAATTGTAAAAAGAACTTCAAAGGACATTAATTGTGAGATTTCAGTCACAGGTAGACTTAATGTAACAATCATTATTCACAAGCTTCTCAGTTTTATTTAATAAGGCAGGACATTGTTGATTTTTATGGTGAATGTACGTCCTGTGGTGACTGAACAAACAAAAGCCATACAGCTCAACAAGAATCCAAGAATCACAATATGGATTCTATTGATTGGCAACCATAATATATTTTAGCTGTTTAAAAAGCTGCTTCCCAGTCGACATTAACAACACACTACCAGATGTCATGGTGGGGTATCAATTACTTTTTGATTGAATCAATGTGAGGAAAAAATAATTGGTAACATATTAAGCATATCACTCATTAAAAGGGTTAGATACACTGCACTACAGGGAGCCTAGACTTCGAGAATTTAAGAATCTAAGCTCGTTACCATTCATCGAATGTGACATGCCTATACTTACATCATCACTCTTGAAAATAATTTTATGACTAATTGTAGTTTAGTCATAATATTTCAATGTTGTGATTTAGATAACATGGGCATGTCATAGGGTTAAGAAGAAAAGTATGTTTTCTAGTCTATTCTTACGTGTAAATGGCTCTAATGTAGCAAAGTCTATTTTGCCTCAGTTATGTTCTTATGGCCTTCTTAAAGGTGCTCAAGGTAGACACTAGTCTTCCTAAAATGGCTGAATAATCTTGGTAAAAGGTGGTAGAGTATTAGTGCATGGACTTAGAACCTTCTGGTAGACATTGGTGATAAACCATTATCCTGTTTTGATGTGATGACAATTATACACCAAATTGGAATGTTTAGTTTTCTGAACTCTATTTACTGAGGCCCCTTCAAGAAAGCACCCTAGAAACTAAGTCTCTGTTTTCCTTTTGAATTAATAAGAGCATGATTTAAAAATAATAAATAAAAAGGCTGTGGTGATACAATTTTATGAAAGTATCTTACTTCCTAAGGGACTGGAACTTTTTCTGGACCTCAAACCTGGGTTACTAATACATAGCGAGGCTCTTTAAGTGGTAGCTTCATATCCTATTGTATACTCAGCCTGTTTGTTTAACTAGCCTTTAAGAGAACAATATCACAACCTATTTTTCTTGCCTTGGACTTTCTAAACAACCTGATTTTACTATTCAAACTTATTAGTAATGGTAAATCTTTAATTTATTTTTTGTTTATTTATTTATTTTTATTTTTTAATCATTCCTTTAATGTAGAGTCCATGCCCATAACTTTGAAAGCAATGTATGTACACGTATGTGTGTTATGATAGCCAGTGTCTGAAAAGAGAAAATACATCAAAATTGTCTTTATATAACAAATAGAAGCCATAAACGTTGAAAACAATATAGAGGTATTGCTTGATAAGGTGTGCTTGCAGTAGTGATTGTTTTGGGGTCAGTTGGAATCCATAATTTAAAACCTTGTGAAACTCTGTTAGCAGTTTTTAAAGTACCCCCATTCTTTGCCTGCATTTTGTTCTCTGTGCTGCTCAGTAAATACAGGAGTACTTCTTTAGGGAAGAAACACACACACACACACACACACACACACACACACACACATGTGCACGCATACGTGAATGTGATCAACACTCAATAGAAACAGAGCAGTACATAATTTAAGCAGTAAATTACAGAACATAGACAGACAAAAGTTACAGGGATGGAAGTGTAGAATTCAAACTTCTGTTTGCTTTTGATTAAATTAATCCATGGGGAAAACTGAATTTTCTTTCCTTTATTCAATACCTACAAGTTTTGGTGCCTTGGAGACTATCTCTAATACATTGAACCCACTCAAGGGATCACTGAAAAATAAACAAAAGCTCTGGAGGGCACATAGTGTGAGGCAAGAAGAAATGCCTGGATTGGGAGGAGGAGGAGAGAGAAATAAAAACTTTTTGCTGGGGAAACCAGATAGAGTTTTATTTTAAAGTAACTAAAACTGGCGTGAAGATAGATGCTCTAGTCATTAGAAGGGTGACAAGGTTCTCCAGATAGCTGTGCCACCTCCCACCTACTGCCCACTTGAGGCCATTTTAAGTGTTGAATTGAAAAAATCTGGAGGTTCTGAATTTCACGACTGAGATGCTGAGAAAGAAAGTTTGCCCACCCAGAGTCTGGTCCCATCACTCCCACTCAAGTATAGATCTTACTGAGTCTGGAAACCAGACAGAGCTAAGCTCACGCCTTGTCTCCCGGTTCCTGGTTTCTTTTTACATGGTTGCTGCTACATGGGACAACAGTCAACTTGTATTTATTATTGGGCACAAGTCACAATGCAAGGAAAGATGCTGGATATACCTGCACAAGAGTACAGGTTAGGTCAAGATATTTGTCATTAACTTTGAATATTTAGTTACATCTATAATTCCTGACAACCAATTGACAACCAATTAGCATATCATTTTTCCTTTTATCATAGGGGCTGGGAGTTTCTAAACAACTTTAAAATTCAAAAGGACTGTTATACTCACATGGCCAAGCCTTCCTCTTACAACACTTGGCAAGACAAATTTCATTCTCAATGGATAGATATTTTACAGGGCACTCCCTTTTTTTCAAAACAGGATATGAACATACATGTATGTCTCTCTATCTATATTTATCTCTCTTCCTCTCTTTCTCTCTATCTCTCTCTCTATCTATCTATCTATCTATCTATCTATCTATCTATCTATCTATCTATCTATGTAATTCTATGTTCTTTGTGTATAAACATGTATGGAATCAGTATTTTTTTCTTACTTACAGTTCTAAGAGACTTCTCATGGAATTACTACTCAGGAACTCATTATGAAAGAAGCTAAGACAGGAAAATTTTTACATTATGAGTTCCAGATAAACAAGCATGGGTTATCACAACAGATCTTATCTAAACAACCAAAAGTACTCTTTTTTGTTCAAAAATTTAGTCAGAGTATTGACTCATTTTGTCACCCAAAAAGCTTTAAGTATGTATTTGTTATTTTGATATGTAAGTTAAGTATTTCATATTTTATCTCACTAATTCCTGATTTTTATGAGCTAGATATTGTTATTTTTTTCCAACACAAATCACTGGGAAAAAGTTGGTCCCAACAAGAATTACTAGTCTAAAATAACTCTGGCTATAATATGGAAAGCTGTATTTTTCCAGGGTATTAGTGATTGGAAATCTGTTTCTATTGTCTATATTAGAGTTGTCAGCTGTCAACACTGACAAGTGGCTAGTATATTCTTAGAGTGAAAGGTATTACTTTATTTACTAAGTGATAGCAATATGCATAATTTCAGATGGAGATATTTAGCTTCTAGGCATATAGTATGCTAATCCACTGCACAAGGCAATAAATCTACAGGTTAAGAATTTTTTCTATGTCAGTCACTGTCATGTGTTCCCAGTCAAAACCATTCACAATTTAAATGTGGATGAGAGCAAAATGAATCATTATTTCAGTCTTTAAGCTATAGAATAATACATAAAATGAATTTTAGAATAGGTTTTAGGATCTATTTTATAAAACCCACAGGGATCTGAATTTAATTAGTTAATTAATTAAACTAATTAGTTAAAACATTAACTGAAGTAAAATATGGTCTTATTTTAAGGAGATCATATAGATCAGGCTACAAAATCTGTGGTGTCCAGGGATCCAAGTTCTTTCTTTTCTTGAATTTGATTTGCCCTTCCCATCCTCAGTCCAGAGAACCAGTGCTATTTGATGTTCATGTCAGGAGACATGATCAAACATGATATCTGTCTGAAGACACTGTATTGCCTTTTCTCTTCTGTTCTTTATTCTAAAAATTAATAAGCTACAGCCTATTGGTATTCAAGCCTCACTGATACACAGCCATGTATTTCTGAGTTTGTTTGCTACTTAAATTAAACCTTACCCTACTTTAGTGTAAAAATTTGAATCAATGATGATCTGTTCTCAAGTGACCAATGTCACTTTTTACCTAGATGTTCCTTTGGGATGGAATGAACAATATGGGCTCACATGAGTCTTCAGGTTAATGCAAGCTGTTAACTGACCACTGAGTTACACTTGTATTTTCTTACACTGCAGCCGATTTGCAAGAAGATGAAAACAAAAGTAATTGTAAAAGCCTCAGTTTAAAAGCCTTTAGGAATGGCACAAATCTGTAATCCAAGCACACAGCTGAAGCAGAAGGATGGAGAACTGGATGAGAGCCTGGGCTACATAGGAACACTTTGTGCAGAGAATTCATTTAACATTATCTGTGCACTTCATTCTATGGGTCAGAGTAAAATATATAAGACAAATCTAGGTGCTAGAAGAGACTATTTTTTGGTTTTATTATTTTCTTTTATGAAGTAGGGTATCATCCAACTTTCAATTTGCCTCAAACTCACTATGTAGTCTGCTAGTATTTACCACTGCTATTCTTACTTCAAGCACTTAATCTAAGAAATTCTTGAAAAGATGAACCTTAGCAGCCACACAATGCAAGTAATCTGTGGCCATTATGAATGTACCTATCAATGTTTTATAAAATTGTTGTAGATTGGTTGTATTGCATCCAAATACATGTATTAAAATTGAATCCCAGTCTTATATTTAGTGACAGTGCTTTTGAGAGATCTGAGTAAAAATTAGAAAAGGAGAGACAAGAAACAGCTCAATATTTTCTTTTATGAAGACATAGTCAGCCAGGAGAAATGGTTTAGGTTAAACCTTGGGGAAATAAAGGCTTGCATATACGGGCATCCTGATCTCAGATGGTGAGATTTCAGAATAGCTAAAAAACTAAATGATTTTGGTTTATATATACCCAGTTTGTCCTAGACCAGCTCAGTCAAACAATAGGTTCCCCAGAGCAGAATAAATAATGGACAGTTAGTCAAAATTGTAACATGAGCTTCAAAAGCAAATGTTCTTAATCCTGGCCAGTATCCTGAGTACAGGACCAGAGTCAGATTCCTGCCTTAGCCAGCTTCTGATTGTCCTGTTGAAGTAAAATATTCCCTCCACCAACTGTCCAGTGGAATCAAAATGTTCTCCACAACCAGTTCAAGGTAATTTTTGAACAGTTGTCTAATACCAGACAGATAGATCTAGTACCATCTTCCAATTTCTATTGCTACATCTCTTTCATCTCTTTCTACTTAATAAAGGGTAATAGGATGAAGGAGAGCTTGAAGGATCATCTCTGTTTTTCAGATCATTCTTCAATGGGTCTACATAGACACTGGCTGCAATCTCCTCATTCACATAGATGAGAAGCAAATAGTAACAAATGGAAATTTCCTTTGTTTAATCTCTACCCAGAGATTAAAATAAAAAGAGTGTCCTTATCTCAAAGTAAAGCTCTGTTTTCCAAAAAGTATAACCTATAATGGAAATGGTAGTGAGATGTGACTTGAGAAAGAATCGGCTTCCATTGCTCTTGGCTCCTGTTTCCACATAGAGCTCAAAAGAGTCTCCCCTTGCCTAGCCAGAGAAGTTTTATGTTGCAGGGAACAAATGCTTTGGTCTACCTGCTCAATATTCTCACTAGAGATTAAAATAATATCTTTTGTGCTTTATTCCCAATGATACTAGGTAGGAATAAACAAATGCAAATAAAAATCAAACATCAAAAAAGAATGCAAATATAATTTAGGTAAATAATTTGAAAATTATGATAAATATTATTGGATTACATTACTTGTCAGCACTGTTGAGTTAAATTGGTCGATTAATATTTGAATATGAGTGCAATTACTAAACATGAAGATCAAGGATATTTCTTTCATTTCAGGTGGAGATGCTTTTTAAAATGTCTCTGTCTTTTTCTGAATATGCAGATGTGTAAAATGTGCACATATATTTTCATAGGTGTGTTGATATATGTGCTTTCATGAACACCTGAAGGTGTAAAAATCTAAGAACAATATTACATGTCTTCATTGAGCGGTCTCTACTTCATGTATTCAGACAAAGCTTTAGGTTCAATTTAGAATGTGCTTTTTTTTTCTGTCTATTCTGGCTGCTTATCCTGCTCTGAGAACTTCCTGTTTCTTCCTCCCAGTGTGCTGAGATTACAGGCAAACAGGTAGGTCTGCCTGATTTCTATGTATATTGTGGGAATCCAAATTGCAGTCCTCGGGCTTTTAAGCAAACACTACCTGCTAACCTATTACCCAAGCCACTTCAAATATATTTTTGTTGGGAAAATGAGATGTCTTAGTGAGTAAAGCCCTTAATGCCAATGCTTGAAAATCTGAGTGATGTTAGGATTGAAAAAAAAATGGCCCCAATAGAGTTGTGTGTTTGAATGCTTGACCCACAGGGAGTATCAATATGATGCATTGTATGAGTAAATATGACTTTTTGGAGGGGCTGTATCACTGTAGAAGAGAACTTTAAGGTCTCATATGTTTAAGAAACTCTGAGGCTTGCTTACAGCCTTGTTCTGCCACTTGTGATTTACGATGTAAATCTCTCAGCTCCTCCTACAGCACAATGTCTACTTGCACTTTGCTGTGCTTCCCACCATAATGATAATGGACTGAATCTCTAAAACTTTCAGATAGCTCCAATTAAATGTTTTCTTTATAACAGTTTCTAGAGGCATGGAGTCTCTGTTTCTTCACAGCAATAAAAACCCAGGACACTTATTGTGACATAAAACATCTGTACCTTGGTGCTGTGGAACACATACCTGTGAATTCCTTGAGCTCAATAATCAGAAATCCTTGGTGAAAATGAAAGCTACAGGTTCAGAATATTCAGAGTCTCTTTCTTAAAATGTAAGATGAAAACTATTTCAAGATGACATTCCAATGTTCTCATCTGACCTTCACAGGCACCGAAACAAGCACGTGCTTCTGCACATATCTGACCACACACACACACACACACACACACACACACACACACACACACACATTTCTTCAATGAAAGAAATCTAAACTTGTAACAATGGATAGAGAGATTAATCTTCCAATATTCTACAAATAGAGAATAAAGCATATTAAAGTTGGTGACCTGAAATATGTACCTGAGCTACGTGTGGTAAGTTTTCTATAATAATTCAAAAGACATTCTCTTTTTGCTTGTCTGCAATGTTTGTCATGGACTTAATTTTAAAATGATTCTTCGCATTATATCATGTCAATATAACATGGGCTTTGATTTAATCAAATGCTTTGCTAAAGCAGTCATGTAAAAAAAATCTAGCTTTCCTTTGTATAACATTCAGACCCTGGACTAGTATAGCTATGAAAGTGTTCACAGAAATTCTAATAAAAATTGACTGTGTGTACCTCTATGTGAATTCTCTTTACGAACTATTTCATGAGCAAAATTTATGAGATATTACTTTTTTGCAATATTAAGTGGTTCCTGCTTGGCAAAGCATTCCTTAAGCTCCTGACCTTGGTGAAGACAACTACAACATATTTATCCTATTAATTTTACTAAGATCAATAACCATTTTCGTTTGTATCTGCAAACTGATTCTTAGGAGTGTCAGCTATCGACAGCACACATAACAAATCAAGAAACATATCTGGTCATTCTTACGAAGTCCCTGCTTACTAGCTGTTAATCAACAGCTTTAAAAACTGAATAATTTAAAAAATTAAATTAATAAACAAATCAAATGAGAATTTATCTGGATTAACACCAAAATGTGAGCGATGTCATATTCTGTCGCGCGCCCACGCTTCCCGCCGGTAGGAACAGGCATGCAACAAACAGATTCTTCTGCGGACAACCTTTATTGTACAGCACTCTGAGCAGGGGACTTCTTGAGCAGGAAACTTCTCTCTGAGCCGGGGACTCCCTACCGGGGTCTACTGTATAGGCGACCTCTCACGTGCAGTCTCCCACGTGCTATCTCTCTGCCCAGTCTCTCTCCACGTGTGATCTCTCTGCCATCTCTCCACGTGGGGTCTCCTGCAATCTCTCCACTATCTCCCACAATCCCACGTGGGAGAGAAATGCACTGCTTATAAATGCCTAAGAAACTTATGTTGCTACCTGATTGGTGCATCCTCCAGTAGCTCATTCACCTGCCCCGAGATTGGGCTGTGACTTATGTGGTTGCCAAGCAACACGAGGGGAAAGGTTTTTGTAGGCTGAACAATGGGCGGAAAGCTGGCACCATTTATTGAGAAAATAGGCTGAAGAAATATCTCAGCACTTAAGAGCACTTGCTGCTGTCACAGAGGACCTGGGTTCTTTATCCAGAACCCTCTGGGCAGGTCAAAATATCCCTATCTCCTTGAACTCCAATTTCTAAAGTAGTGTTGTGCTTTTCTGTGACCATGGGCATTGGATGCATGTGGCACACATATAAACAGTGCAGACAAACTATCAAATTCATAAAATCAAACCAAGGAAATATAATGGTAAGATGATATTTGTTACAAAATTACCTCACGCTATTGCTGTAAATTTGGAAGGCATATACAACTTTTTAAAATCTGAGATGCTAGTGAGGATGTGGAGAAAGAAAAACACTCCTTCATTATTGGTGGGACTGCTAGTTGCAACAACCACTATGGAAATTAGTCTGGAGGTTCCTCAGAAAATTGTGCATAACACTACATGAGGACCCAGCTATACCACTCCTGGGCATATACTCAAAAAAAGCTCTGAAATCTTACAAGAACACATGCTCCACTATACTCATAGCAGCCTTAATTATAATAGCTAGAATCTGGAAAGAACCCAGATCAGATGTCCTTCAACAGAGGAATGGATACAGAAAATATGGTACATTTACACAATTGAGCATTTACTAAGCTATTAAAAACAATGACTTCATGAAATTCTGCAGCAAATGGATGAAACTAGAAAATATTCTGAGTGAGGTAACCCAGTCACAAAAGAACACTCATGGTAGGTATTCACTAATAAGTGTCTATTAGCCCAAAAACATTGAATTCCCAAGATATAATCCATAGACTACATGAAGCGCAAGAAAAAGGAACACCAAAGTGTGGATGCTTTAGCCCTTCCTAGGAAGGGGACAAAATACTCGAGACAAAATACAGAGACAAAGTGTGGAGCAGAAACTGAAGGAAATGCCACCCAGAGACTGCCCCAGCTGGACATTCATCTCATATGGAATCATGACCAAACCCAGACACTATTGTGAATACCAAGAAATGCATGCTGACAAAAGCCTGATATAGCTGTCTTCTGAGAGGATCCTCCAGAACCTGATAATACAGAGGCAGATTCTCGCAGCCAACTATTGGATTGATAAAGGTATCTAAAAAGGAGAAGTTAGAGAAAGAACCAAAGAAGCTGCAGAGGTTTACAATCACATGGTAAGAACAACAATATCAACCAAACAGATCCCCCAGAACTCCCAGAGACTAAACCACCAAGCAAAGGGCATCAATGGAAAGAGAAGCCCTTGGTCCTGTTTAGACTAGATGCCCCAGTGATGGGGAATGCCAATGCAGGGAGGTGGGATAGAGTAGAGGGTGGGTGGGGGAGCACTCTCATTGAAGCAGGGTGGGAGTAATGAGATATGAGGTTTCTGAAGGGGAAACTAGGAAAGAAGATAACATTTGAAATATGAGTAAAAAGTATCCAATAAAAGAAAAAAAAACGAAAAGAGAAGAAATAAAATATGAGCTACAAGTTCAAAAACAGGAATGGAAGTTCTTTAGTTTTAGGACCAGCAACCTTCACCTTTGGACAATGAATATTCTTATGCCTCCTCTCACCTGTCTTAAACTGACAATAAAACTTGTTTACAGTAGAAAATAGTTTCACATCTAAATTATTTTCTTCTTCCTCCAGGAAGACGGTGCTGCTTTCTGTATATATTCTACCATTAATTCATCAGACACTTATGACCTGTCATCTGAATTAAATAGTGTTCAAACTTTCATGTACTTCTGAACTACCACATGATGCCTTAGACATCTTTTGAAATTTAAATATAATAAATTTAGCATTTGTTTCAAATTCTTTGTTATGTTATCATCACTTCCATAAAAACACAGGCTTGATTGTTTAGAGATGAAGAGCATCAAATATGCTTCCTTTTTTCTGTTTTGTTCCCTCTGTTCTTTAGACATAACATATCTACTATCTGTAGTCAGAGTCTCCGGGTTGTCTAGTCATACATTTGGTAATAAAGCCTTAGCAAGATTTTAGGTTACAATGTGTGTTTGTGTATGTGTGTGTGTGTGTGTGTGTGTGTGTATGTGTGTGTGTATGTGTGTGTGTGTGTGTGTGTGTATGTGTGTGTGTATGTGTGTGTGTGTGTGTGTGTGTGTGTGTGTGTTCAAATGGCTTCTAATAAGTGAAAATCAAGAAGGATCACAGAGGAAAGTAAAGCTTGTTCACAGAAGCATGATGAGGAGAACCTCAACGGATGTAGCCTAATCCCAGGAAGCAATGGGCAACAAGGATTTCTTTCATACATAAAATAAAACTATGTAGTGGAACTGCATTATGAAGGTAAAAAATGTAATTAATAATTTTCTTCTATCCAATGAAAAATCATCAAAGCCTCCCTTAAATATGTGCCAACTGAAGGAGTATCATAGACATATCCTTTAAGGAAGGTAATCAACATATCTTGTCTCAGAGCAGAAAATTTCCTGTCACACAAAAATATTTCAAATATAAACAATGGAATACACACATTTTTCAGAACCAAAAGCCAAAATTTACATAAGTGTTTCATACATACCATCTCCATTTTATATGTATCATGCATTTGCATGCATGCATATGTTTATATATCAGTATTACAGCCTTTTGCTTACCCTATACTTAACAGTATTATTTCTCCTCTAAAATCTTACTGTTTTATATTTCTTCCATCTGACATTGCTGAGCATGTTTATATTTGAATACATCTTACCTCCTTACCTCTTATACAATTCTCTTTGTCTTGTGAAAGACAATCATAGACCTAAACTATTGCATCCTTTGTTATCCATGTGACCTCATGTTCCTGAGACTCAATGAATGCCAGTTAAATTAAACAAATTATATATATACATATATATAAATTCTTGTTAGTATGTTTGGTCTTATCAAGAAAAGTAATATCTAGCAATTTTTTATTAAATTGAACTTTATTTTAAAAAACAACATAAATCTACAGATTTTAAGCATTTTTTCATATAAGTATACGAATACAATTTTGTCAGTACTTGATTTTTTTTAAGTTTTGATAGTATGCATTAAAATCTTACTAGTTACAATGAGCATAAAGTACATGTCAAACAAGATGTAACCAGAAAACAGTCAATGTTTTCTTAGTGTGTAAAAATTAAGCATGTTTTTTTATATTCTTTTTTTTTTTATTTTGGCCTTTGTTTTTCTTGAACATCCTGTAGTCTGTCAGTTGTTTCTGGGGTCTTCAGAGCTTTCTAGGGTTAGTATCCGATTATCAGTGACTGCATGTTATGTCTGTTCTTTTGTGACTGGGTTGCCTCACTCAGGATGATATTCTCTAGATGCATCCATTTTCTTAAAAATTTTATAAAGTCGTTGTTTCTGATAGCTGAGTAGTACTCCACTGTCTAAATATACCACAATTTTTATATCCATTCATCTACTGAAGGACATCTGGGTTCTTTCCAACTTTTGGCTATTATAAATAGGGCTGCTATGAACATTGTGTTACATGTGTCTTTGCTGTATGTTGGAGTTTCTCTGGGTTATATGCCCAGAAGTGGAATAACTGGGTCTTCAGGTAGTACTATGTCCAATTTGCGGAGGAATAGCAAGAATGATTTCCACAGTGTTTGTAACAGTTTACAACCCCACCAACAGTAGAGGAGTGTTCCTCTTCCTCTGCATCCTGGCCAGCATCCGCTGTCAGCTGAATTTTTGATCTTAGCCATTCTGGTTGGTGTGAGGTAAAATCTCAGGGTTGTTTTGATTTGCATTTGCCTGATGGCTAATGTTGTCCAGCACTTCTTTAGATGCTTCTCAGCCATTCGATATTCCTCAATTGAGAACTTTTTGTTTAGCTCTGTACCCCATTTTAATAGGGTTGTTTGATTCTCTGGTGTCTAGCTTCTTGAGTTCTTTGTGTATCTTGGATATTAGGCCTCTATCAGATATGGGGTTGGTAAAGATCTTTTCCCATTCTGCTGGCTGCTGTTTTGTTTTCATGACAGTGTCCTTAGCCTTACAGAAACTTTGCAATCTCTTTAAGTTCCATTTGTCAATCTTTGACCTTAGAGCAGGAGCCATTAGTGTTCTCTTCAGGAAACTTACTCCTGTGCCTATGTGTTCTAAGGTTTTTTCCTACTTTCTCTTCTAATAGGTTCAGTGCACCTGGTTTAATGTAGAGATCTTTGACCACTTGCCCTTGAGCTTTGTACAGGGAAAAAAGAAAGGGTCAATTTTCATTCTTCGGCATGCTGAGTGCCAGTTGGACCAGCACCATTTGTTGAATAGGCTGTCCTTTTTCCATTGAATATTTACAGCTCCTTTGTCAAAAATCAAGTGACCATATATGTGAGGGCTCATTTCTGGATCTTCTGTTCTATTCCATCGATCCAAGTGCCTATCTCTGTACCAGTACCTTGTTCTTATAAAGACTGTATATAAAGTTATAGCATTTTTTTAAAAAATTAGATTAGCAAACATGAATTTTTCTATAGTTAAAATTTTTTCTATTTTATTTTATGTATATATGTGTTTTTCCTATATGGGTCTGTAGCCACATATTACCCTGGTGCCTATAGAGGGTAAGAACGATGCTAAATCATCTTCAAATATTGTTGCAGGTGGTTTGAATTATCATGTTTGTGCTGGGATTAAAATATAGGTCCCAGTACTCATAGCCTATGAGCCATATCTCCAGTCACCTAAACCTCTATTTCTTTATCTTAATGTAGTTTAATAAACTATTCATTACAGAATGTTGTAAACATCAAATGAGCTATTATACATAAAGTATATGAAAAAAACTGTTTCTATTATTTATAGTTGAACCCACATTAGCTTTACTACTTGCATTATTTCTCTACAGGTAAAGCAACATTGTACCATTTGCCTACCTCAGTAAGACTATAAATCTTAAACCATTATCAGTTATATGGTTTATTTTTCAAAAATGATGTTGTTAGAAATATGGAAGAAGATATGAGTTCATATTCAGTCTTAAGGAGCACTAACATGGGGAAATAATCTTTATGGACAGACAAGGCACCTTGGCTATCAGAACATTTCCTGATAATAACTAGTTATATAATCCAATGCCTGGATTAGATGAATATTAAATAAATAATGATCATAATAGATTATCCATAGCTGGGGAAACTTGTATCTTCCACACTTACATTATCAGCTTTTCCAACCTAATATTCATCCTATAAACCAAACTAATTAACAGATATACTGTGAGGAGACTTCCAACTTTCTTGAAATGATCAGTGTGATTTGCTTGCAGGTGTAACATGCTGCCAATAATTAGACTGATTTGAATTTTGCAATGCAGCATCTGCTGACATCTCTTCTCCTTCTAATTATAATTATTAAAATTCCTTTGACTTTGTCAATTTCTAATTCCAAGGCATTGGTTGCTCAAAGCTGCTTACATAATTATGATTGTTGCTCTTAAGCATAGATGTATTCTCCTCAGAATAAATGAAGTGGTAATTAAGCAATGCTATTTCCTCTTTATGAAGCTGAGAGGGTGGATAGAAATTAAGACATAAAGCTGGTATGGATATGTATGTAAAGATCAACATCTACATGCATACAAACAGACGACAATGCATTTAATCATAAATAAAGAGATCTATTCTTGTACATATCCATTTGGACTAACTAAAAATCACTGATTTGTAAAATGTACTACATTAACTCATGTTTGTGATATGGGTAGACTATTTAACCATGAGCTGTAACTTATAATTTTTCCCAAATAATTTCCTGCTTATTTTTAATGTATTTAGTTTCTTCATAGTATTATGTATCTTTTAGCCTAAATATTACATTTTACTTCTCTTTTTACTTATTTGGGGTATGTCTAAAGCAAAAGGTTTAGTTATTGAATTCTCAACTTCTTTACTTGCTTATGAATCTCAAATCCAACAACTGAATTCTTGCAATGGGTTATAATAGAATTATATTAACCATAAAGATATTAACTGCTATTTTGTAACTGTAGGATATTGATTGACATTAACAACTCCAAGTCAACCCATTTCTCAGATGTATGTAGGCAATAAGAGTTTCTTTAAAGGTTATTATTGTGAATCCTTAAGGAGATGATGCTCCAGAGTGCATGGGGAAGGAATCAATATGTAACTGAAACATTGAATATTTGATTAAAAAACACTTAAATGATGAAGAAGAAGTTTGTCTTACTGGTTTTATTCATAAAATGTTCTAAAATACATAAAATAGTTGCATAAACTATATTTCAGCATGCATTCCAGATTTTTATTTTATGGGCAACTTTACCCAAGTAATTTGTCTCACACATAACCTCTACTGACTCACCAATAAAAGCTACAATTTATTAATGATTAATCTTAATAATAATGCCTTAATTAATTAGCTAATTAACACATAATTAACATGTTAAATTCTTTATATATTATTTTATTTACTACAAAAGTATTAAATTTAAACCAAAAGTGAGTTACCTAAGAATACATGTTCTTTCAGTTTCCAAGAAAATTAAAAAAACTAAAACAACATACTGTAACATACAGTAAACCACATTAAAATATATCAACACTTTTTCTTTTTTCTTCTGTTCCAACATGTCCTATTGACTCCCTGTGTTTTCCTTTCAAAGGAATTCCTATAACCTTGATACATGTTACCATAGTTAAACTATTGGGAATTCTGTGGCAGTACAAAATCATGTGAATAAAAGTAAGCAATAACCTAAAGTAATTGAAACAAGAAATATGCAGCAAGTGATACCCTGCTGTTCCAGCACCAACAATCTTTAAAAGATCAAAAACAATAAGAAAGTGAACAAGTTGCATATTTGTCAGTAAGTGAATAAGAAAGCAAAATAGGAGAAGAATATCAGGCCTATAAAGCTCTGTGTGTGCTGCTGATTAGGGATCAAATAGTCATGGCACCAAGTGAAAAACATTCTTTTTTCTACTTCAAGAATGGAGCAGATACCCAAATTACAAAATCAGAGCCAAGGTCACAGCAAACTGACAGTCAGACTGCCTGGAGCCTGAGCCCTCTGGGTATTTATTTTGAGACACAAAGGATCTAAAATATAACCTTGAAAAAATGCTTTACCTTCCTAGATTTTCTGGTCTATAAAGGACTGTTAGGGATCTGTTAAAGAGTACTTAAAAAGCATATTTAAATGCCTTTCATCATGCCTAACATATGCAAATTAAATTTAAAGTGTGTTGAAGGGTACTATAGAATTTTACCTCCTCAGCTACAAATGTATTCAGGATTATATTAAAACTAAAATTTAGCATGGAATGGGGTGATAATACATTGTTAGCTGTTTCTTCAACTCTGAGCAAATGACAGATTGATTATTAAGGCTATTCCCCACCTCCAAAAAAGCATCAATTCAGCTACACAAAAGGTTGTGTGTGTGTGTGTGTGTGTGTGTGTGTGTGTGTGTGTGTGTGTGTGTGATTAGTAAGAATATTAGATGTGAAGACAATAAATTATATTCTTATTTCCTATAAGAAGCCACATGCAAGATAAAGCTAAAACAAGCTCATTTCTCTCACCCCAGCACTTACGAGATTGAAGCAAGAGGATCAGTATTTTATGGACAAAATAATGAAATTCTTCCTTGGAAATAACCAACAAGCTAAATAATGAAAAAAAAAAGCAAGAATGGAAGGAAAGAGAAGGGAGGTAGGGACATGTTATCTATTACTTCATGAAGGATAAGTTCACACAATCTAGCTTCTTGATTCCACCTATCTCTCAACCTGATGCAAAACTGGCCTTCATATTTGAAAGGCTTGTAAGATGAGAGAGAACCAAATATCTTTCAGTCTGATAAGACACATCTTCTTGAAGCTGTTTCAAGGAGATTGGGACAATATGGAAAGAGGTAGATGAGGAACACTGAGCTAACCTGTGGAGAAGCAGAGGAGACAGAAAGCCTGGTACACTGCAAGTCCTTCAGCGTGCATGTAAAGGTTTGCCCAATTGTTGAGAACGCATGCAAAGTGCTCCCTCATGCCTGTAGACTGAATATCAATGTCTAGAAATATAAAGTATTATTATTTCTTTATGTCTGGGGAACTATATAGAAAAATTTAAATGTACAGATTCAAGCATCTTCCTTAAATACTTCTCTGTGTGTGTCTTGCTCTGTTTATTTCTTGTCTCTTTTTTCTTTCTCTTTCTCTCTCAAACTCTCTCTCTCTCCACACACACACACACACACACACACACACACACACACACACGCACACAATACATACATTCACATGTATATACAATATATATGTATTGTGTGTTTACGTTATTCTAGGAGACAAATTTTTCTTCTCCCTAAAATATATTATATATAGTATTGAACAAAGCAAAGGCAAGCAAAAATTTAATAAAATGCTTAATCATGTTTTGATGCTCTAACCATATATACACATATATACAACTCATATAGAACTGAACCAATAGTTATGCAAAATATTTATAGCCAATATTATAGGTTTTATTTTTAGGCAGAAATAGCCAATCTTCATTTTAATCCACACATTTATTTATTTATTTATTTATTTATTTATTTAGCAAGGTTTTTAATTAGATATTCTCTGTATTTACACTTTAAATCTCATCTGCTTTGCACCCACTCTCATAACCCCTTCCTTGCCCCTTGCTTTTCCCAGCCACCCTCTCCACCTCAGCACCTGGGCATACCCCTACTCTGGGAAAATGTGCCTTCAATTGAGCAAAGACCTCTTCTCCCATTGACATCAGAAACTGCTATCCACTGCTATTCAACTATAGCCATGTGTCTGTCTATGTGTACACACTAGTTGGTGTTTTAGACCTTGGGAGCTCTGGAGGGTTTGGTTCGTTGATAATGTTGTTTTTCTTATGGGGTTGCAGACCCTTTTTGCTCCTTCAGACATTTCTCTAGCTCCTACATTGGGGTCACTGTGTTCAGTCTGATGGGTAGCTGCAAGCTTGTTGTTTGATGCAGGTTCTCAGTTTGTTATGAACTCTAGCTGGGTTGGAATTCTAGGTAGACCAGACTGGCCTTGAATTCAGACTTCTGCCTTTCTCTTCCTCCCCAGTGCTGGAATTATAGGTGTGAGACAACCATACCTAGACACTGCAACTTATATTACCATAGTTATGTGTCAATCAAATGATTTACCACAATAAGGCAATTTTGTGAGAATTCAAGAAATGTCTAATTTTCGCATGATGGCTCTGTTGTGAAAAATCCAGATTTTTTTCTTTTATTTTTAGAACTTTCATAATTTCACTCCCACTGTAAGAACAACTAAATTAGCTCCCCTTTCCCCAGGGATAGAGGTTGTAGGTGTAGCTCCTCTCCATGGTACTCCAGTGTGCTAGGCCTAGTTCTCCTCTCACTTTCAGCCTCACTCACAGCTGGATGAGTTCCTTCACACCCACTCAACAGCTATGCTCTTTACAGTCATCATGAATAAATCCAGAAAAGAAGCCTTACATAATCTGTTCTCTGAGTCAATGAGTTCATCAAAAATTTTTGCATTCATCCAGAATTACTTTTTAAAGAGGAAAAACACAAATCCCTCCCTATTCTTTAAACTACTAAGTCAGTCTTCAGTTTGAATTTTACCCCATTAGGGTCAGTTGTTTATGACATATTCCTGAACACTAGTACTATTACACTGAAACAGGGTGAGTTGCCAATTCCAACTTCCAAGAAAAGCTTGAACCCCATGTTATTTGCAGAGGATTCATTATTTAAATCTTGGAGAGGGAGAGAGAGAGAGAGAGAGAGAGAGAGACAGAGACAGAGACAGAGACAGAGACAGAGACAGAGACAGACAGGGAGACAAAGACAGAAAGACAGAGAGAAGAACAAAATCCCAGAACCTGTGGGGTCTTCTTGGCCTAGATCCTAGATGAAGAGAGCAGGTATTTAAGAGCTATTACAATTATCCTACAAAATTTTTCTACACTATTTACATTTCCAGCAATTACTGACTGCAATCCAGCCACATCATGTTATGAGTCCAGAGAATGCCTGAGATCAGAGTGCTGGTGAGGTTTCAGGTTTGCCTTTCTACCTTTACACAGTTAATTAATGTCAGAGATTCTTAGCAAAACTGTCTATGGTACACACCCCTACCATAGAACTAATCAGGTAGAACTTTCAAATGACCACAGAATCCAGATTAGTTATCTCAGGGAAAGGATTTGAGCCAAGAGTAACTCAGTTTACATTTTCTTAGTGCCAGGCTGCAATGTTTAATTTAATT
The DNA here is from genome assembly GCF_963924665.1 of Micromys minutus. Taxonomy (NCBI): domain Eukaryota; kingdom Metazoa; phylum Chordata; class Mammalia; order Rodentia; family Muridae; genus Micromys; species Micromys minutus. Next base: position 9,639,134 of record NC_137952.1, read on the forward strand.
TCTCTTGTTTCTAGAATGAAGAACCAGGATTTTAAAATATTTAATGTGAAGTAAATTTGCGAAACAGAATAGCATCTTTACCCTCAGTAGAATATAACCATTAAAAACATCTATTTTGAATAAATGAATGACTCATCACAGGGATATTTTTCTAATTAACTGATGCAGGTCAGTATGTATAATCCAGTTACTAGCACCTAACTCGTTGCATTTAACAGAAAAATAAAAATAAAAATGGGGATGACACAGCACTTGTTATTTGTAGAGTTTTTCACTATAGAAAGTTTTCTGTATCTTAGCATAAAGTGCAGTAAGATTTGAATTTACTCTGTCAGTCAATAGATGTTTCAGGCCCTAATAAAGCTTAATGATACCCATTGTAAAGAACATTCACATAGAGCGTGGAAGAAAATACTCATGAAAAAGAATGCAGAAGTGTACATAAGCAATGCTTTCTAACAAACAGCACATGTGCAACATGGGTTTGGTTCTACTCCTTTACACTTAGAGGATCTTTACCCTTCTAATTTACTACAGAGGGATTCATTTATTCTCTCTCTCTCTGTCTTTCTCTCTGTCTCTTCCCCCAACCCATCTCATAAAACAATTGATTTACAAGATTGAGGGAAATAAGAAGTTATTCTGTGGGCACCATATTCAGTTTCTAATGCAACAAAACTAATTTCTTTGTCATGGTTTCTAGAATAATTATTTCTATTTGGTTAAAAGCATTCAGTATATTCTCTAGGAAAGTGATTACTCTTCGGTGAGAACAAAATATTGGTTCAAATGTTTTCTTTTTTTTCCCACATTTAAGGTTATATTTTATTTTTTTTACAACTTTATTTTAAAGAACAAAGATAAATGTACAGGTTTTAAGCATTTTTTGCATAAAAGTATATAATACATTTTTGTCAGTACTTGTTTTTTTTTTTTTAAAGGTTTGATAGTGTGATAAAGATCCCACCAGTAACAATGAGCATAAAGTACATGTAAAACAAGATGCAACCTGGAAATAGTCAAAGTTTTCTTGGTGTGTAAAGATTTTTTTTTAACACTGAGCAGACAGTACATGTAATACAAGGTACAACCCGGAATTTGTCAATGTGTTCTTGGTGGGTAAGGATTGAGCATGACTATTTTTTTGTATTTGTTTTCTTTTTTTCTTGTACTTCATAGAATCTGTGAGTTGTTTCTGGGAAGGTGCGAGCCTCTGGGGTTAGCATTCCACTATCAGTGACTGCATATTATGTCTGTTCTTTTGTGACTGGCTTATCTCACTCAGGATGATATTCTCTAGATGCAGCCGTTTTCTTAAGAATTCGGTTAAGTCATTGTTTCTGGTGGCTGAGTAGTATTCCATTGTATAAATGTACCACAATTTTTGTATCCATTCAACTTCTGAAAGACATCTGGGTTCTTTCCAGCTTCTGGCTATTATAAATAGAGTTGCTATGAACATTGTGGTGCATATATCTTTGTTGTGTATTAAAGTGTCTCTGGGGTATATGCACAGAAGTGGAATAGCTGGGTCTTCAGGTAGTACAATGTCCAATTTTCTGATGTATCACAAGACTGATTTTGAGAGTGGTTGTATTAGTTTGAAACCCCACCAAAAGAGCAGAAGTGTTCCTCTTTCTCCACAATCTCGCCAGCATCTGTTGTCATCTGAGTTTTGGATCTTGGCCAATCTGACTGGTGTGAGATGGAATCTCAGGGTTGTTTTGATTTGCATTTCTCAGATGGCTAAGGATGTTGAGCACTTCCTCAGATGTTTCTCAACCATTTGATATTCATCAGCTGAGAATGTTTTGTTTAGCTCTGTACCCAATTTTTAATAGGGTTGTTTGATTCTCTGGGGTCTAGCTTTTTGAGTTCTTTGTATATCTTGGATATTAGGCCTCTATCTGATGTAGAGTTGGTAAAGATCTTTCCTCATTCTGTTGGCTGCCGTTTTGTTTTCTTGACGATGTCCTTAGCATTACAGAAACTTTGCCATCTTATTAAGTCCCATTTGTTAATCTTTGACCTTAGAGCTTGAGCCATTGGCTCTTTGTTCAGAAAATTTTCTCCTGTACCTATGTGTTCTAAGGTTTTCTCTACTTACTAATCTAATAGTTTCAGTGGATCTGGTTTAATGTGGAGATCTTTGATCCTCTTACACTTGAGCTATGTACAAGGAGATAAGAAAGGGTCTAATTTCATTCTTTTGCATGCTGAGTGCCAGTTGGACCAGCACCATTTGTTGAATAGGCTGTCCTTTTTCCATTGAATGTTTATGGCTCCTTTGTCAAAAATCAGGTGACCATATACATGAGGGCTCATTTCTGGATCTTCTATTCTATTGCATTGATCCACATGCCTATTTCTGTACCAGTAACAAGCAGTTTTCAGAACAATTGCCTTGTAATATAGCTTTATGTCAGGGATAGTGATTCCCGCAGATGTTTTCTTGTTGTTGAGGATGGATTTTGCTATTCTAGGTCTTTTGTTATTCCATATGAAATTGTACATTGATCTTTCCAATTCAATGAAGAACTGGGTTGAAATTTTGATGTGGATTGCATTGAACCTGTAGATTTCTTTTGGTAGGATGGCCATTTTTAAAATGTTGATCCTTCCAATCCACAAGCATGGGAGATCTTTCCATTTTCTCAGATCATCCTCAATTTCCTTCTTAGAGGTTTGAAGTTCTTGTCATACAAGTCATTCATTTGCTTAGTGAGAGTCACACCAAGGTATTTCATAGTTTTTGTGACCATTGTGAAGGGTACCTTTTCCATAATTTCTTTCTCCACATCTTTGTTTTTTGAGTATAGGAAGGGTACTGATTTGTTTGAATTAAATTTGTATTCAGCTACTTTGCTGAACTTGTTTATCAGCTGTAGGACTTCTTTGGTGAAATTTTTGGGGTCACTTAAGTACACTATCATGTCATCGGCAAAGAGTGATGTTTTTATCTCTTCCTTTCCGATTTGTATCCCCTTGATCTCCTTTTGTTGTCTAGTTGCTCCTGCCAAGACTTCCAGTACTATGTTGAATAGGTAGGGGGAGAGTGGGCAGCCTTGTCGAGTCCCTGATTTTAGTGGGATTGCTTCAAGTTTCCCACCATTATGTTTGATGTTGGCTGCTCGTTTGCTGTATATTGCTTTTATTATGTTTAGGTATAGACCTTGGATTCCTGTTCTTTCCAGGACTTTTAACATGAAAAGGTGTTGAATTTTGTCAAATGCTTTCTCAGCATTTGTGAGATGACCATGTGATTTTGTTCTTTGAGTTTGTTTATATGGTGGATTACATTGATGGATTTCCTTATATTAAACCATCCCTGCATTCCGGGGTTGAAGCCTACTTGGTCATGATGAATGATCGTTTTGATGTGTTCTTGGATTCGGTTTGCAAGGATTTTGTTGAGTATTTTTGTGTCAATGTTCGTTAGTGAGATTGGTCTGATTCCTCTTGCCTTGTAGGGTCTTTGTGTGGTTTAGGTACGAGGGTTATTGTAGCCTCAAAAAATGAGTTAGGTCGTATTCCATCTAATTCTATCTTGTGGAATAGTTTGGAGAGTATTGGTGTTATATCTGCAATAAATGTCTGATAAAATTCTGCACTGAACCTATCTGGACCTGGGCTTTTTTTGGTTGAGAGGCTTTTGATGACTTCTTCTATTTCTTTATGTGTTATGGGATTATTTAGATAGTTTACTTGGTCCTGGTTTAACTTTAGGATCTTTTATCTGTCTCGGAATTCGTCCATTTCCTCCAGATTTTCAAAATTTAAGGAGTATAAGTTTTTGTAGTAGGATCTGATGATTTCTTGAATTTCCTCAGTTTCAGTTGTTATGTCTCCACTTTCCTTTCTGATTCTGTTAATTTGTATACTCTCCCTTTGCCCTCTAGTTAGTCTGGCTAGGGGTTTATAAGTCTTGTTGATTTTCTCAAAGAACCAACTCTTGGTTTTGTTGATTTTTTTCAATGGTTCTTTTTGTTTCTATTTGGTCTATTTTTCCCTAATTTTGATTATTTCTTGCTGTCTACTTTTCTTGGGTATATCTGCTTCCTTTTGTTCTAGGACTTTTAGTTGTGCTGTCAGGTTGTTGATGTAAGCTCTCCCCAGTTTCTTTTTGGAAGCACTTAGGGCTATGAGTTTTCCTCTCAGTACTGTTTCATTGCATCCCATAGGTTTTTGTATGTTGTGTTTTCATTTTTGTTGAATTCTAGAAAATCCTTAATTTCTTTCTTTATTTCTTCTTTGACCCTGCTATCGTTTAATAGAGTATTGTTTAGTTTCCATGTGTATGTGGGCTTTTTGTTGTCTTTGTTGTTGTTAAAGAATAGCCATAGACCATGGTGATCTGAGAGGATGCATGGGAGTATTTCAATCTTCTTATATCAATTGAGGCTTGTTCTGTGTCCAATTATGTGGTCAATTTTCGAGAAGGTGTTTTGGGGTGATGAGAAGAAGTTGTATTCTTTTACTTTAGGATGATATGCTCTAGAGATATTTATTAATTCCAGCTGGTTCAAAGTCTCTGCTAGTTTTGCAGTGTCCTTATTTAGTTTCTGTTTCCATAATCTGTCCATTGGCGAGAGTGGGGTATTAAAGTCTCCCACTATTATTACATGGGGTAAAATGTATTTTTTGAGCTTTATTAGGGTTTCTTTTATGAATGTGGGTGCTTTTTTATTTGGAGCATATATGTTAAGTATTTTAATTCCTCCTGACAGATTTCCCCGGTGATGAGTAAAAAGTGTCCTTCCTTATCTTTTTTGATAACTTTGGGTTTGAAATTTACTTTATTCAATATTAGAATAGCCACTCCAGCTTGCTCCTTGGGACTGTTTACTTGGAAGTTTTTTTTTCCACCCTTTTACTCTGAGATAGTGTATGTCTTTGTCTCTGAGATGACTTTCCTGTATGCAGCAAAATGCTGGATTCTGTATATGTATCCAGTCTGATAGGCTATGTCTCTTTATTGAGGAGTTTAGTCCATTTATTTTAATAGATATCAAGGAATAGTGGTTTCTGTTTCCTGCTATTATTGCTTTTGTAGGTTGAGTTGTGCCTGTGTTTTTTTCTTTTTTTCGTTTTCTTGCTTAGGAGTTTTCTTGTTTTTCTAGGATGTAGTTCCCCTCTTTGTATTGGGTTTTCCACCTGTAATTCGTTGTAGTGCTGGGTTTGTGGTCAGATATTTTGTAAATTTATATTTGTCTTGAAATATCTTCATCTCTCCATCTATGATGATTGATAGTTTTGCTGGGTATAGCAGCTTGGCCTTGCACTTGTGCTCTCTTAGGGTGTGCATGATTTCTGTCCAGGCTCTTCTAGCTTTCATAATCTCTGTTGAGAAATCGGGTGAGATTCTAATTGGTCTGCCTTTATATGTTACCTGCCCCTTTTTTCCTTACTGCTTTTCGTATTCTTTCTTTGCTTTGAGCACTTGGTGTTTTGACTATTATGTGTCGGGAGGTATTTCTTTTCTGGTCCAACCTATTTGGAGTTCTGAAGTCTTCTTTTATGCTCATAGTCATCTCATTCTTGATGATAGGGAAGTTTTCATCCACGATTTTGTTGAAGATATTTACTGTGCCTCTTAATTGATACTCTTCTCCCTCTTCTATTCTTATTATCCTTAGGTTCGGTCTTCTCATTGTGTCCTGGATTTCATGAAAATTTTGGGTTAGGAGCTTTTTGTTTTTTGCATCTTCTCTGGGTGTTTTTTCTATGTTTACAATGTTGTCTTCTGCCCCCGAGATTCTCTCTATTATATCTTGTTGTCTATTGGAAATGCTTGCTTCTGTGACTCCTGATTTCTTTTTTATGTGTTCTACCTCTAGTGTTATCTCTTTCAGTGTTTTCTTTATTGTGTCAATTTTCGTTTTAAATTCTCTCTTCCATTCCTTCATCACTTTAGTTCTGTTTTCCTCTAGTTCTTTGAGTTCTTTGAGTGTTTTTCTTATTTCCTCTTTAAAAGCTTCTGAATCTTTTTGCTTTTCCTCCCGTTCTTGTTTAAGTATCTCTATCAGCATCTTGAGTTATGATTTCAGGTCTGCGTCTTCTTTTTCTGGAGTGTTTGGCCTTCCAATGTTTGTTGTTATGGGAGAGCTGGGTTTTGCTATTGCCAGGTTGCCTTGGTTTCCTTGGCACATACTCTTTCGCTTTCCTCTTGCCATCTTGTTGTCAGTGATATGTTCCTGCCTTTCTCTTGTATCTGGTCTGTGTCCCTGGATCTCCACTGTTCCAGGTGTCAGATTGGCCAATCCCTGTTATGCGTACTGAAGTCACCGCCGGGTAGAAATAGAGGTTCCAATGCTGTGTCCCTGGTCCCTGGCTCAGGCAGGGCTGGGGGTGCGCTTACCGTGAGCACTCCGCAGAGATCTCTCTGTTCCCTAGCTGCCCAGAACTCCTACTCACCAGTCTTTTAACCTTTAGGAACTGCTCGGTTCATTCTAATCATTTATTGTCTCACTAGCTGTCAACAGTTTTCCAAATTGCTTTTTCAGGAGATAGAAGGAAAGATTCAAAGAAAACTGATCAATCAGTTTTCTGTAATTACATTATTATGGAGAGACAGGCTATGAAAAAAAGGTAGAAGGAATTATTTAAAATTTGTTGAGTACTGCTACATACTAAAGTGAAAAAATAAGATAGACATATAGGTGCTGCAGAAATAAAAGAACTTTGGGTTTAAGAATTTAGCCTTGAAAATGATTTTGAATTAGGTTTCTGACTTACTTTACCATTCAATAACTTTTTTATTAGCAAATTTTATATAATGTGATCCTACCTTCATTTTGTCTTGCTTAAATCTTTCTAATTTAAATGATCCAAGTTCCTGTTTGTTTCTATTGGAAAATATACTGTGTGAGACTTCAAACATGAGGGCTTATTCAGTTTTATATTTCTATTTTTTATGTTGACTTTATTTCATTTGAATTTTGAATTATGTATCTGTATGTGAGTCTCTTTGTAAGTGTGCACATGTGAGAGCAATGCCTGCAGAGCCAGATGGGAATGGTGGAAACTCTGGAGAGGGAGATACAGAAAAATTATCGGTTGCCCAATGTGTGTGTTGGGATCTGAACTCAGGTCTTTGTACAACTTTGTTCGGCCTTTGTACGGCCTTTGTACAACTTTCTAGCCCATTATTTTTTATTACATAAGAACATACACATACAAATAAAAACACAATATTTTAGGTTGCCTCAAACACCTAAACACTTAAATTCATACTTTATTTTAACTAATGGAATTGTTTACAGTACTTTCCAACAATATTCATGATTATTTATTTATGGTACAGTAAGCCTTTCCAAAGTCCTTTAGTTGTAAAAATCGAAATCTCAGGGGCTTATAACTACAAACTCATAATGTCCACTCAGAGGTTAGCAGATGTTTCAGTACACTGTCAAAATATAAAAGCATGAGACAGGGCCAAAGACAGATAGTAAGCCATTCATTGACCAGTTTCTTTGGACAGTAGAAGTCAAGAAGATCAAGCTCATCAAAACAAAGATGGAATACTTATCTCAATGAGTGGTAATATGCTACAACATATTGTAACCTACCAGAGATACTTAGTCTAAGTTTACATACTAAATACCTTAATAATAATGGGGTTACTAAAGTGCAGTTACATAATAAAGCCTTTAGATTTTTTTTTCTGGTCATACTGATATACTATTAGAAAATAATATATTGAAATGAAAACAGCAAAAGTTAGCCCATAATGAACTATTTTTCTACAGTCACCCTGTTGAGCATGCCTGTGCTCTTTGCCTTTGCTTCTCATGAAATTCTGGTCTATACAATAGAGATTCTACTTTGCAAGGATTTGCTTAGAAAGTCCTTTACTAAAGTTGACATTGTATCATACACAGTATTAATCTCTTATAGCAGAATTTATGGTTGACTGTAATGCATTTATTATTGTAGTTTATCAGAAAATCCACAGGATCCAAGGTGTTTATCAGCAGCATGTTTTTTGTGAAGATATGTTTTCACAACTGATGTTGCTCTAGTTAATAGTAGCAGGGATGATCTAATAGAAGACAACCTATATTTGACATTATTCCCCACCTTAATATTATTCAAAAGTCAAAATAACATATTATCTTAAGAAGCTCAAATATTATTGAAATAGGTAGGAAGTGACTAAATAGGCCTAAGATCAAAAGGGTTTTCTAACAATACACAGGTAAGAAAAGAAAGGTTTCTTGCCTTCTATTCACATTTGCTCCAACCTAGCTCCAGACTTGTATTTCTCCTCCATGTGTGCTCGTGGTTTAGATTAGTACCCCTTCTTCCTCTCCTTTCATAGCACCAACCTTGACTGACAAACAGCTTCTGTTCGAGGCCAGGTGTTTTGCTGGCTCCTCACCCCTGAAAGACATTGACTCATATGTCTGCCACACCTGTGAATTTTATATCCAATCGTCACCAGCTACAAGGAACTTAATTAACATGCTTTATTTCAAGATTCCAAATCAAAAAAATTGGTGAAGATGCATTAAAAAATCAGATGTTCCTCTTTCTGGCCAGCTTCTACATCCTTTTCCCAAGCAAAACATAACCATAAAGAGGTTAATGCTTCAAAGTCATTATTGCACTTCATTCTATAAGATGAGGAAATTCAATGCAACTCATTATGTCTGAAATACTGCTTAATTCTAGTAGCCAAAGCATATTTATGTTTACCCAGTGTATAAAGAATACAATGAATAACAAGCTCTTTGGGCAAGGAAAGGAGCCATGAATGAGGAGAAAAGACACTCATTTTTTTTCCAATGTATTACAGTTATATGTCAAAATATGAACTTTATAATAAAATTAAATTATAAGTGTCATGATACTGGAAACATATTCTTAAAACTCACTGTTACTCAATCTCAGACAAGGATGTTTTATTGTAAAGTAAAATGTGTTTGAATTCACTGAATGCCATTCGTTTGCTTAACAGCTTTTCCAGTGTTTTCTTCAACCCCTATTTACTCTACCAGTGACTTTAACACAAATTTAGTATTTGTAGCTATATGGAAGGGTCCTGAGAATAGATATATAATATTTAGAAAATCTTCAATTTGAAAATAAACTTAAGCCGCTCACTATATAAACAAGAAACAATAATGTCTTTCTATACCTAATTAACTTTAAAGGCAAATGCTAAGAGAAATTGTAATTTAACTGATTCAAATGTAAACTTCAATGTACATTTATGAACAAGAAAATTGCTACAAACTTAAAATATGAATAAATTCTCATAATGGGTTTGGGTCATCCTGAGTGAGATAACCCAGTCACAAAAGAACAGACATAATATGCAGTCACTGATAATGGGATACTAACCCCAGAAAGCTCTGAACACCCCAGAAACAACTCATAGACTGTGTGAAGTTCAAGAAAAAAGAAAAAAAATAATTTAATTAAAATAGAGCTATATCACATCCCCCTTTCCTTCCTACAGTCCCTCCCAGTTTCTCTCCTATCCCCTCAAATTAATAACGTCTTTTCCTATATAATTGTTACATATATAATATGTGTATGTATATGTACCCACAAATACTTAATTACAATCTTATAAAAAAATAAAGCAGACTGAGCAAGCCAAGGGAAGCAAGCCAGTAATAACACTGAGTCATGGCCTTTGCATCAGCTCCTGCTTTCTGACCTGCTTGGGTTCCAGTCCTGACTTCCTCTGGTGATAAATAGCAATATGAAAATGTAAGGTGAATAATCCCTTTTCTCCTCCCCCCAATAAAAAGAAAAAAATAAATAACAAGTGTATAGCACCCTCTCAGAGTGGCATACACCTAGACCTTAAAACCTTAATAACACAAGAGCTAAGAAGATAGCCTTGTGGCAAATTTTGGTAGCTAAAAATTATTATGTTTAATCTTTACACACCAAAAAAAAACTTTGACTATATCCATGTTACGTTTGTTTTACATATACTTTATGATCTTTGTAAATAGTAAGATTTCAATGCATACTATTAAACTTTTAAAATTTAAAGTTCTGACAAAAATAAAAAAAAAATAAAAAAAATATTTCTCATAATGGGCTAAGTGGCTTGAAAAAGAACAAAATAGAAAGACTGACTTAAAAAATGGGACTATTAAATTTTTATTAAATGATTGAGCAAAGACAGAAAAATAATATGTTGTTGAGATCCCCGGAAAGATCTTTTATGCATTGATAGGATGACCATTATTGCTAAATTTGAAGGACATGATAATATTAGTAAGGTTATGTAGGAAAATACCATTTTCTAGGAAACAGCACTTAAGGTTTTATGATACTTAAATATGGATAAAATAATCCATGTCATCAAGCAAGTCAGCATGCTTGCTATTTACTCTTGATTGTTTTGTGGGAAATGATAAAAAGTTATATCTACATCTACCTGTGTTGAATATACACATATATTACCTATAGCTATGTGGTTGTTTAGAAAATATGGTTTAGAGTTGGTAAATGTATAAGAAGGTACATGAAAGTCTAAAAGTTATTTTTATAAATTCGAACTTCTTATACTTTCCTGGGCACTTCGGCATGCTCATTGATGAGCTCCTGGTTCAGATCACTGTTGAGTTGTCAGGTTATGAGATCTTACAGGCATATCTTCTCCACACACCAGCAGTAAACAATATTAACATGGGCCATGCTACTCAACAGAAACAAGGTAAAAATGATGAGAATACATGTAACCCAAACCACACAGAAATTTCTGTGCTTGGTGCTTTTATATACTACATTCACAGCACAGCTAAACCATTTCTAGCAAATTTGCCGACTACTCTCTAATCCTCTAATTACAACTATTATTTTAGGTAAAGTTCTTCCTTTAACTGAGAAACTGAATTATTTTCATTTTGACTGTTGTGTTTATTTTGAAGCAAGTTCTTATCTATGCTGGCCTCAGAGTGATTGTGTAGCAAACACTACTAAGCTCCTGCTCCTCTGTTGCCATTGTAACGTGTCGGTGAAATTTTAAATGTATTATTTGTACACATGTTTCAAGTAGTAAAATATATTAAAAAATCCTTTATAAATTAAGATATTTGGTGCATTTTTTTAAGATAATCAGCCTACTGATAATATCAAAATACTTGATTTGGGTAATATTTTTGTTTGGAATTCTCTGGTTTTCATTTGTTTTCTAACAGTGACTCCTGATACATTTCACACTGGCCTCAAACTAAAGTTCCTTGCCTCAGCGCTTTCCAATACAGTATTCCAAGTATGTACCATCATGCCTAACTTGATTTTCTACATTCTATGTTATGTTCACAAAACAAAACCTATTGCTCCTCAGTATCATTTTTTTTTTTACTACTTTTAGAGCATTTCCCCCATAATTAAATTTTAAAACATTCCATAATATTTAGTTGTGTTTTCCTGGAATTTCTAGTTTTAAACTATGAATAGAAATAAATCATAGTTATGGGTATAATTTTAAAGCCATCATCTTTAAACAATTTAATTACTTTAAGTTATTTCAGCTTACTCATCCAGTTCCTTTGTTCTATTACAGTTCTTGGCCTTGTCTACACATGAAATTAAAAGCTCATTCATTGACAAGGGAGTTCTGAGAGTGTTTATATTGCTTATCTTGTTAGGATAGCCATTTCCTTTGCATTAATTAAATTAAGTACAACTCTTTTACATTCTAACTAACTTAAACATGAAATGTTCTGTGTAAAGGCATGAGAGGAAAGAGAGGTAAAAGCATGGAAAATATTCAACAAATACAGAGAATGGCCACAGTCCTTGGGGGCAAAAATTTTGATTTTTTCTTCTACTAAAAATATTTATTTCATGCAATGTATTCTTTTTTATTATTGGTTATTTTGTTGATTTGTATTTCAAATGCTATCCCCTTTCCTGGTTTCCCCTTCAAAAACCCCCTATCCCAACTCACTTCTCCTTCCTCTATGAGGGAGCTTCCTCACCCACCCACTTTTACCTCACTGCCCTAGCATTCCCCAAGGTGGGGCATCAAATATTCACAGCACCAAGGGCCCCCATCTCCCATTGATGCCAGACAAGGCCATCCTCTGCTACATATGCATATGGAGCCATGGGTTTTTTCAGGTGTATTCTGTGGTTGGTAGTTTAGTCCCTGAGATCTCTGGGGAGGTTTGGTTGGTTGATATTGTTCTTCCTATGAGGTTGTAAACTCCCTCAGCTCCTTCAGTCCTTTCTCTAACTCCTCCATTGGGGTCCCCATGCTCAGTCCAATGGTTAGCTGCAAGCATCTTAATCTGTATCAGTAAAGCTCTGGCAGAGCCTCAGGAGACATGCATATAAGACTCCTGTCAGAAAGCATTTCTTGGCATCAGCAATAGTGTCTGGGTTTGCCCCAGGTAGGGTAGTCTCTAGATGTCCTTTCCTTCAGTCTCTGTTCCACTCTTTGTCTCTGTATTCTCTTTAGAAAGAAGCAATTCTTAGTTAGAATTTTGAGAAGGGTGGATGGCCCCATCCCCCAACTGGGGACCATTCCTAACCTCTGAATATGGTTTCTATAGGTTCTCTCCCCTTTTGGGAGTATTTCAGCTAATGTCTTCCCTGTTGGGTCCTGGGAAACTTTTACGTTCCTAATGCCTGGAACTTTAGGTTGGCTACCCTCAGTTCCCCATCCTCCAATACTACATATACCTGGTTCAATTTCCTGACCCTGTCTCCTTGCACACTTGATCCTGCCCCTTCCTTTTTGATTCTCTCCCTCTTCTATTCCTCCCAAATCCCTCTCATCCTCTACCTCCCATGATTATTTTGTTCTACCTTCTAAGTAGGAATGAGGCATCCACAGTTTGGTTTTCTTTCTTCTTAACATTGTATTCTCATTAGATTTGCTCCTTCCTTCCTCCTCTCAGTTCCTTCTCATCTCTCTTCCCATCTAGAGTCACATTTTTCAACTCTTGTTAGAAAATAATAACATGTAATGATGATAGTGAAAATAAGTAAGATGAAACAATATCAAAAAACTAGAATAGCACAAAATAACCAAATAAGAAAAAAGTACCTCCTTCTTTTATTATGATTAAATTATTTTATTTATTTACCTTCCAAATGTTGCCCCCCCCTTTCTTTTCATTCCTCCAAGAGTTCTTCACTCTATCACTCCATGTCAACATCAACCATAATTAGCATCCCCCTACCCTGGGGCATAGAGTCTCTAAAGGATTAGGTGCATCCTCCCCCACTGAGGCCAGACAAGGCAGCCCTCTGCTACATATGTGCAGGGAGGCACAGACCAGCCTATGTAAGCTCTTTGGTTGGTGGCTTAGTGTCTGGGAGCTCAGAGGGGTCTGGATTAGTTGATGCTGTTGTTCTTCCTATAGGGTTGTCATTCCCTTCATCTGCTTTGATCTACTGCTTTCATAGTGGCCCCTGACCTCTGTCCAACAGTATGCTCTATGTATCTGCATTTGTCTCAATCAGCTGATGAAAGAGCCTTTCAGAATACTAGGCTCCTGTCTGCAAGCATGATGTTTTCAGCAATAGTGTGAGGGTTTGGTACTTGTCAATGCAATGGATTCCAAATAAAGCCTGTCACTGAATGGACTTTTCTTCGGTCTCTGCTCATTTTTCTTCCTGCATTTCTTTTAGATAGAAAAATTCTGTGTCAAATTTTTTAAGATGAGTGGGTGGCCTCATCCTTCCACTGGGGACCCAGTTTATCCATTAGAGGCGATCTCTACATGATCTATCTTACCACTGTTGGGCATTTCAGTTTGATTGGTCCCATTGTGTCCTGGGAACCTCTCTCATCGCTGGTCTCTTGGACTTTCTAGAAGTTCCTTCCACCTGCCAACCCCCACAGCTGTGTATTGACATTCATTCTCCTGGCCCTCTAGGATTCTTTTATGTCTCCCCTATATCTGATTCTGCTCCCCATTTTTTTCCTCCTTTTCCCCTTCCCCTCCCTCTGTCTGCCTAAGGTGATTATTTTCTTCCTACTTCTAATTGGGATTAACCCCATTATTTGTTACAGATATATAGCAATGAAAACTATGCTAATCATGTAACTCAAGAAAACAGATTAGCAGGATATAAGGCATAGTCACAAAGCAAATACAGCCACATATTGTCAATAAATTGGGAGGGGGGTGCTGTATAACTAAACAAGATTTTATTTTGTTATAGTATGGAGAATAAATTGTTGCTTTCTTGTGGCTTGCTGGTAGTCAGTTTTATTGTGTTCAAACATAATTTTATTCTTTATGTGTGAATGAGTTCCTAAGTTCTGTTTGTAGGCCCCAATTCCCTCTTCTTAAAAGGGCATCAGAATAGATTAATGGAGCAACTATTTTGGTAATTTGGTTTAAACAAACACACAAAAATATTATGAGTGGGTTTTCAATTTACTTCTTTGTGTGGAATATGGGTCTACTTCAAATTGTTCACAGCAGCTGACGATGAATTGTCTTGTTCTCTAGCAGAGTGATTATATTTCCAGCTGCAAATAGCTTCTGTGATTGTGTTATATTTGGAATTCTGGAAATTTTTCAGAGCTTACATAAGTGCTAGAGCCCTAATACATAGTTGTTTGTTGGGTTGTTGGTTGATAGATGCTTGCTGTTGTTTGCAATTTTTACATAGAGGTGCACAAAAAAAGGAAATGCAAAAATAACTTAGATATCCTAAGGGTGAAGATCAAACTTGGTCCAAGGAACTCAACAGCCCTAATTAGCAGGAAGTAATTTAACAATTATATTTAGGGAGATCTTTCATTTGCCCTCTATCCTCTTTTCTCTTTAATTTAGTGTTAGGGGTTTGAAACAGAAGAATACAGGTGGAGAAGGGTAGAAGAAGAATCCATAGAATAGCTGAAGACCAGCTACAGACGAAAACCCCTCCTAACACACTCATTTATCTCTTTGTTACATATTTAAATATATTGTCTTTCTTAGACACTGAAGACAAAGGTTCAACATCAAAAGGATTATGTTTCAGCTTATAATGACTTATTGTCTAAGCCTCACATTAACCAGAATAGCAAAGTAGTTTAATAGAGAAAGAATTGTTCTTCTATAAACAGTACTGAGACAGTTGATAGTACAACCACAATAAATTAATTGAATCCTCCACTTTCCAAATTTCAAATACATGTAAGCCCTAAAAAAAAATTACAACTCAACTTGATATATATGATATCCCCAGATCCGCAGAATAAACTAAAAGAGACATACTTTTAAAATCCTTACAAGAAACAGAAATCATCACTGATTTAGTACAAAATAATAGATAAATTAGACCAAGATTTTCTGAAGTTATATCAAAGTACAATGCAAAGGAGAAAGAGATGATGACCTTAGGAAAGAACTACTGAAAGAAATAAAATACTTTTTAAGAATTGAATGAAAACGAAGACTCAGCATACAAAAACTTATGGGTCACAATGAAACCAGCACTCAGAATAGGACTCATACCTCTGAGTGCCTCCAAAAAGAAACTGGATAGAGCATACACTAGCAGCTTCACAAGATACCTGAAAGTTCTAGAAATAATGAAGCAAATATAGCCAAAAGAAATTGACAGCAGGAAATAATCAAACTCAGGGATGAAATAAACCAAGTAGAAAAAAAAACTGTACAAATAATCAACAAAACCAAGAGCTGATTCTTTGAGAACTTCAAGATAGAAGAACCATTAGCCAGACCAACTAAAGGGCATAGAGAGGGTATTCAAACTGAAGAAATTTTTAAAATTATCAGATTCTATTACAAAAGCCTATATTGAACAAGACTGGAAAATCTGGATGAAATAGGCAATTTTCTAAACAAACATCAGGTATCAAAATTAAATTGAGATCATCTGAACAATCTAAACAATCCCATAATACCTAAAGCAATAAAAGAAGTTATTGAAATGCTCCCAGCCAAAGGGGGAAAAAGGAGCCCAGGACCAAATGTGTTTAGTGTAGAATTCTATAAGACCTTCAAAGAGAATCGAATGACAATACTCTTCAAACAATTCCACAAAACAAAAAGAGAAGGAACAGTAGTAAATTTGTTATATGAAGCTAAAATTAAACTTAGACCTAAAACACAAAAGATCCAACAAATAAAATAAACTTCAGATCAATATCCCTTATGAATATATATGAAAAATACACAAAAAATTCTTGAAAATCAAATTCAAGAACACATTTAAAAGATCATTTGCCATAATCTCTTAGGCTTCATTACAGGGATGCAGGGATACTTCAAATACCTTAAATACCTTAGAATGACCCTGACCAAGCAAGTGAAGGATCTGTACTACAAGAAGTTCAAGACTCTGAAGAATGAAAATTGAAGATCTCAGAAGATGAAAAAAATCCCCCATGCTCGTGGATAGGAAGGATCAACATTGAAAAAATGGCCATCTTACCAAAAGCAATCTACAGATTCAATGCAAAGTCAAAATTCCAACTCAATTCTTCATAGATTGGATATAGCAATTTCCAGATTGATCTGGATTCTTTCTAGCTTCTAGCTATTATAAATAAGGCTGCTATGAACATGGTGAAGCATGTGTCCTTATACGTTAGAGCATCTTTGGGGTATGTGCCTGGAAGTGGAATATCTGGGTCTTTGGGTAGTACTATGTCCAGTTTTCTGAGGAACTACCCGACTGATTTTCATCCTTATTCATAATAGCAAGAAGCTGGAAAGAACACAGATGTCCCTCAACAGAAGAATGGATACAGAAAGTATGGTGCATTTACAGAGTAGAGTACTTACTACTCAGCTATTAAAAACAACAACTTCATGAAAATCATAGGCAAATGGATGGAACTAGAAACTATCATCCTGAGTGAGGTAACCCAGTCACAAAAGAACACACATGGTATGCACTCACTGATAAGCTGATACTCACTCCAGAATGCTCTGAATACCCAATACCCAAGAAAAAATTCACAGACATTAGGAAGCTCAAGCAGAAGGAAGGCCAAAAAGAGAATGCCTCAGTCCTTCTTAGAAGGGAGAACAAAATACTCATGGGATAAAATGCAAAGTCAATTAGAGGAACAGGGACTGAAATAAAGATCATTCAGAAGATGCCTCACCTGGGGATCCAGCACATATACAGCCACGAAATCCAAGCACTATAGCTGATGCCAAGAAGTACTTACTGGCAGGAACCAGATTGAGATGCCTCCTCAGCGACTATGTCAGAGTCATATAGATACAGCTGATCATGCCTGCAGCTAACCATCAGACTATCCATGAGGAACTAATCACTGTGACAATGACTGTGCTAATGAAAGGACTGAAGGAGCTGAAATGGGTTGCAACCTCATGAGAAGAACAACATTATCAACCAACCAATCCCTCAAAAACTCCCATGGACTAAAACTTCAACCTTTTAGCAGACATTGAGAGACCTATTGATCCAATAGAGTATGTAGCTAAAGATACCAGTGTCTGTCATCAATGTGAGAAGAAGCTTTTGGTCTAGGCAGGGCATGTTTTCCCAGTGTAAGGGAATGCCTAGGCAATGGGGAGTGTACCTTTGTGAAGGCCAATAGAGGGGAGGAGGGGAGTATGACAGGGGAAAGGGATAACATCTCAAATGTAAATACAAAGTATCTAATAAAAAATGAGAGAAAAAAAGAAATACTACTTCATTATAAAGATCAGGATATCAAGGCCCATACCTAAACATAGTAAAAGAAATATATAGCAAACCAGTAGCCAACATCAAACTGAATGCAAGAAACATGAAACAATTCGACTGAACTCAGAGAAGAGACAAGGCCACCTACTCTCTCCCTCTCCCTACCTACTAAATATAATAGTGGAAATCCTAACCAGAGAAATTAGACAATAGAAGCAGTTCAAATGGATACAAATTGAAAAAGGAATAAGTCAAAATGTCACTATTTGCAGAAGATCAATAGTATAACTTAGTGACACCAAAAATTTCACCACAGAAAGGCTAAGGGTGATAAACAACATCAGCAAAGTGAGTGGATATAAAATTAAGTAAAAAAAAAAAAAATCAGCAGTCCTCCTCTTCTCAATGGATAAACAGGCTGAGAAAGGAATTAGGGAACAGATACCCTTCACAATTGTCTCAAGTATTATAAAATATCTTGTTGTCTCCAAGTAAGTGAAAGTTTTATATGACAAGAACTTCAAGTCTCTATAGAAGTAAAGAAAAGAAGATCTTAGAAGATGGAAAGATCTCCCATGCTCATGGATTGACAGGATTAATATATTAAAAATTTTCATCTTGCCAAATCAATTTACAGATTCAATGCAATCCTCATTAAAATTTTAATTCAGTTCTTCATTGAGTTAAAAATAGCAATTTTCAAATTCATTTAGAATAACAAAAACACAGGATATCAAAAACTATTCTCAACAATAAATAAAATTTTGCGGTGACTCACCAATCCTGACCTCAAATTGTATTACAGAGCAATCATGATAAAAACTGTATAGTGGTGGTACAGGGACAGGCAGGTAAATGAATAAAATTGAATTCAAGATCCAGAAATAAATCCACATACTTATGGTCAATTCAATGTGACAAAGGAGCTAAAAACGTCCTGTGGAAAAAGACAGCATTTTCAACACACACTTCTGGTTCAACTAGACGTAATCATGTAGAAGAATGCAAATTGGTCCATTCTTTTTTCTTTGTAGAAAGCTCATGTTCAAATGGGTCAAGGACCTCCACATAAAACAAGATACATTGAAATTTATGGGAGAGAACGTGAGGAAAACATACACACAGGGAAAAATTCTCCCAACAGAACATCAATGTCTTATGCTATCAGATCAACAATTTAAAAAAATGGTACCTCATAATCTCTCAATGGTTCAGTAAGGAAAAGGACAATGTTAATTGGACAAAACAGCAACCAACAGATTGGAAAAAATATCTTTACAAATCCTACATGCAATGAACAGCCAATATCCAATATGATCAAAGAACTCAAGATGTTAGGCACCAGAGAATCCATTAACCTTATTAAAAAAGGAGTAAAGAGCTAAACAAATATTTCACAGCTGAGAAATATAAAATGGCCAAGAAGCACGTAAAGAAATATTCAACATCCTTAGTCATCATGGAAATGCAAATCAAAACAACACTTAGATTCCACCTCACACCAGTCAGAATGGTTAAGATCAAAAACCTCAGGTGATAAAAGATGATGCTGGCAAGTATGTAGACCCAGCTATACCATTTTTGGACATATACCTAAAAGATTCTCCAACATATAACAAGGACACATGCTCCACCATGTTTGTAGCAGCCTTATTTATAATATCCAGAAGCTGGAAAGAACCCAGATGTCCCTCAACAGAAGAATGGATACAGAAAGTATGGTAAATTTATAAAATGATCTGCGATTAAAAACCATGATTTCATGAAATTTTTGGCAAGTGAATGGAACTAGAAAATGTTATCCTGAGTGAGGTAACCCAGTCACAAAAGAACACACATGGTATGCACTCACTGATAACTGGATATTAGCTCAAAAGCTGAGAACACCCAAGATACAATTCATAGATCATATAAGCTAATGAAAAAGGAAGACCAAAGTGTGGATGCTTCAGTTCTTCTTAGAATGGGGAACAAAATACACACAGGAATAAATACAGAGACCGAGTATAGAGCAAAGACTGAAGGAAAGGCCATCAGACCCTGCCCCACCTGGTGATCCATTACATTTACAGTCACCAAACCCAGACACTATTGCAGATGCCAAGACGTGCTTGCTGACAGGAGCCCTATATAGCTGTCTTCTGACAGTCTGTGCCAGAACCTGACAAATACAGAGGTGGATGCTTGCAGCCAATTATTGGACTGAGCTAGAGGTCCCCAATGGACAAATTAGAGAAAGGACTAAAAGAACTGATGGGATTTGTAACCCCATAGGAAGAACAACAATATCAACCAACCAGACACCTTAAAACTCCTGTAGACTAAACTATCATCCAAAGAGTACACATGGATGGACCCATGGCTCCTCCTGCATAAGTAGCAGAGGATGGCCTTAGGCATCAATGGGATTAGAGTCTTTTTGTTCTGTCATGGCTTGATGCTCCAGGTAGAGTGTGCTGGCACAAGAAGGCATGAGGGGGTGTGTGTGGGAGAGTACCTTCATAGAAGTAGGAGGAGGAGGGATCGGGAGGGGGGATTCTGGTGAAGAAACCAGAAAAGAGGTAACATTTGAAATGTAAATTTAAAAATAATAGCACATTAAAAAATCCAAAGTGTGGGAAAATACTTTCAAATGATTATCTGACAAGAGTCATGTCTTAAATAGAAGAGAAAACTATGTGTAGATTCTAAAATACATATGCACCTAAAAAGATACTGAAAGTGAGGTGGCAATGGCATATATCTTTAATTCTAGGACAAGGGAGACAGAGGCATTGGGATCTATGTGACTTTGAAGATGAACTGGGCTACAGAATGAGGTTTTAGAACCCCATAGCAGACAGAGATATCCTGGCTGAAAACAACAAGAAAGATACTCAAAATTAGTAGTAGGTGAAAGATGCAAATAAAATGTAAATGTCACTTTAACTTATTCAAATGAGTATAATGAAAAACAAAATAGACAATGACAAATTTTAGAAAAAATTTAAAAATATTAAAATGTCTGTCTTGCTGAATTTAAAAATATTAAAATGTCTGTCTTGCTGGGAAGAATACAAGTAAAGCAACCACTTCAATCACAACCAGTTTGTAAGTTTATCAAAAACAAAAAAAAAAGTTCACATAAGACCAGGCAATCTCATTCTTCAATATATACACAAAAACTTGTAGAGATGTTCATAAAGACATTATTTATAATAGCCTACAAATAAAAACAGCCCTAGCTTCCTTAGACTGATAGCTAGAGAAGAAGATGTAAAACAATATTATTCAACCCATAAACAAAGGCATGGAATACAGCTCTGGTGAACCTTGAAAACAGTCAATGAAAATCACACATAAAGAGCCACATATTGACTGCATACCTATCAAATGTTCAGATATTAAAATGTATACACATAGACAGAATATTAATATTTCACAGGGACTTTGAAAGAAAAGAAGAATGGCTCTTAGTGGGAATGGCACATCTTGGAGAGATATAAAATTATTCTTGATGGTTGTCATGGCTACTGCTATCATAAATAAAATAATAATAATAGAATTACATACTATAACAGTTTGCTTATATTTAAATTAGATCTAAATATCATTAAAGTAAATTGTAAATTAGTATATCAGCCACAATGAGATATCCCCTTAAGGTGAGAAAAATTAGAAAATTTTGGTATTTATTGTAAATTTTCATTTATGTAACTTTGAAAGTACAAAATGATCTACAGGGCTAGGGCTGAGATCATTGTTTCAAAGGAGTGACAGAGAGAAGTTTGAAAATGGCCAGAAGAACCTGTCAGAGTTGTTGACATATTTATTTTCTTTTTTTTTTTCTGTATAAATATGTATAGTAGCTTTATTTACTTATTTTTTAACTTTATTTTAAAAAACAAAGATAAAAAAACATTAAACATTTTTGCATAAATATACACAAATACAATTGTGTCATTGCTTCGTTTATTTTTTTCTTTTTTTTTTTTTTTTTTTTTTAAGGTTTGATACTCTGCATTAAGGTCTTACTAGTTACAATGAGGAAGAAAGTACATGTAAAACAGGGGGTAACACGGAATTAGTCAACATTTTCTTGGTGTGTAAGGATTGAGCATGACGTTTTTGTTTGTTTGTTTGTTTTGTTTTGTTTGTTTTGTTTTCTTTTTTTCTTGAACTTCACACAGTCTGTGAGTTGTTTCTGGGGCAGTCCGAGCCTCTGAGGTTAGCATCCAACTATCAGTGACTATATTATGTCTGTTCTTTTGTAACTGGGTTATCTCACTCAGGATGATATTCTCTAGATGCATCCATTTTCTTATGAATTTGGTTAAGTCATTGTTTCTGATGGCTGAATAGTACTCCATTGTGTAAATGTACCACAATTTTTGTATCCATTCATCTACTGAAGAATATCTGGGTTCTTTCCAGCTTCTGGCTATTATAAATAGAGCTGCTATGAACATTGTGGTGCATGTATCTTTGTTGTATATTGGAGTGTCTCTGGGGTATATGCCCAGAAGTGGATTGCTAGATCTTCAAGTAGTACTATGTCCAATTTTCTGAGGAATCGCCACATTGATTTCCGGAGTGGTTGTATCAGTTTACAACCCCACCAAAAGTGGAGAAGTGTTCCTCTTTCTCCACAACCTCACCAGCATCTGCTGTAATCTGAGTTTTGGATCTTGGCCAATCTGAGTGGTGTGAGGTAGAGTCTCAGGGTTGTTTTGATTTGCATTTTCCTGATGGCTAAGGATGTCTAGCACTTCCTTAGATGTTTCTCAGCCATTCCATATTCCTCAATTGAGAAGGTTTTGTTTAGCTCTGTATGCGATTTTTTAATAGGGTTGTTTGATTCTCTGGTATCTAGCTTGTTGAGTTCTTTTTTTTTATTTAAACGACTTTATTTTACAAAACAAAGATAAATGTACAGATTTTAAATATTTTTTGCTTAAAATTATACATTTTTGTCAGTGCTGTTTTTTCAGATATTAAAATAATTTTTACATCAAACTATGTGAATATATTTTTTAGTCAGTACTTGATATTTTCATGGGCTTGACAGTATGCATTGAAAACATAATAGTTACAATGAGCGTAAAGTACATGCAAAACAAAATGCAATATGGAAATAGTCAAAGTCTTCTTGTTTTGTAAATAATTTTTTTTTGTTTTATTTCTTGGATTTCATACAGTCTGTGAGTTGTTTCTGGGGGAGTGCAAGCCTCTGGGGTTAGCATCCCAATATCAGTGACTGCATATTATGTCTGTTCTTTTATGACTGGGTTATCTCACTCAGGATGATATTCTCTAGATGCAGCCATTTTCTTAAGAATTTGGTTAAGTCATTGTTTCTGGTGGCTGAGTAGTATTCCATTGTATAAATGTACCACAATTTTTGTATCCATTCATCTTCTGAAGGACATCTGGGTTCTTTCTAGCTTCTGGCTATTATAAATAGAGCTGCTATGAACAATGTGGTGCATATAACTTTGTTGTGTATTAAAGTGTCTCTGGGGTATATGCCCAGAAGTGTAATAGCTGGGTCTTCAGGTAGTACTATATCCAATTTTCTGAGGTATCGCCAGACTGATTTCCAGAGTGGTTGTATTAGCTTGCAACCCCACCAACAGTGGAGAAGTGTTCCTTTTTCTCCACAGCCTCGCCAGCATCTGCTGTCATCTGATTTTTGGACCTTAGCCAATCTGACTGGTGTGAGGTGGAATCTCAGGGTTGTTTTGATTTGCATTTTCCTGATGGCTAAAGATGCAAAGCACTTTCTCAAATATTTCTGGGCCATTCGGTGTTCCTCAACTGAAAACATTTTGTTTAGCTCTGTACCCCATTTTTTAGTAGGGTTATTTGATTCTCTGGTGTCTAGCTTTTTGAGTTCCTTGTATACCTTGGATATTAGGCCTCTATCTGATGTGGTGTTGGTAAAGATCTTTTCCCATTCTGTTGGTTGCCATTTTGTTTTCTTGACGATGTCCTTAGCCTTACAGAAACTTTGCAATCTTATTAAGTCCCATTTGTTAATCTTTGACCTTAGAGCTTGAGCCATTGGTGTTTTGTTCAGGAAATTTTTTTCTGTGCCTATGTTTTCTAAGGTTTTCCCTACTTTCTCTTCTAATAGTTTCAGTGTATCTGGTTTAATGTGGAGATCTCTGATCCACTTACACCTGAGCTTTGTACAAGAAAATAAGAATGGGTCTATTTTCATTCTTTTGCATGCTGAGTGCCAGTTGGACCAGCACCATTTGTTGAATAGGCTGTCCTTTTTCCATTGAATGTTTACTGCTCCTTTGTCAAAAATCAGGTGACCATATACATGAGGGCTCATTTCTGGATGTTCTATTCTATTCCATTGATCCACATGCCTATTTCTGTACCAGTACCATGCAGTTTTCAGCACAATTGCCTTGTAATATAGCTTGAGGTCAGGGATAGTGATTCCCGCAGATGTTTTTTTGTTGTTCAGGATGGATTTAGCTATTCTAGGTCTTTTGTTATTCCATATGAAATTGCACATTGATCTTTCCAGTTCCTTGAAGAATTGGGTTGGAATTTTGATGGGATTGCATTGAATCTGTAGATTGCTTTTGGTAGGATGGCCATTTTTAAGATGTTGATCTTTCCAATCCATGAGCATGGGAGATATTTCCATTTTCTGAGATCCTCCTCAATTTCCTTCTTTAGAGGTTTGAAGTTCTTGTCATACAGGTCCTTCACTTGCTTACCTAGAGTCACACCAGGTATTTCATAGTTTTTGTGACGATTGTGAAGGGTACTTTTTCCCTCATTTCTTTTACCACATGTTTGTCCTTTGAGTATAGGAAGGCTACTGATTTGTTCGAATTAATTTTGTATCCAGCCACTTTGTTGAACTTGTTTATCAGCTGTAGAAGTTCTCTGGTGCAATTTTTGGGGTCACTCAAGTACACTATCATGTCATCGGCAAAGAGTGATGTTTTTATCTCTTCCTTTTCGATTTGTATCCCCTTGATCTCCTTTTGCTGTCTAATTGCTCCAGCCAGGACTTCCAGTACTATGTTGAATAGGTAGGGGGAGAGTGGGCAGCCTTGTGGAGTCCCTGATTTTAGTGGAATTGCTTCAAGTTTCTCGCCATTATGTTTGATGTTGGCTGTTGGTTTGCTGCATATTCCTTTTATATGCATATTTAAATATATACATATTATATACATTTAATATATACATATTAGATATGGACCTTGTATTCCTGTTCTTTCCAGGACTTTTAACATGAAGGGGTGTTGGATTTTGTCAAATGCTTTCTCAGCATCTAGTGAGATGACCATGTGATTTTGATCTTTGAGTTTGTTTATATAGTGGATTACATTGATGGATTTCCTTATATTAAACCATCCCTGCATCCCAGGGATGAAGCCTAGTTGGTCATGATGAATGATTGTTTTAATGTGTTCTTGGATTCAGTTTGCAAAAATTTTGTTGAGTATTTTTGCATCAATGCTGCTCATAAGAGAGATTGGTCTGAAGTTCTCTTTTTTTTTAGGGTCTTTGTTTGTTTTAGGAATGAGGGTTATTGTAGCCTAAAAAATGATTTAGATATTAATCCGTCTGATTCTATCTTGTGGAATATTTGGAGAGTATTGTTGTTATGTCCGCAATAAGTGTCTGAAAAATTTCTGCACTGAACCCGTCTGGACCTGGGCTTTTTTTGGTTGGGTGTCTTTTGATGACTTCTTCTATTTCTTTAGGAATTATGGGATTATTTAGATGGTTTACCTGGTCCTGGTGTAACTTTAGGATCTCATATCTGTCCAGGATTCATCCATTTCCTCCAGATTTTACAACTTTGTGAAGTGTAGGCTTTTGTAGTAGGATCTGATGATTTCTTGAATTTCCTCATTTTCAGTTGTTATGTCTTCACTTTCTTTTCTGATTTTGTTAATTTGTATACTCTCTCTTTGCCCTCTTGTTAGTCTTGCTAAGGGTTTATCAATCTTGTTGAGTTTCTCAATGAACCAGCTCTTGGTTTTGTTGATTCTTTCGATGGTTCTTTTTGTTTCTATTTGGTCTATTTCTGCCCTAATTTTGATTATTTCCTGCTTTCTACTCCTCTTGGGTGTATCTGCTTCCTTTTGTTCTAGGGCTTTTAGCTGTGCTGTCAAGTTGCTGATGTAAGCTCTATCCAGTTTCTTTGTGGAAGCACTTAGGGCTATGAGTTTTCCTCTCAGTACTGCTTTCATTGCATCCCATAAGTTTGGGTATGTTGTGTTTTCGTTTTCATTGTATTCTAGAAAATCCTTAATTTCTTTCTTTATTTCTTCTTTGACCCTGCTATAATTTAGCAGAGCATTGCTTAGTTTCCACGTGTATGTGGGCTTTTTGTTGTCTTTGTTGTTGTTAAAGACCAGCCTTTGACCATTGTGATCTGAGAGGATGCATGGGAGTATTTCAATCTTCTTATATCCATTGAGGCTCGTTCTGTGTCCAATTATGTGGTCAATTTTCAAGAAGATGTTATGGGGTGCTGAGAAGAAGGTATATTCTTTTACTTTAGGTAATGTTCTGTAGATATCTATTAATTCCAGTTGGTTCTTAGTCTCTGCTCTTTTTACAGTGTCCTTGTTCAGTTTCTGTTTTCATGATCTGTCCATTTGTGAGAGTGGGGTATTAAAGTCTCCCACTATTATTGTGTGGGGTGAAATGTATTTTTTGAGCTTTATTAGGGTTTCTTTTATGAATGTGTGTACTTTTGTATTTGAAGCATATACGTTAAGTATTGAGAGTTCCTCCTGAGAGATTTCCCCTCTAATGAGTAAAAAGTGTCCTTCCTTATCTTTTTTGATAACTTTTGGTTGGAAATTTACTTTATTTGATATTAGAGTAGCTACTCCAGCCTGCTTCTAAGGGCTGTTTTCTTGGAAGGTTTTTTCCCAACCCTTTTCTCTGAGATAGTGTCTGTCTTTGTCTCTGAGATGAGTTTCCTGTATGCAGCAAAATGTTGGATTTTGTTTATATATCCAGTCTGATAGCCTATATCTTTTTATTGGTGAATTGGGTCCATTTATGTTAACAGATATTAAGGAATAGTGGTTGCTGTTTCCTGCTATTTTTTTTCATTTTAGAGGGAGAATTGTGCCTGTGTGTTTTTCTTTTCATTTTCTTGATTAGTTTTTTCTTGTTTTTACTAGTCTGTTGTTTCCCTCCTTGTATTGGGTTTTCCACCTATAACTCCATGTAGTGCTGGGTTTTTGGTCAGATATTGTGTAAATTTAGTTTTCTCTTGGAATATCTTGGTCTCTCCATCTATGGTGATTGAGAGTTTTGCTGGGTATAGCAGCTTGGGCTGACACATTTTTTTCTCTTAAGGTCTGCATGATGTCTATCCAGGATCTTATAGCTTTCATAGTCTCTGTTGAGAAGTTGGGTGTGATTTTGATTGGTCTGCCTTTATATGTTACAAGACCTTTTTCCTTTACTGCTTTTAGTATTCTTTCTTTGCTATGGGCACTTGGCGTTTTGACTATTATGTGTCAGGAGAAATTGCTTTGTGGTCCATTCTATTTGGAATTCTGTAGGCTTCTTTTATGATCATGGTCATCTCATTCTTACGGGTGGGGAAATTTTCATTCATATATTTTCAAGATATTATCTTTATCCCTTATAGGTACACTGTTAGAACAATGTTTGAACATTTCAGAATATTAAAAACAAAGCTAGGTTTATTTTAATATAACCACAAGCATACACACACACACAGACACAGACACACAGACACACACACACACACACACACAAACAAACATTACTCCATATATATAAACTTCAGTGTAAAAGTAGATAAATTTCTTTATTATATGTTATTTGAAACAAAATATTAAGGAAATATTGCACTTTTTTATTGTACCCAGATGCTATGTAACATATTTAAACTTGTGAAATATGAGAGAAAATGACCAATAATTTTTAACTCAGTTAAGTATTTAGAAAATTTAAAGTTGTAAGATTAAGAAAACGCACAAGGACGAGTGAATAGAAAATCAGCCCACAAAACATAGATTGATAAATGATATATTTCAGGTGTCACTCATTTTTCAAGGTCTCAGGTTCAAAATGAGAATTACATGGTTGGCTCTATTTTGGAGACCTTCCAAAAGCCTACAGTAATTTACATGATATATCTATATTTTCAGAAAAGATCCTGATCTTTCAGTCTATGACTGCAACTTACCTGCATCTTTACAATAGGTATATTTCATTTTCTAATTTTTAAGACTACATACAGTAAAATATATACACAGCTGCAATTTCTGTTCTAAATATGTAGACTTTCATTTTATAGGAATTCTTCTCTCATACCATATATGTAGACAACTGTTATTCTCTCTCCCCTCCTGCTCACCTCCTAACCCACCCATCCTCCATTTGTCTTAGGAAAAGGTCACAGCTTCCAAGGTACCAAAGAAAATTACAGGGTGTTGGTGGCAATCCTTGGTATTTATAAATCATCATATTTAATCTTTACACACCAAGAAAATTTTGAGTATTCCCTTGCTACATTTTGCTTTTTATGTACTTTATGCACATTGTAACTAGTAAGTTTTCAATGCATACTATCAAACCTTTTAAAAAAATCAAGTACTTACTAAAGATACATATTCATATATTTTATGTAAAAATTCATTAAAATCTGTACATTTATCTATGTTTTTATAAATAAATTTGTTTAATTAAAAAAAGGAAGAAAAATTATAAGGTACAACAAGACTAGGCATAAACTCTCCTATTGAATCTGAGTGAGTGATTCAACTGAGTAGGAAGAAAATTGTTCTAAGAGCAGATGAAAGACTCAAAGACACCCCACCCCCTCGGTTAGGATTCTCAAAGATCCACCAGGCTACACAACCCTAACCTATATGCAGCGAACCTAGGACACACTCATGCAGGTTCCAGGATTGCTCATTCGGTCTCTGAGAGCCCCTATGAGCCCTGATTAGTTAATTTTGCTGGCCATGTGCTCCTGGAATCCAGACCACACTGGCCCCTACCATTCTACCCCTTTTCTGCAGGGTCCATATCACTAGTAGATCACCTGTTTGGGCTTTTTCTGAGCCTGCTGTTTGGCTGTGGATCTTTGCATCTGCTCTTATAAGCTACCAGAGGAAGTCTCTCTGATGACAACTGGGCTAGGCATGGATCTATGAGTAGAGCAGAATATTATTGGGGATCATTTTATTGATTATTTTCTATCCTAGGTCTCTGATTTTAGGGACATATAAATTTACATTTTTAGAATTAACAAAGGCATTGGAGAATCTGTCAAATTATCCCAAGTAAAGTCACTGAAAATTAACATCAAATATCAGATTTTACCCATGAGTATGCACACACACACAGCAGTATCACAAACCCGTACATTTGAAGATTAACAGGCAAAGGCACTATTAATACAGATAATATAATATTCAGCTGGTCTTCTTGAATTTTGTTGCAGTACATTAACAGACCCCTGACTCATGTAAATGTTAGTAAGAACCCTGTCCAGGAGCTTCCATTTCAAGCCTTATAATAATGGCCTTATAAACACAGATGTATTCCAATCCCTATATGTGATGTTTAATTTCAATTATACTTATAAATAAGGCTGTTAAGAACATGGTGAAGCATGTGTCCTTGTTATATGTTGGGTTTTCTTTTCAGTATATGCCCAAAAGTTGTATAGCTGGTCTTCAGGTAGGACTATGTTTAATTTTCTGAGAAAACACCAGACTTATTTCCAGAGTGGTTGTACCAACTTGCACTCCCACCAACAATGAAGAAATGGGAAAAAGCTGAAAAGAACCCAGATGTTCTTCAACAGTGGAATGGATGAAGAAAATGTGGTACATTTACACAATAGATTATTACTCAGCTGTTAAAATCAATGGCTTCATGAAATTCTTAGGCAAATGGATGAAACTAGAAACTATCATCATGAGGGAGATAACCCAGTCTCAAAGAACACACATGGTATGTAATCACAGACAAGTGGATACTAGCACAAAAAATTCAAATACCCAAGAAACAATTCACAGAACTTTAGAAACTCAAAAATTAGAAGAGTCAGAAAGCTCTCCTTCTTAGAAGGGAGAACAAAACACTCATGGGAAGAAATACAGGGACAAATAGAGGGACAGGGACGGAAGAAAAAAGATTATTCAGAGACTGCCGCACCTGAGAATCCACCCCATATGCAGCCACCAATCTATTCACTATTGCTGATGTCAAGAAGTGCTTACTGGCAGGAGCCTGATATGGATGTCTCCTGAGAGGCTTTGCCAGAGCCATACTGATACATATGAGGATGCTTGCAGCTAACCATCAGACTGAGCACAGGAACCCCAGTAAAGGGGCTAGAGAAAAGACTGAAGAAGATAAAAGGCTTAGCAACTCCATGGGAAGAACAACAATATCAACCAACCAAACTGTTGAGAGCTCCCAGGGACTAAAACACCAACCATTGAGCAAACATGGAGAGACTTTTGTCTCCAGCTGTATATGTAACAGAGGATAGCATTGTCTGGCATCAATGGGAGAAGAGATCTTTGGTCCAGTGGAGGCTCATTTTCTTAGTGTAGGGGGAATGTCAAGGTGCTGAGAGGGAAGTGGATGATTGGGAGTGGGAGCACCTTCATGGAAGCAAGGGTGATGGGAGGGGGGTTGGGAGTAGAGAAAAAGGGAAAACACTTGAAGTGTAAATACAGAGACTATCTAATAAAATGATTATAAAATTAAAAATTACACTTAACATATAATATAGAATTCTGAATTTCAGTCAAAGAAAAATAGCTGCTCAAGTTATACAAAAGTTTATCAGTACAACTTATTACTAAAAAAGCTCAAGAATTTAGTATTAAAATTAATATTAGTTTAGAAATAATTGTTTTTAACTTTATTTTGCAAGTATAAATTTAATCATATTATGACCATATAAGTCTAATTGCTATTAAAGATGAGAACTATTATATTTTTTAACATTTAATTGTGTTGAAATTTAAAACTCCTTCAATTTTAATATATAACCTTTTTGTAATCATTATCTATGTTTTCCAAATGTAACTGAATAAAATGATCATTGACATTACTTACACATTCACACAAAAACATACCTATACATACACACAGACACACAGACTCACACACAAACACACCATGCATGCATAGAGTCGACACACTCACAAAGTCACCACTTTCACACATAGTTATATTCATGCACACAAACTAAAAATAATAAGAAATATATGCGCTTGAACAAAAATAAAAGTTTTTTTAACATGTATTCAATTTTCCATTCTTACTTTCCTGCTGCTTTTCTGTAGGTTGGTCCATTTTGAAATTTACTAGTATTTGCTGTATTTTCCAGCTAGACAGTTTGCTTGGAAATAAATTATTTATAGTACTGTATTTTATTCAATGTATACATTTTAACTCACAATTTCTGCATACCAACATAGAAGAACATTCAATAGTCCTCCATGTTGGTGTTTGGTTTTGTCTTCTTAGACATGAGGTTTATTCTTCTCCCTGAATGGCCTGAGCATCTCCAACTGTAAATTCATTGATGTTTCCATTTTATTTACACAACATCCAATATATAAATATGTGTCTTTTTCAAACAAGAATTTGGCTTTTGGGGCTGGAGAGATGGCTCAGCCATTAAAGGCTAGGCTTACAACCAAAAATATAAGAATTTGGGTTTTATTTCAAGAATATAATCTTCCACTATGAAGCAGATGCCCTGGAACTTTTCTCTTTGTTCAGGGGCATACACTTTTTAGTATTTTTAGTGTGCATATGCATGTATGAAAGTTGTGATGTTTTGAGTTTGTGAATGTGACCATGTGCATTGTTTTTGTAAGCCTGAGTGTGTGCATGTATGTGTGAGTATGTTTCTGTGTGGGTGTGTGTTATGCATGTCATGTAATTATGTTCAGGTGCTTATGGGGAGAGCTTCAGAGTCCCCAAAATAGGATTTAGAATATAAAGGGTGCTGGCAATCAGAAATCAAGATTTATGAAAGGGTAGTAAGGGCTCCTAATGATTGATTGATTGTTAAAGCCCTAAACTTACTCTTTAAATACCACCTAAAATGGGTATATCAGTAAAGTATCTTGTAAGTTTCAAAGTGTATACTTACACATTTTGGCTTAGATCAGGCCAACTATATATACATAATCAAATATTTATCATTTATTGTAAAATCATTTATTCTAGCTTCTTGAAGTATAACATATTTTGTTATTTTTAGTTATCCAATTGGATAGTAAGCAAATCACTATAACTTGTTCTTTGCATCTGAGTGTAACATAGTACTAAGTGATAAACTGCCTACCTCAATTCTCTTTAGTTTATGGAAACTAATATATTATTCTGTATTTCTAAAAAAATATGTGTATGTGCTTGAAATTATGAAATTTTGTGACTGGTGTGATAGTCTTGCATTTCTTTTATTGGATATTTCCTTTATTTACTTTTCAAAGGTTATGTCCTTTCTCAGTTTCCCCTCTGGAAACCCCTCATTCCCATCCCCCATCCCCAAGCTTCTATGAGGGTACTTCCCCACCCACCACTCCGTCCCACCTCCCTCCCAGTGTTCCCCTACACTGGGGTATTGAGCCTTTACAGGACCAAGGGCCTCTACTCCCACTGATGCCCAACAAGGCCATCTTCTGCAATATATGCAGCTGGAGACATGAGTTGCTCCATGTGTACTCTTTGTTTGGTGTTAACTAGCTAATATACTTTTACCTTTGTAAGTTTCCGTAATGCTGTCTTCACATTTTATTCTTTTTAAAATAATTTTATATAAAACTAAGAATGAAACCTTCTGTCACCTAATGTCACATTTCAATTTAAAACATTTAAAAATAAATCTTAAAAGTGATGATATGTGAAGCAATATCCATTTTATATTTTTGTTGAGATTTGAATTAAATAAAGCAAATACTGGTCAATTCAGAAGAGTCTATTATTCTAAGATAACAGAGACTAAGGTAATTCAGGAAACCTGGGCTTGTTACAAGTAACACAAATGAAATTACTTTTAAAGAAAAATTTCTGCCTTACATACTGATCCCAGATAATGGATTTCAAATAATTCAATTGTAACTAAAATCTACACTTCCCTGTAAGTTAGTCAGAAAGCTGTCAGCACATTTGATTCACCTGTTTGTTTATATACCTATTTATGAATAAAGCAGAGAAACTGTGCTGTTGGCCATATATGTGTCTGACATTGATAATAGCCTATGTTATATAAGTTGGGCCTTTCATTGTCCATTGATTTAGATATCATTTTATGGATGATGAAAATTCAATGACCAGAATATTGGGCTTTTATTTTCCAATTATCAACCATAATCAAATTATCTGAGACTAGATAAATATATTTCAAAAGTGTATGAAAATATTCATTTTATTAATCTCCAGTTTTTAATTTGTTCACCTGTATTTAGGAGAAAAAATAGTGGACAATCAAATCAATGAATGATATCCATATCTAAAGAAAAAAACATAGTCTTGAGTGTTAGCAAATTTCAAAAGATGCTTAAAAATATCATTTTATCACCACTCATCTTAGTTAAGTTTGAGGGTTCTAATTTTATGAAAAGTTACATTATGAAATTTCAAGAGTGAGTTGACCTCTCCGCGGTTCACTATTATTGCTATTCAGACACACGAATTAATAGAATAATGTTCCTGATGGCTGGAGAGGTACATATTTTGGTGAGACTGTACTGATTCTTCATTCTATCTAAAGGAAACTGAGAAGAGTAGCAATGAATTACATATACAATACCAGTGTCTGTTCTGGGAACTTATAAAATAAATGTTTCTTTATAACTAAATACAAGTAAAGCTGGGGTTGTAAATATTTTACATATATACTTACTTACTTTCATGTTTCTTTAAAATTTAAATATTCATGCAGAAAGCAATAGCTTTTTTTCCCTTGGTTGTTGTGACTACTTTAGAATTGTAATATTCCCATTATAAAAGGAAGTTTGGTAAAATATTTTTTGCCAACTAGAATTGTTTCAATGGTTCTATTTCAGCAACTTAAGATGCAATTAGTAGTACAGGTGAGGACATTTAAATGCATATTAGTTTTATTCTATCCCATTAAACTAAAGACTCATTTTGTTCAAATGAGATAATTATCTCCAAGATGATGTTCTTTTACCAATAATCCAATTTAACTCATTTCTAAGTTCTTGTAAGATTTTAGTAAGGAATATGAAATTTGAATTGCTTTAGTTAATGAAAACCCCTGATAGGGAGGCAGGGAAACAAAAAGTATCTTGAACACCTGAAAGTGCAATTTGCCAGGTCATAAATAACCTTCCTTACAAAAGGGAAGACCCCCCCCAAAAAAAAACCAAAAAGCAGAGTAAGTTGTTTCTTAAACTAATGTGCTTTGGAGCTGAAAACAAAATTTCCCTGATAGCAAATTCTCTGAGCACCTTGGATTCAGCAATATGCAGTAAGAGATTTACAGTTTTATTTCATATATTTTACATTACACTTACACAAAGACTTTGGGAGAAGTCAAATAATCAATCAAAACATGCTGCTGAATATAGATTCCAGTCAGAAGAATGTTTAAAAACAAAGTTTAAGAAAAAAGCTCGCTGAGCATTTGAAGTTATTTATTTATTTGTATGTTTGTTTGTTTGTTTGTTTGTTTGTTTATTTATTTTTAAAGAGAAAAACCAGAGACCACACACTGGGAAATCTCATGATACACAACGTCAAAGTAATAAATCTGCTACTTCATTATTAAAAATAAAGTTTTATGTTATTTTCTCTAAATCACACCAAAAAAAAAAAAAAAAAAAATGCCAGGCACTTGTCATGGGCTTTAGAGCAAACCATAGTGGGTGGAGCACAGCTTCTGAAAAGGTCAAAGACTGATGATTATTGGCCTTAAAATCTTGCTATGTGCGCTTTAATAAGCACTGGTTTCTAGTGCTGTAACTTTCTTACTATTTGGTGCTAATAGGTGCCAGTTACTTTCTTTTGTCCTGGAGGACCACGCACTGGCCTAGTGAAAGGATCAGAACTCTTCTGTTAGTTTCAGTGTGCCTAGTTTTATGTGGAGGCCTTTATCCACTTGAACCTGAGCTTTGTACAAGGAAATAGGAATAGATCAATTTATATTCTTCTCCACGCTGACTGCAAGTTGAAAATTCTCCATTTGTTGAAGATGTTGTCCTGTTTTCATTGAATTATTTTAGATCCTTTGTCAAATATCAAGTGACTATAGGTGTGTGGGTTCATTTCTGCTTCTTCAGTTGTATTCCATTGATCAGGCTGCATGTCTCAGTATCAATACAATGCAGTTTGTTTGATCTGTAATACAACTTGAAGTCAGAGATAGTTATTCCTCTTAAAATCCTTTTGTGGTTGAGAATAGTTTTTACTATCCTGGGTTTTTTGTTATTCCAGTTATATTTGCAAATTGTTCTTTCTAAATCTATGAAGAATTGACTTGCAATTTTGATGGAGATTGCATTGAATCTGTGGACTGCTTTTGGCAAGATGGCCATTTTTACTATGTTGATCCTCCCAGTCCATGACCATGGAAGATCTTTCCATCTTCTGAGAACAAGGTACACTGAAATTAACAGAAGACAAAGTGGGGAAGAGCTTAGAACACATAGGCATAGGGAGAAATATTCCTGAACAGAACACAAATGGCTTATGCTCTAAGATCAAGAATTGACAAATGAGAACTTATTAAATTGCAAAGCTTCTGTAAGGCATAGGAAAATGTCAAAAAGATAAAAGAGCAACCAACATATTGGAAAATATCTTTCTAAGTCCTACATCTGATAGAGGGCTAATATCCAATTTATACAAAGAATTTAAAAAGTTAGACTAGAGAATCAAATAATTCTATTATAAAATGGGGTATAGAGCTAAACAAAGAATTATCAACTGAGGAAGAGCAAATAGCTGTGAAGCACCTAAAGAAATGCTCAACATCCTTAGCCATCAGGGAACTGCAAATCAAAACAACCCTGGATTCCACCACACACCAGTCAAATGGCTAAGATCAAAAAGTCAGGTGACAGCATATGTTGGCAAGGATATGGAGAAAGAAGAACATTGCTCCATTATTGGTGAGATTACAATCTGGCTAAACCAATCTGGAAATTAGTCTGGCATTTCCTCAGAAAACTGGACATAGTGTTACTTGAGAACCCACCTATATCACTCCTGGAAATATACCCAAAGATGCTCCAACATATAAAAAGGACACATGCTCCACCATGTTTATAACAGACTTATTTATAATAGCCAGAGGCTAGAAAAAAACCCAGATGTCCCTCAACAGAAGAATAGATACAGAAACTGTGCTACAATTACACAATAGAATACTACTCATCTATTAAATCAATGATTTCATCAAATTCCTGGGTAGAACTAGAAGCAATCATCCTGAGTGAGGTAACCCAGTCATAAAAGAACATTCATGATATACACTCACTGATAAGCAGAAACTAATCCAAAAAGCTCCTAATTACCAAGAAATAATTCACAGAACTTATGAAAATCAAAAAGGAGAAAGGCCAAAATGTGGATGCCTCAGTCCTTCTTAGAAGGAAAAACAAAGCACTCCCTCATAGTGGAGCATGTTTCTTTCTTATATATTGGAGCTTCTTTTGGCTATATGCCCAGGAGTGGTATAGCTGGGTCTTCAGGTAGTACTATGTCCAATTTTCTGAGGAACAGCCAGTCTGATTTCCAGAGTGTTACTACCAGCTTTGCAATCCCCTCAACAATGGAGAAGTGTTCTTCTTACTGCATATCCTTGCCAACATCTGCTGTCACCTGACTTTTTGATCTTAGCCATTCTGACTGTGTGAGGTAGAATCAGGGTTGTTTTGATTTGCATGTCCCTCATGACTAAGGATGCTGAACATTTTTTAGATGCTGCTCACCCATGCCATATTCCTGAGTTGAGAATTCTTTGTTTCATCGTGTACCCTATTTTAATAAGAATATTTGATTCTCTAGAGTCTAACTTCTTGAGTTCTTTGTATATATTGGATATTAGACCTCTATGAAATATAAGATTGGTAAAGATCCTATCCCAATCTGTTGCTTTTTGTTTTGTATTCTTGACAGTGTCATTAGCCTTACGGTAGCTTTGCAATTTCATGAGGTCCCATTTGTAGATTCTAGATCTTGGAGCATAAGCTATTGGTGTTCTGTTCAGGAAAATTTTCCCTGTGCCTGTGTGTTCTGAGCTCCTCCCCACTTTCTCCTCTATTAGTTTCAGTGTGCCTGGTTTTATTTATCTTTCTAGCAAAACAGCAGATATCATCCCTTAAAATGTTCTTCTTAAGTTATTTGAACCAAATCAGAAATTCTATATAATACCATCTAAAGACCTATCATTCATGGAAATTTATTTTTATCTTTATCTGCAGAAAATCTGCCCAATAATGTGGGCAAATGCACAGGACTCTTTATACTACATCATAGTGAGAGAAAACACATATCAGTATCAAGAAGCAATTCTAGGATAAATTTTTCTGAAGGCCCTGCTGTTCAGAGACTTCCCTTCACAACTATGCAAAGTGAGGGTCATCTCCAGAAAACATACTCACATCCCTTGGTTATTTCCAGATTGCTAGATGACAAGAAAGATGAATATGGACGATGAAAATATAGAGGATTCCTAAGTTCTTATAGATTTAAAACTGTGTTAGCCATGAAAGATGCCTCAGTGGATACAAGAAGGATTTGAGTATGAATTCCCAGAACCCACATAAAACCTGCAGGAAAGTAGTGTTTCTCTGTTTCCCAGAAGTACTGTAAAGAAATGGGTGGTAAGGAGGAAGCCTTCCTGAAAACCCCAGAGCCACCTGATTCACATTATTAAATGGTGGATAAGACGCATTGTCTCAAACCAATTAAAAGGTAAAGACCAATATTTTAGTTATCCTCTGAAAACCACAGATTGACAGTAACACATGCATGATGTTGCCTATACACATGAACTCATACACATCTAACACTCACAAATGATTATGATGATAATAATGATGCTGACAAGTAGGAGGAAAAAGAGAAGAAAGGGGAGGAGTACTGATCATCAGATAAGAAGAAAGAAAGTTTTGGCATTTTGAGAAAGGTAGGTAGCTGCCTTCCTCGTTCCAAACTTAGGAGAGTCTTCTAATAGGATAGACATATCAAATTATGAATTCTCTACACTAGCAAGAAGAATAACCTTTATATTTTCTGATAAGTGAGGTGCTTGTTCAACACTGTGGTCAGTGGATATCATTTCTTAGAAGCAGTTGAGGCAAGAAGGTTAACATTTTATTGTTTTATTATTTTTATTGGATAGTTTATGTTTATACTTCAGATGTTATCCACTTCCCTGGTCCCTATCCTAACCCCACTTCTCCTCCTTCTATGAAGATACTCCCCCTCCTACCCATCCACTTCCACCTCAACACCCTGGCAAGCATTCTCCTACACTGGGGAAACAAGCCTTCCCAAGAACAGGGACTTCTCCTCCCATTGATTCCAGACAATGCCATTCTCTGCTACATATGAAGCTGGAGCCGTGGGACTCCCTCCCATGTGTATTCTTTGGTTGCTAGTTTAGTCTCTAGGAGCTCTGGTGGGTCTGGTTGGTTGCTATTGTTGTTCTTCCTAAGGGGATGCAAACTCTTTCAGCTCTTTTAGTTCTTTCTCTAACTCCTCCATTGAGGTCTGCATGCTCAATCTGATGGTTTGCTGTCAGCATCTAAATAAGTATAAGTAAGGCTCTCAGAAACCATCCATATCAGGCTTCTGTCAGCAAGAAGATCAGGGAATAAGCAATAGTGATTAGATTTGGTGGCTGCATATGGAATGGATCTCCAGGTAGGGCAGTCTCTGGATGGCCTTTCCTTCAGTCATTGCCCCACTCTTTGCCCCTATATTTTCTCCTACGAATATATTGTTCCCTCTTCTTCTTGACCTTCATATGGTCTGTGAATTGTATCTTGGGTTTTCTGATCTTTGGGGCTAATATCTACTTATCAATGCATATATACTATGTGTGTTCTTTTGTGACTGGGTTACCTCACTAAAAATGTTATTTTTTAGTTCTATGCATTTGCCTAAGAATATTATGAAGTCATTGTTTTGAATAGCTGTGTAGTATTTTATTTTGTAAATGTACAACATTTCTCTGTTGAAGGACATCTTTGTTCTTTCCAGCTTCTGGCTATTATCATATGTCCTTGTTATATGTTGGAGCATCTTTTGGGTATGCTGAGGAATGGTATAGCTAGGTACTTGGGTTAGGAGTCTGAATGTTTGCACTGTGTGTTTAGGGAATAATTTTTGTCTTAAGTCTGATGACATGTGCAGGAGAGATAAAAAAAAAGACTAAACTGTTATTACATGTTGTTCCCCCTAGGTGGTAACAGTGGTCTCAAAACACTGGAAAGATCTCAAAAAGCACATATAAAACTGTTTGAGAATAAGGGTGGGGCATCTGGCAGAGGGACTCAGGCTCTGTCAGGATAGCTGGTGCTTGTTTAGGGTCACAGCAAGGTATTTTATAGTCTTTGTGACTATTTTGAAGGGTGTCGATTCTCTAATTTCTTTCTCAGACTGTTTGTCCTTTGAGTAGAGGAAGGCTACTGATTTGTTTGAGTTAAATTTATATCCAGCCACTTTGCTAAAGATGTTTTTCAGCTGTAAAAGTTCTCTGGTGGAAATTTTGGGTCATTTAAATATACTATCATATCATCTGCAAATAGTGATACTTTGACTACTTCCTTTCCAATTTTTATTAATTTAATCTTTTTTGGTGGTCTTATTGCTCAGGCTAGTACTTCCAGTACTGTATTGAATAGGTAAGAAGAGAGTGGACAACCTTCTCTAGTTCCTGATTTTAGTGGGATTGCTTCAAGTTTGTCACTATTAACTTTGATGTTGGCTACTTGTTTGCTGTGTATGACGTTTACTGTATTTAAGTGTGAGCTTTGAATTCCTGACTTTTTCAAGCCTTTTAACATGAAGGCATATTGAATTTTGTCAGATGCATTCACAGCATCTAGAGAAATAATCATGTGATCTTTTTGAGCTTGTTAATATAGTTTTGTTGGACATAGTCACATGGGCTGGCACTAATGTTCCCTTAGGGTCTGTATGATGTCAGTCCAGAATCTTCTAACTTTCATAGTCTCTGTTTGGTGTAATTATGATCTATCTGCCTATATATGTTATCTGTCCTTTTTCTCTTACTGTTCTTAATATTTCTTTTGTTTTGAGTACTTGTTTGACTATTATATGAATTTATTTTCTGATCCAGTCTATTTGGGATTCTCTTGGCTTCTTGTATGTTCGTGGTCTTCTGTTTTCAGTTCCTTCACCTGGTTGTTTGTCGTTTTCTGTAGCTCTTTAGGTGATTTTTGTGTTTTTGTATTTTCTCTTTTAGGTCTTCAATTCCTTTGCCCATGTTCTCTTGGCTTTTCTTCTACTTCTTTAAGTGTGTTGTCTAAGTGCTTCTCAGGGATCTCCATCATCATCATGAAGTATGATTTTCAATATAAATTTTGTTTTTCTGGTGAATTGAGATATTCACCATTTTCCGTGGTGGGAGAACTGCATTCTGATGTTGCCAGGTTGTCTTCTTTTCTGTTTCTTAGAGTCTTGTACTTGCCTCTTGCCATCTTGTTATAGGTGGTGCTAGGTGATCCTGTTGTCTCTGGCTGGAGCTTGTCTCTCTTGTGGATTGAAATTGCTTTTGGCTGTTCATCTCTCTGGGTAGGCTGTGAGTTCCGATGGCAGTGCCCAGTCCTGATGCATCTGGGCTGGGTCTGGCCTTGGTCCAGAAGTGTGAGCTTCCAGGCAGTACTGCTGCCTGGGCTGTGAGAGTTCTGGGAGGCCTCGCTCAGGTTAGACAGTGGGCAGAAGAAGTTGACTCACCCTCCACTTAGGATGGGAAGCCCTCCTACAGCTCTTTAGAGCACCCATCGACCTGCAAACTGTGTGCAGACTGCCAGTCCTGATGAAACTGGCAGAAGTCAGATTCTTTACTATTAAACTTATCAGACAAAAAGTATATATATATATATATATATATATATATATATATATATATATATATATATATATGTATGTAGGTATGTATGTGTATATATATGTATGTGTATATATATGTATGTGTATATATATATGTATGTATGTATGTTTATATATATATATGTATGTATGTATGTGTATATATATATGCATTGTTTTAAATCAATTAAAAGATCAAGAACAGCATCTTAGGTTGCTCCCTGCAAACCCCAGGTAGGCAGTGACACACACACATGTAGATTTTTGTGTCAATTCTTCCAATATTTCTCAAAAATTTGAAGTTATATCCTGCAAAGAGTAAGAATATCTCCACTGCTGCCTGCCAGGTTAATTTGACTCCAATTCCTCCATGTGAGCCTGTAGCCTTTCTATACACTCTGAGAGACAACTTTGTTGTCTGTGGTCATTACTTCCTCAAAAATTTACTTATTCAAGATAGAAAAATAAATTAATGAGAAATGGCATTCTCTTGATATATGAAACAGCATTATAACTGAACAAGAGTCTTAAAATTTTCACTCAATAGTAGTATTAAAATTTAAAATATCATTAGTGGTATCACTTCCTAACTCAAGGACCTAAACTAAATACTCTGATTTTTTTATGGCTATGCAAAAATAAAAACAAAGTTAAGTTAAACTAAAACAAATTTTTCCACTTAAATTATCCACCAAAGAATTTGCTTCAATATATTGAAAGGATTCAACATTTTCTGTCTAAACTTCTTATTGACTTACTATTGTCTATTTCTGTTTCAGCCCTAAACTCACTCTAATTTATCTCCTTTATGAAGTCTCATGGGTACTTGAGATCTCTGCACATAATATTGCTCTCATGAAAAACAAAACAAAACAGGAATTTGTCTCTATAGACAATTAATCAAGTCTTCTGGGAATGCTTTGCAAACCTAGTCTTCCAATACTATTTATCTTCTTCCTTATAAATTGTTTTATTCTTTTATTTAACTCTTTAGATCCTGAATTCTGTATTATATCTTTGCTTTGTAACTATATTAAATCCTTTTAAAATATTATATGACTCAATTTTATCTTATAAAATGTCTTGGAGAGGGAGGAAGGGAGCAGGAAATGAGAGAAGAGGGAGGGGAAAAAAGGAGCAGGAACAGATATTAGAAGGGACAGGAGAGAAATACAGAGGATCAGGGAATTGAATATAAACACGTAGCTGAGGGGAATGGGGATCTTGGGTAGCCTCTAGAAAGTCCCAGTCTCCCAAGATGCAAGAGGCTTCCAGGAGGCAATGGTGATGACTTTAGTTGAAACACACGACAAAGGGGAATATATAGAGACCATCTGTCATAGATAGACTCTGACCCCTGTAGAGCGATGAGGCCACCAACACATCTCAAAATTTTAAATCTAGAAGTGTTCCTGTCCCAAGGAAAGACAGGGACACAGAATGGAACAGAGACTGAAGGATAGGCCATCTAGAGATAGCCCCACCTAGAAATACATTCCATCTACAGATACTAAACCCCAACACTATCACTGATGTCAAGAAGTACTTGCTGACAGGAGCCTGATAAGGCTGTTCCCTGACAGGTTCTACCAGCACCTGACCAATACAGATTAAGATACTTACAACCAACCATCAGATTTATTCCAGGGATCCCAATGGTAGAGCTAGGGGAAGGACTGGAGTAACTGAAGAGGATTGCAACCCCATATGAAAAACAATATCAACAAACTAGACCACCCAGATCTCACAGGGACTAAACCATCAACCAAATCATATACTTGGAGGGAGCCACATCTCAAAATACATGTGTAGCCGAGGATGTCCTTTTCTGAAATCACTGGGAGTGGGGTGAGGGAGGCTTGATGTGCTTGCAAGAGCGATACTAGAGGGGTGAGGAAGGAGTAGGTGAATGGGTGAATGAGCATCCTCATAGAGGAAAAGGGGAGGGAAGGGGAGGGAATGGAGAGTTGGAGAAGGAGTAACTGGGATGGGGATAGCATTTGAAGTGTAAATGAATAAAATAATATTTTTAATATATGTCTTGTATAGTTTCAAAGTCAATGAAGAGTCTGGGAAAGCACGACACCCTTACTCAACCCCCAACTTATAGAGATACTACTTCTGGATAGAGGATTTAAACCTTCTATATTTTGGAGACACTTACTGAGAGCTGGAGGATTGCGTGGCTATGGCACAAATTCGAGTGTAATTTTCCAGAAGACAGTTGCCACTTTTATTGGCACGATATTGGAAGAATTGGCTTGGGGGATTCTGGGAAATCTAAAGCGAGCTTATAGGCCCCATGTATCTTGGCCTCTGCCTTCCTTCCATTTTTTTTCCCCCACCTATCCTTAAGGAGTAATATTTAAGTCTGGAGAAGAGACAATCACTATGTCTTAGAGCAAAATCAGATTTTGACTGAATCATTTGCAACCTAATTAAACTTTTGTGGAGACCTATTAAAATTGTGTAAAGAATTTAAATGTGTTGATTGTGCCTCTAAATTGGTCATTTCACCTCCTCCCAGCAAGTGCTTCATTACCAAACAGAAAGAGAAGGACAGAATTAAAAATAAAAAGCTCATGGCAGTGTAAAACATTCTTAATAGTTGTCTAAATAAAACATTAAAGGACATGAAAGTCCCCAGATGCATACTTTCTCACATAGAGGAATAAAGTCAGGAAGGTTATCCAAGAATAACAACACTGAGTACCACTGCACATGAAAGGAGAAAGATCCCCACTTCTCCCTTGGGTCTCACGGCCCATAAAATGTGACAGATAGGAATTTGTCCTCCAGGTTATTTCTTGCTCTAAAATTTATTTACTCGTGCTGAAACATAATGTTACACCAGCTCATACAGATTGAATATTATTAACCCAGAAATGTATTGCAGGAAATAATGTGGTTCATCTCTCTGAAATGCAGGTCTGATGCTGTTTTTGAGTAGAGGCAAACATTTAGATTTCTGTTTCCTCCCCATTGCACGCATACCTAGGGAATGGTGCTAAAATGAAGGGTGTGATTCTGAGTGATGACTCACATGAGGCCGTAGTCAATGCTTCTCTAAAGGTACAAACATGGATATGCTAAAAAAAATGATTCCCTCCTATTAATTTTAAGCAGAGGAACTACTGGAGGAATTTTGTAGAAAATGAAGAGTGAAACAAGGCTGAGATATGTACACAAATAAGCCAAGTTCTCAGAACTCTGTGTCAGAAAAGTTAGAAGCTCAAGACCGAGCCAGCCTATGAGGCTTTGTAGCCCAAATCACATAACCTCAACCCATCAGCCCTATTTACTAACTAATAATCCATCAAATAGATTTAAAACTGTGACAAAGGAACATGTACTTGAGTTAGAAAAAAAATATTGAAATGATTCAAGCACTGTACCACACATTTTATATATTTTCATTAAAACTGTATTGAAAGCAAATGAAAATGATTAGGTAAGCTTCATGTTGTACCAGATCGGTGTCTAGAGATGATATAAAAAAAAGTTGATCTATGAGAAAATATGTCATAGGGAAGAAAACATGGTGCTTTAAATGCAACAACCGTATGACTTGATTGTGACTTGAATGCTTGCTGTCCATGATTTCTTGCTATCCAATAAGCCTTATCCTTTTTGTGTAATATGAAGTTCTATAATGCCATACTGTAAAATAATAGAAAAAACTAGAATAAATATGATATCTTCATATAAACAGAAAT
Source organism: Micromys minutus (assembly GCF_963924665.1). Taxonomy (NCBI): domain Eukaryota; kingdom Metazoa; phylum Chordata; class Mammalia; order Rodentia; family Muridae; genus Micromys; species Micromys minutus. The sequence goes on from NC_137952.1 coordinate 9,683,542, forward strand.
AATTTATGATAAAATTATAAAGTAATATATGATAAAATTGTAAAATAATTATCTTAACACTACCATAATTCTCACACTTATTAACACTTTGCTATTAATTCATTATTATCTCTGTAAACTTTTCTTACACTCATAGTTTAACATAGATCATTTGTTCACAAGATCCTAAGTAAAAATCTCATATATCCTAAGTTCTCAAGCAATTGAGCTGTGGTACACTTAAGCCCAAGATTTTTTCTGTCCCTTAGAAGTCAAGTTGAGTGAAGTCTATAAAAGACTGATATATGAACCTAAAAGCCAAGTCGTTATATTTCAATAATAACTGAATTCTCTTTGAATGACTGAAAGTACTGTATCTTCTTGTAAGAATGGGAGACTTAGTGTGTCATCTGATTACCAAATAGTTGACAATAAAGATGGTATTGGAAAGCAGAGAATCACATGTTTAGCCTTTTCTCTTTATTTTTTATTGGATATTCTTTGTATTTACAATTCAGGTATTATGCTTTTTCCACCAATCCCATCCCCCCCCCTGCCTCCATAAAGGTGCTTTTTCTCCCAACCTCCCTCTTCTACCTCAGCACCTTGGCATTCTGCTAAACTGGGAAAAGAACCCTTCCCTTGATCAAAGTCCTCTCCACAAATTGATGCCAGAAAATGCTATCCTCTGCTGCATATGCACCTGCATCCATGGGTCTCTCCATAAGAACTCATTGGTTGGTGTTTTAGTCCCTGGGTGCTGTGTTGGGTTTGGTTGGTTGATAAATTTTGTTCTTCCTATGGGGTTTCAAATCCTTTCAGCTACTTCAGTCCTTTCTCTAGCTCCTTTATTGGGGTCCCCGTGTTCAGTCCAATGGTTAGCTGCAAACTTCCTCATCTGTATCAGCATGGCTCTGGCAGTATATCCATATCAGGTTTCTGCCAGTAAGCACTAGTTGGCAACAGCAGTAATGTGTGGGTTTGGTGGCTGCATATGGAACAGATCGCCAGGCAGTCTCTGGATGATCTTTTCTCCAGTCCCTGTTTTTTGTCCCATTATTTCCTCCCATGATTGTGTGTCTCTATACAATTAACAATGTTTGTTTGTGTGGTTTCTTCATTTCTGCAGTGAAAATTTTATTTATTTATTTATTTTAATATCTACCTTTAATCTTTTTTTTTAGAGTCCAGTCATTATCTCTCTCTCTCTGTGTGTCCACCCTCATACAGTTCCTCACCCCATTCCTCCTTCTCCCTATCTCAAAGAGGATTTACTCATGCTGCCCACCCCAACCTGCCAGGCCTCAAGTCTCTCCAGGGTTAGGCATGTCTTTCCTCACTAAGGCCAGACGGGCAGTCTTCTGCTGCATATGTGTTTGGAGCTTCATACCAGCTAGTGTATGCTGCCTGGATAGATTATTACTAGGATTTATTCTTTGAATAAAGCACAGACTTTGTTAAGTGTCTAATACTCATTGGGGAAATCCTGGTACCGGCAAATTCCTGTTCTGGTATTTAGTCTGATAATATTTATGTGTCTTTGATTTATTTGGTTCATACTCTATTTTCATGTATGTAGGTCCACCGCCTCTATCTTCAGACACACTTGAAGAGGGCATCGGATCCCATTACAGAGGGTTATAAGCCACCATGTGATTGCTGGGAATTGAAATCAGGATCTCTTGAAGAGCAGTCAGTGCTCTTAACCATTGAGCCATCGCTCCTTCCTATCTATTTTCTACATTGTTATAAATTACCAGATTTATATGGAACTATTCCCAGATAACAATGAGTAGAGTGTGCTGTGTCCAAAATTTTTTTCCCACCACATAATGTTGGTTTCTTTCAGTGTAACAAAGTCTTAAACCTCATCTATTTTTTGGAAAGTATTATTAGGAAGTTACATTATTTCAAGGTTCTCTTCTGACTACCCTGGTAAATAATTACAAGTGCAGCTTACCTAATAACTGGATCTAAATAAATTTAAAATGTATCAGCAAAATCAAAACTCTACTTTAGTGTTTATAATTACTTATGATGTATATTCCATGAACCTGGCAATATTCGAATGTTCCGAGTATTAGGAGAGAGGTGCAATTCTTTTTGAGAGAGCTCATTTTTGGAGATTGGTGCTAAATAATAATTGTAGGAAAATTTGGTTTGCTTTACAATAATTCATAATAGTATAATGCTAGGGAAATTTAATTTAATAAATGTTGACCTAGACTGATGTTGAATATGTGACATTCAGAATGTGTCACAATCTACATTAGGTAGTTGCTTTACTCACCTGATAAAATACAACCTTCCAGAAATTTTCTCTAGAGGGTTTACTCATTGCCTAAATAACACCTGAATCCTTTATATGTCCCAACAGCTTGCCACATAATTTAGACAGTTATAGGAAATGCATGCTAAGCTCTCCAAAAGACTTTTATGTATTACATAAATAATATTTAATAAATTAATCCAATCATATTCAAATTTGTTTTTTCTACATTAGTTAAAATACTTCTCAATTTACTTCTTAAATTTGTAAATATAAGAACATGATTAAATAACAATTTTCTATCAATAAAATAATGAAGAGCACAGAGAGTTACAGCAAGCACTTTCAATGCAGAACATAGAGTCTTGGGTGAGAGATTCTTGCTGAGCATATGCCAACATCACACACTAGGTCTTCACCTTTAGTTTCTTAGTCAGCTCTGGTGCTTCTTTTCTAATTCTGAAAGTACAGGACTTTATGATTCATTGGAACCTCTCTTGACTCCTAATGTATTTAACCTTAGATGGTAAGTATCAGATAATCAACTCCCAGAGAAAAAAAATTAAGGAAGCTCCATCAAAGAGTTAAAAGGATGAATGTCAAATTATTAAAGACAAATGTACGAAAACTCCAAAGTCAGGATGTCACAGAGGAAAGATACCCAGTATTTTACTGTAAGAAATTCATCTTTATCATTGCTGAAATTCTATGTATGATGTTTGCAATGTGCTATGGGCTAGGTCAGGATTAATACTCTGGTTCACTGAAATGTTTTTAAACTACAGACATCCTGAGCACAACTTTTTAAAAAAGAAATCACAATTTGTTTATAAAATATCTAAAATCTGGCAGGTTTTTGGAGAGCCAAAGATACCATTTTAATATCTTTAAGAATGTTTACCCATTTTATTTAACATGCGTTTTTCCACATGTTATCTGGTATGTTATACTCAGACAATATGTGATTATTTCTAGCCAGTGAATGTCTATAGATTCTATCTATTTTGGCAACAGAGTGATTTTTTTTTTCTTTTTGTAAATAATTGCTCCTGGATTATATAGTGTAATGAAAGGAGCTCAAAATGCACAAATTGTTCTTCATCATAAAATACTCTCTTTCATACACGTATCACTGCAGTCTTTAAATGTTCCTTTGAAATTATTGAATAAAAAAAATTACAAAATGCCTGAAAATCATCTAAGAATAAGTTAATCATGGCTGACTTATTAGCAATGCCATGTCTTTAATGTTCCCGAAACAAAAATGGCCCTTTGGTGGAAGTTAATTTTGTCCTATAAGAACATATTTTAAAGTATATTATTAAAGAAACCAATGTAAAGTATGAACAGAAAAAATTATTTGAGTACAGTTTTGTTCCCACTTCCTTCGGTCTTATTATATTATTCTCTTTTCAAATGTCCATGGCTTCAAGTGACCCACAATCCACAGGTTGGACTGACTGAACTGGAGTCTAATCCATGTAAATGCTCTAACTTGTTTAATTCTAAGGCCTGAGAGATAGGTGTAAGAAATCAGTGAAAGAAAATCTTGAACCTAAACAAGGCTGGTTAATAAGGCTCATCGGAATAATTTCATATTATAAAGTTAAAACAGAGATTGTTGCAGTGGATAATCGTGTGTTTCAATTCATTGATGAAGCTTACTATGCGCAAAAAAGGCTATTTTATAAAACAGCAGTGTTCTAGTAGAATAAGCTACTATCTAGAACTAAACAAAGAGAAGCCAATGTCTGGCTTCAGAGTAATACAGGACAGCGTGTCACAGTCTGACACAGCTTGCCTCTTTTGTTAGGGGCTGTTGCAGCCAGTGATTGTAAGTCAAAGGCAATGCTCATTCTTCACTCCTAGATATAATACTAAATCAACTCCGCTTATGCTCATGAGTGGAACCACATTGCCTAAGTGCCGGCACATTTATTTATAACAAGATTTACTGATTATTTAAGCTCATTTTTGACATACTCTCAAGTAAGGATCTTTTTCAAGTATTAGTCTTCATTGTAATTTTACTGATGATTCAAAGATATTTTCAAGATTAATGTTACCTTCATATCTGCTCATACAACATCATGGCTCAAGAAATGGTCTTTATTATTGTTTTATTTAAGAAACACAGTTTAGAAGGCTATTGCTCAAAGAGTGGTTCATTGCAATATTTGACATGGCCAGAGGACATAGAAACATTTCTGGAAAGAGTTTGCAAATCTAAGTGCCACAGTAATATTTCTGATTTATGGGAGATGTTCAAAATATCAATAATAATAAGTATGATAGCATTGATTGCATTTCTCCTTGAGAAGTTTGAGATTCCAGTGCAGAAAAGAACTAGAGATGTGGTGTAGGTATTAAGAAAACTAGAATCCTGTACTCCTCATGGAGGGGCATCTGGCCTGCTATAATCCCATGCTGAAATTTCAAAAGATGAGAATCTGAGTTTTAGTATGAACACAGATTTTACTTTCTTTAGATGGAATTTACTCTCAGTAAAGATGCCATGATATTTTGGAAATAGCTATATATTTGGAATAGAGCAAAAAGTTAGTTGATAAGACAGTGACAGAGTTTGAGATAATTGTCTGCAATTTTGAAAGCACAGTCCTCTCTGGGGAAAATGCTACAAAACAGTGTTACATGCTAAAAGAAATACCATAAGAAAAGAAAACTCAGCCTAAGTAGAAAACTTCATTGCTGTTTTATTTTAAGAAATAATTGGATTGGGCTGTTAAGTCTTTAGCTCAGTAGCAAAGCATTTAAGAACACAGTCTTTTGTTTTTTTTATTTGTAATTTCATTTAGTCTCTTTTTTTACACTCCATACTATTCCCCTTATTGTCCACCTTCTGACTGTTCCACATCCCATACCTCCTCCCCTCACTCCAGTCTTCACAAGGATGTCCTCACTCCCCTACCAGATCTCCCTACTCCCTAGAGCTTCAAGTCTCTTGAGGATTAGTTGCATCTTCTCTGACTGAACCCAGACCCAGCATTCCTCTGCTCTATATGTAATAGGGGCCTCATAGCATCTGGTGTATGGTACTTGGTGGTGTTCCAGTGTATGAGAAATATTGCTGACCAAAATAATTGGAACTTCTGGTCCTCCTTCTCAGCTTCTTCCCACTTTTCCTTAATTCAACCACAAGACTCAGCAGCTTGTGTTTATTTGTTTGGTGTTAGTATCTGCATCTGACTCTTTCAAATGCTTGTTGTGTCTTTCAGAGGGCAATCATGATCGGTCCCTTTTTGTGAGAACTCCATAGCCTCAGTAGTAGTGTCAGGCCTTGGGGTCTTCCACTGAGCTGGACCCTACCTTTAGCCTCTTGCTGAAAATCCTACTTCTCAAGCTTTTCTCTCTTTTTGTCCATTCAGTTATTTCAGAAAGGAACAATTCTGGGTCAAAGTTGTTTTTCTGTCTTTCAGCTGGAGGTGGGCTCAACAACTTCCCTCTCCCCACTATAAGACTTTTATCTAAGGTTCCTCCCTTTGAGTCCTGTGAATCTCTTACCTCTTGGGTCTCTGGTGGATTCTTGAGGGTCCCCTCAACTTCTACCTTTGGAGGTAACATGTTTTCATTCTTTCTGCTGGGCCTCAGGTCTTCCCTCAGTCCTTTTCCCTTCCCAAAACCTGATCATGTTATTATGTTGCCCCCTTCAGCTCATTGTTTCCTTTTCTAGTCAGGAACCTCCCTCCTCTGTCCTCTGATTGCTTTCTTCTCCCTCCCAAGTGAGATTTAAGCATCCTCACTTGGACTCCTCAGCTTGGTAACCATTTTTTAGTCCCCTGGACTGTATCCTGGGTGTTCTGTACATTTTTTGGCTAATATCCACTTAATAGTGACTACATACCATGCATGTCCTGTTATGTCAGAGTTACCTCACTCAGGATATTTTCTAGTTTCATTCCTTTGCCTGGATGTCCTCACTCTTAATAGCTGAGTAGTATTCCATTGTATAAATGAACCACATTTTCTGTATCTATTCTTATGTGGTGGGACATCTGGTTCTTAGGTTCTGGCTATCACAAGCAAGGCTGCTATGAACATAGTAGAATCCAAGACTGGTGACATGATGGGGGATCTGGGAATCACCATCCCTAACATCAAACTACACTACAAAGCAATTTTGATAAAAACTGCACGGTCTTTTGCTTTACAGAAGCTTTGCAATTTTATGGGTTCCAATTCGTCAATTCTTGATCTTAAGAGCATAAGCCACTTATGTTCTGTTCAGTAATTTTTCTCAGTTCTCATGTATTCAAGGCTTTCCCCCACTTCCTCTTCTATTAGTTTCAGTGTATCTGGTTTTATGTGGAGGTCCTTATTTATTTGGACTTCAGCTTTGTACAGGGAAATGAGAATTGGATCAATTTGCATGGTCTACATGCTGACCACCAGCATACATTTGTTGAAAAATGTTGTCTTCTTTCCACTGGATGGTTTTTAGCTTCTTTGTTAATAATCAAGTGACCATAGGTGTGTGGGTCCATTTCTGGGTCTTTAATTCTATTCTATTGACCAACCTGCCTGTCTCTGTACTAATGCCATGCAATTTTTATCACTACTGGAAAGGACACAGTCAATAGGATGAAAAGGCAACAAACAGATTGGGAAAAATACCTTTACCAATCCTATATCTGATAGAGTAGAAGTTAGACTCCAGAGAACCAAATAAACCTATTAAAATGGGGTAAAGAGCTAAACAGAGAATTCTCAACTGAGGAAACTGAAATGACCAAGAAACACCTAAAAAAATATTCAGCACTCTTAGTCATCAGTGAAATGTAAATTAAAATGACCCTGAGATTCCACCTCACACCAGACAGAATGGCTAAGATAAAAAACTCAGGTGACTGCAGATGCTGGTGAAGATGTGGAGAAAGAAAAACACTCCTCCATGGTATTGCAAAAAATCCATGGTGGTATTACAAGTGAGTACAGCTACTCTGAAAATCAGTCTGGCAGTTCCTCAGAACACTGGACAGAGTATTTCCTGAGGATCCAATTATACCATTCCTGGGCATATACTCCAAAGATGGTCCAACATGGAATGAGAACACATGCTCCACTATGTTCTCAGCAAACAGATTTATAATAGCCAGAAATAGAAAAAAAAAAAAAAACCCAGATGTCCCTTAACAAAGGAATGGAGAAACGAAATATGCTTCATTTCCTCAATGGAGTACTATTGAGCTGTTAAAAACTGTGACTATCTGAAATTCACAGACAAATGAATGAATCTAGGAAATATGACCCTGAATGAGGAAACTCAGTCACAAAGGAACACACATGGAATGCACTCTCTGATAAGTGGACTTTAGGCCAAGATTGCAGAACACGTATCCCATCTGGGGATCCATTCCACATGGACACCAAACCCAGATACTATTGTTGATTCTGAGAAGTATTTGCTGACAGGAGCCTGATATAGCTGTCTCCCTAGAGGCTCTGGCAGATTCTCACAAGTATAGATTCGGATCCTCGAAGCCAACCATTTGACTGATCAATGGAAGAGTTAGGGGTAGGTATGAAGGAGCTCAAGGGGCCTTATCTGGCATCAAGAGGAGGGGAAGCCACTGACTGGTCCTGTGAAGACTTGATACCCCAGTGTAGAAGAATGCCATGGTGGTGTAGGTAGTGTGGGGGGAGCACCCTCATAGAAGCAGGGTAAGTGGGGAGGGAGGAGATAGGGGGTTTGTAGTGGGAAATCGGAAAATTGTATAACATTTGAAATGTAAATATGTAAAATAGCCAATCTAAAAATAAATAAAAATCCTTTTCATTCTCCCCAAAACAAACTGCATGAAGTTGGGATTGGTACAGAGACAGACACATTGATTGAAAGAATAGAATTGAAGACCCAGAAATAAAACCACTTGCTTACAGACACTTGATCTTTGACGAAGAAGCCAGAAATATGCAATGGAGATAGAAATCATCTTCAATAAATTGTGCTGTTCTAATTGGCAATAGGTATGTCGAATAATGACAACAGTACCCTGTTTGTCACCTTGCAAAAAGCTCAAGTATATCAAGGATCTCAACATAAAACCAGAAACATTTAATCTAATAGAAGAGAAAGGGGGAAATAGGTGGAACTCATTGGCATGGGGGTGGGAAAAAGGGGTCCTACACAAAACCCAATGCTTCAGACCTGTGAAACTCAAAAGTGTATTCAAGGAAAACAGCATAGTTAACAAGACAACCTACAGATTGGGAAAAGAAATCTCCACTAAAACCACATCCGACAGAGGACATCTTCACAAGCCCAACATTTAACAGTGGACTAATATCGAAATATTTAAAGAACCCCAGAATTTAGACTCCAGAGAACACAACAACCAATTCAAAAATATGGAATATAGAGCTAAATGGGGAATTCAGAACAGAGGAATCTCCAATGACTGAGAAGCACTTAAAGACACAGTTTTAATACACAACATTAAATAAATATGAGGGGAGGAAAAGAGGAGAAATAAAAGAACAAAATAGAAAGAGAAATATTTGGAGGCCAGAAAATACAAAAGAAACTGCAGTTTGAATTACAGTATTTTAGTTTGGCTAGATAAATGGGCACTTAACCTTGAGAAAAATGTTGGGGTTTTTTAATGCTTTATTTAAAGCAATTTGGTGAAGAGCAAATTACACTGCCCTGACAATTATTGTTAGATTTTTCAATGTGTATTCACATTGAAAAATACTGATGCTGTGGGTAAAATGGCAGTTAGAATTGTTTTCAAACCTGTGGTGTATTACAGGAATTCTTCCAACTTTGTTGTATTACTCCATGCATTTTCAATTTCATGTTTGGGCCTTTATTTAAATTAGAGTTGTTTTCTAACAAGACTAAGATGGCACAATTTATTTAGTGTGTCTTTAAAAGAGTCTCTTAACAGTAGCATCTGTACAACCTACGAAATATCAACAGAAAGCATTATAAACCATATTTGGGGAAATTTATATTTCTAAAGACTAAAATGACATATGGTAGTATATTATAAACAGTAAATCAATCCTATCTGAGTTACTCTCAATTCAACCCAAAACTGCCTTAAAGAGCAAAAGTATTATAAGATACTTCTCAGCTGATAAAACAAAGAAATACATTTTGCCCTACGTTAATTTACTGATCTCATCTGAAAGAACCCGGTATAAGGTCATTTCTAGTCTTCATACTAATCTCAGAGTTGAAACGGAGTAACAGTTATACAGACTTGACTTTTGGCATTGCTGCCTGAAATGACAGGCCATTGTTCCTTGGTGCTGGCTTGTTCTCTCTGAAACCTTGACCTTTTCTCTAAAGATATACAAACTCAATGTTTGGATCTTGTGGACTTCCTTCAAATATTAAAATTTATTACAGGATGAATGATCTTCACACAACAGAAAAAACACAAGCAGAGCTACTTACAGAAGACACTGTTTACTGAAACTAGAGAGGTGGTCCATGTGTTAAGAGCACTGGATACTCTTGGGAAGACTTGAATTCTGTTCCCAACATGAACATGGAAGGTCACAGCCATCTGTAATCAAGTATCCAGTGGATACACCAGTTTCTTCCCAGCCACATGTATGTGATGTACATGCAAACATAAAGATAAATATTTATGTACCGAAAATAAAACAAATAAATAAAAAATAAATAACATTTTCTTTATGAACATAATTTGGATTTCAAAATCTTTCTTATTAATGAGTAGTCTTTTTAGTTTTGTTTTAACCACTTGAAAAATTTCAAACATTATTTCTTTGCTACATTAAAAAAAGTTATATATACGATTTGATCTATAAGCCATGATTTTTAACTTCTGCACCTTTAAATTATGAAATTCAGTATTAAGGTGGGAAACAAATTATTCTTTAAGAACAAGTATGAGGTAATTTTAGAAAATCAAGGAAGTACCAACGGAGGAGCAAAAAGCAGTTCCTGAAGAGTAAGCCTTAGTTTGTATTTATTTGCGAACCATCTCTGTGGGGTTACAGCTTAAGCCAAGAGAGGAGGTAAATAATGGGAAAACAGGCATAGATGTATACTAGAAAGAATAAAAACATCAAGTGGCCAAGGTACATGGTTTCTGTACAAATTATTATATCAAAGAGACTTCCTGGGAGATAGTGTAAGATATGCATTCGTGAAAGAAGAGGGCTAAGCATAATAACAAATGTATGACAGTGAGGAATTGTCCAGAACTCCACAGAGCGCCTAAGCCTTTAAAAATGACTTTTAAAGAGTCACCAGTGTAGATGGGGCCATGCAAGAGGCAGAATTTTGATTCACAATGAGGAGGCAGCTGTTGAGGATCTAATGTTCCACCTATATGAAATTTTAGAATTTAGATATCATATTTAATCATCTTACCTTTGAGGCTCAGCAAGCATATAGTTAGTGAAGAATGGTGTATCTCAAAAATCAGTATTGACAATAATACATACATCAGTCAGTGGTGCTTACATGAGAGGTGATATCTCTGAAAAGACTTAGAAATTGTTAATGATGGGCTAACAATCTCTGATGTTTTTATCCACATGTGATTTTTAAATTTATTTTGGTGCATTTTAATATATGGAATATCTTTAATTTGGGTCATGTAGTGGGTCAACACTTATAATTGTTGGTGACTCAATTCTATCCTGTGTGTTTTTTGGTATAAGTAATACAATTAAAAAAAATCAGTTCCTAACCTTACATTTTAAAGTAAAATGTTGAAGAAATAAGAAATCTTTCTAGAATTCAGAAAAAAAAAATAAGGAAAAGAGAAAACTCTAGAAATGTATACGAGTGAGAGTAACTCCTGTTTTATGGTTCCAGAAGACAAACAGAACAGGAACTGACTGTTACAGAGCAATGGGGGAAGATTAGTGGAAATTGAAAAACAAAAGTAGCAAAATAAAGAGGCTAGGTCCACAGGCTAGCAACATGGCTCTGTAGAGTCAAGTGTTCTTTAATCAGGGGGGGAGGGGGGTGCTCACAATCTAGAGCTTCCATTAATGGAAATACAGTCATAATACTACAGAGACTTCTAGAAAGAAAAACTTTTCTAACATGAGATTAACCTCAGATTACAATAATCTGAGGCTACTTAACAAAACCAGACATTTTCCCTAAAAATAATATTCAAAACATACCTTTATATTAAAGTATGACTGTGATGATGCTAGTTATAGTTCTAAATGCTTGATTCATTAACAAAATTAGAGTTTACCAAATAAAATATTATATATCATTCAAAATAGGTCCCTATGAAACCTAGGCAATCAAAAAAATATTTAACATCTACACACAAAAAAAAGTGTTATGAGGCAAGGCAGGTAATTTAAACGGATTATATTTATGAACTAAATTACCAAAAAAAAAAAAAAAGAAATATTGGCCTACATTTTATTTATTTATTTATTTATTTATTTATTTATTTATTTATTTATTTATAGCTGAAAATACCATAGCCTAATTGTTGACTTTATTTTAATTTGTGTTCATTTGAACGTATTTTAATAAATACACACGATGTTTAATGTTGTCTATGTTAAAAATATAACCCAGGATTATTGCTTAGTATAATCTTCATGTTTCCTTTTGCAATGTTCATTTGTAAAACTGTCTAGCATCTAGATCAGATATTAATGGCCCAGTTCCACACTAATTGATTAATTTAAAAATAAACCATGAAACTCTGATATATTGCTCTGGAAAAGAAATATAAACTATTATTATTTGCATCTGATTGTGTTTCATCTCATATGTTTCTATTGGACCATCTTGGATAAGATTTATCGATGGAATGATCTGGTTCCTTTCACAAGTATATTTCCATTTGTATATAAAATTTCTGGCCCTTATTGGGGATGCTATTTAAAATAACATAGTTCCTAGAGTCTAAATCATCTAAGCAGTTTAAAGGAATAAAATCATGTTCCAACAAACACATTAGACTCCAAATGAGAAAAAAAAGATAAAGAAAAAGAAGCAATATGATTTTGTCACAAAATGCAAGGTATCTGAGCATAGCATTAAGGAATAGGTAGGATTTAGATCTTCTGAGTAAGCACTTCTCCACCTGTGGGTTTTACTCCTTTGAGGTTCTCAAGTCAAGTGTCCTACAAATCAAATATTTGCATTACTATTCATAACAGCAATAAATTACAATTATAAAGCAAGTGCTAAGTAATTTTATGGTAGGGGTCACCACAACATGAGGAAATGTATGGAAGTCAAAGTGTTAGGAAGTTTGAGAAGCACTTAGTGAGCAATGATTTATATTCTTATTTCAGGAAACAGCAAGGAGAGTTCCTCACATTAGGAAGAGTTGCACTGCATAGAAGCAACCTCGCTGTAGATAGAAATAAAGAAATAGCAGAACTCTTCTCAAGATAGGGCTCTCTCTGGGGTAATAACATTCTTTACCATATGCTGTAATAGGGAGCAAAGTAAAAGAGTCCAACTTCAACCCTGCTGAGTTAGCACCTTGTCCTGAAATTATATAACCACAAAATTTACAGCAAGTCATAAAACAGCATGATTATCTCCCCCAAATCAATCCCTTCTGAACCTTTTGAACTCAACATATTTCTATCTATTTTGGCACATCAAAGCATGGTTTCATTTTACTGGACTCTGGAAGGAGTAAGAGAGATAAAATTTAGATTTAAAAAAATGAAGAGACTTTAAAAATGAAGATTTACATTCTCCCAAAGAGTGGCAGAACATGGGTATCACTAATCAGTTCTTCCCTTAAATTGAAAAGAGAATAAAATAGATGCATAACAGAATACATATCATGTACTTGGGGATACTATACTTGATATTTGATAGTACAGCAACTGGCATGTTTTCACACAAATGTAGAAATAATATTTGCTAAAGTGATTGCACATTACTTTTAATATTATTCTTATTTGTGTTATCTTTTTATTGTTAATGGCAAAAAGATCAAATATTTGAGACAACAATATATCCTACCATATTCAGGGATTTATCTAAGGAAAATTTCTTATGACCAGAAACCTGCTTTCTAATGAACACATCACTGGTCAGTTGACTCTTTACCAAGACCTGTGGTGTGTGAAACTATTGCTTTTATTTATGCATTTTGAAACGGGGTTGCACAGTGTAACTACATAGCGAGCTTGGAGCTCACCATTTCACTATATATCCCATGCTGACCTCAAATTTATATAATTCCTCCTCCCTCTGCCACCCAAATGCTGGGGTTACAGATATGCACTACACCCTCAGCTAAAAACTGTTACTTTCTTTTGTTACACTATAAAGATTTCATGAGGGAATACAATGAGATGCTGTTGCTACTCCATTTTAAAGCCCTCACATTTTCCCGGAAAAAAACACGTTAACTGTGCATAACAGCAAATTATATTAGGATTTTTATATCTCTATATTTTAATCATACTCACACTCACTACTCTCTCTTATTCTTATCTCATAGTAAAAGTAGTTATTCTATTTTATTATTTATTTACATGCCAAATGCTGCTCCTTTCATAGAGTTCCTCCCCATCCCCCTACCCCTCAATTAAGAGAGGGCAGCCCCCTGCCTCTCCAGTATTCCACTATACTGGAGCATCAAGTCTCTGCAGGAATACTTGCATCCTCTCTCACTGAGGCCAGATATGGCAGGCCTCTGCTACATGTGTGCAGGGGGCCTCTGATCAGCCCCTATATGCTCTTTGGTTGGTGGTTTCCCAACCAAATCAGATATCCTTAAGGTCACCTACCCCTAATCCTTTTTGCTGCCAATTTTAGTTTAAAGTTGTATTAGAGAAATTATCTCTATTGTGTAATTCACTCATGACTGCGATCAAATCATGATAAAGGAAACATGGGAAAAGAGGAGTTTATTTTGACTTACATTAAGTACAGAGGTGTATAGTCAGTGGTGGCAGGAAAGACATGGTAACAGGAGTGCCAGAAGTCTGGTTGCTCTTCAAGAAGGAAGCAGAGAATAAGAGATGCTCATGTTCAGCTCCATTCACCATTCTTATTCAATCAGGGACCACAGCCTATCAAATGGTGTTTTTCATTGTATCTTTCCTGATCCATTAAAACTTTCGGATAACAACCTTCACAGACACACCCAGAGTTATGCTTCCATGGTAATCCAAAATTCAGTTAACAATGGAGATTATCTATCACATTTACAGGAGAATGCTGTTCATTTTCCCCTGATGATTTGTGACTCACAGCACTCCTAGTTTAATAGGAAATGGTTTGTACTGGGATTCATTTATTAATTCTATAATATTGTATGAAATGCACAAGATCTAAAGTATCACACTTAAGGAAAACAGACTCAGAGAAGTTATTGTACATGATTTCAAACATTATTCTAACAGGCACAGCAATCAAGATAAGGTTATATTGGTGTAAAGATAGACCCACAGATCAAATGAAATCGTGATCAAAGTCAATTCTAGAACTGAAGGCCTAGAAATAGAACACAAGAAGAATGAGCTGATCTTTGACCAAAGCAGTTCAAAGAGAAAAAGAGTCTTTTCAACACCAAAAGTCTAGAAACTTAGTCACTCAATTCTTAGAAATGTGAAGTGCAAATCTCTTCGTAGTTCACTGTGTATCTGCAATTGTTCACCCTTGGCTGAGGACCTATGTGTTCTAGAAATTCATAAAGCACCACATTTGGATGGTACACACTGGGACCTGGTTCAACAGAACGGAAATCTTACAACAAAGGAGCTCCACGTCTGACCTTTGCTTTCTAAGGATAATTCCTTTATTTATCTCAACTTGCTTTAGACTTTGGGTGTATTGGGTGGTAGAACAGAGTAGACCTGTAGTCAGGAGAATCATCTTGAGTCTCTTGCACAGGAAACTCACAGGTTATGGTCACTGATTTCTATTCCAGTTTTATTTCTGACCCACGCAGCCTCAGTTTACACTTAGTGGGACTAAACTTTGTAAACAATACTAGATAGTGAAAATCACTGCAATTTGAGAGACTATTGAATTGAACATCCCATTTCACCTGTTGCCTATTATATTATTTTCAACAAAAGAAGCCAAGCACCATGTCCTAATAAAGCCCCAAAAGCCGCATCACCACCAGAGCCATTTGTTAATTGGAACCTGTAAAAACAAACATAGAATTGTAGGTTTGTGAGACATGTTTTTGATTAACTCAAAATATAATTACATAATTTATCACTCTGTTTCCTGCCACTAAAATTTCACATACACATTTTAATTCCCTCTCAAAACACATTTTTCCTCTTTTACTGAATATTATCTGTATTTACATTTCAAATGTTATCCCCTTTCCCCCACTTCCATTCCCCATTTCCCTTCCCATGTCTCCATGAAGATGCTCCCTCTCCAAACTACCCTCTCCTACCTCAGGGACTTGGTATTTACCCTACACTGGGAAAAACCAGGCTTCACTGAACCAAAGGCCTCTCCTACCACTGATGCCAGACAATGTTATCCTCTGCTACATATGCAACTGGAACAATGGGCCTCCCCATGTGTACTCATTGGTTCGTGTTTTTGTCCCTGGGAGCTCAGGAAGGTTTGGTTGTTTGATAAGGTTGTTCTTCCCATAGGGTTGCAAAACCTTTCAGCTCCTTCAGTCCTTCCTTTAGCTCCTTCATAGGGGTTCCTGTGTTGGGTCCAATGATTAGCTGCAAGCATCCTCATCTGTATCAATATTTCTCTGGCAGAACCTCTGAGATGGCATCTATATCAGGATCTTGTCAGTTGGTACTTCTTGGCCTCAGAAATAGTGAATGAGTTTGGTGGCAACATATGGGAGGAATCCCCAGGTGAGGCAGTCTCTGGATGATCTTTTCTTTCAGTCCCTGCTTCTTTAAACTCATTGTTTCTAATAGCTGAGTAGTACTCCATTGTGTAAATGTTCCACAATTTTTGTATTCATTCCTCTGTTGAAGGATATCTGGGTTCTTTCCAGCTTCTGGCTATTATAAATAAGGTTTCTATGAACATGGATCATGTGTCCTTGCTATATGTTGGAGAGTCATTTAGGTATATGCCCAGTAGTGGTATAACTGGGCCCTCAGTTAGTACTATGTCTAATTTTTTTTTTTTTAGGAACTGCCAGCCTGATTTCAAGAGTGATTGTCCCAACTTGCAATCCCACAAAAAATGGAGGTCTCATTTGTTGATTCTTGATCTTAGAACTTAGTCCATTGGTGTTCTGTTCAGGAAACTTTACCCTCTGCTTATGTGTTCTATGTTCTTCCCCAATTTCTCTTCTATTAGATTAGTTTCAGTGTTCTTTTTTTTTTAATGTGGAGGTCTTTGATCCACTTGACCTGAGCCTTGTACAATAAGATAAGAGTTGTTTTGCAGACAAAGAGAGATAAATACACCTTGCAAGCTCTATTTAATGTATGTATATGGTTTCGTGGCTTACCATTTGAAATTAGATAACCAATTAGTGGGCTTAGCCTTGGTTGAGCTTCTCCAGCTCTTATAACTCCTTAATTGCATATAGATTTTTCCCTATCAGTGGGGAACCATAAGTTTTTCACTTTTCACATTGTCTATTGGTATTATTTTTGCGAAAATCTTGTTTATGTAGCCAAATCATTGTATCATGGGTGAAACATCCTTCACATTGCCATGAAACACAATCTCACAGCAGCCATCCTAGCCTTCTGGCTCTTGGATTCTTTCCATCCCCTCTTTTTATGTGTTCCCCAATTTTTATGAACAGGAGTAGTCTTATACATGTTGTATTTATCTGTGCTGTAATCCCTGTGATCTGTTGTTGTCTATATTTTGTTAAATTGTGGCTTTCCCTGATTATCATTTGCAATGGTGACAAGCTTCTTTCATGAAGGGTGAGAGCTATACTTATTTGTGAGTACTAGTAATACACACACACAAGCACACACACACGCTTTATATATATATATATATATATATATATATATATATATATATATATATATATATATATATATATATATATATACGATTTAGTTAGCAATTATGTTCTTCTAATAAAGCAGTAGCAATACATTCTTCTCAAGATTCCAACCTCACTAGGCCTATGGTAGTTGGCTATATTTCTAGTACTGGACTTGACCTCCCTTCTGTTGTATAAGCTTCAAGTTTAGTTAGACAGCTGTAAGATAGTTGAAACTGGCTTCTTCGGAAACCACGAATTCTTTCAACGACTGCGTCCCTGGCCAAAATTATGAATATAGCCTCATATAATAGAATCATTCAAACAAGTCACCCCTCTTCTTCAACTCAAAGAACTTCTATAAGAAGATGTTTTCTATTTAGAGCTCTTAAGTTTGAGGGCATTTTTGCACCGTAATAGACAATGTCACAATACCTATTAGTCACTTTGCTTTTCACTGATGGGAAATACATGACAAATACAATTTGGTAAATCAAGATTTATTTAATATATATATATATATATATATATATATATATATATATATATATATATATATATATTAAAGTATAGTCTGTAACAGTGCGGAAGTGAACACAGAGAGAAGTGGAATTCACTGGGTATGTTGACTCTACCATCAGAAAATACCAAGATATATGCTAGTGTTCTGCACTTTCTTATTATTCAGCTTAGGATTCCATCCCATGGAATGTTTCAAGCTATAATGATGATAAGTTTTCTCACTTTAAGTGACCAGGTTTAAAAAGCTCCTCATAGCTGTGTCTACAGGTCTGGAGTATGTGTCTACAGCTACAGTGATTGTAAAGCCCATTAGCTACCAGTCTTTATTAACTCTCACACTTGACATAATTAACTGTGATCTGTAAACCACATGCAAACAAAGCTCTCATCATTTGAACCTATAATTTCTTTTCCAAGCTCATATTTTAACCACATATTTCTAAGTCCTTTGGCTAATTTGGGAGGCTGTGGAGTGCTTCAGAGTTAGTACCTACAGGAAGAACTTGCCATTGGGTAATTAAGGGAATAAAATAGGCCTTCTTTTAGTTTGAATCTTTAATCCCTAAACTATTTTCACATGAACAACACAGCCTTGTTCTCATACCACAGACTAAGCTACAATAACTTCTTCACTGTGGTAGCCTGAGTACTGATGTGCTGAGCCCCAACAACGCTTTTCTCCCATAATTTATTTCTGCTGGGTGTATTTGAAAGAGGGACCCAAAAGTCGCTAACACACAAACTTCCTGAAATTATTCAGAAAATGATGCATATGACATTATAAAGAAAAAAAAAAGAAACCTCAATTCCAGAATGTGTTTATTCTGATGGAGTTGATTCTACCCTTTCAATTCATATAAATGGGTGTTTTGGAAAGAATGCTTTGATACTAGAAACTCAGCAGAGTCTTCTGGTTTTTAGAAGTTGTGGTTTTCTTAGAAAAGTAACACTCTCAGACTTTGATCACATGGTAGAGGACCTATAGACAATAATCACTTCTGTTGTCATGGCTATAACTCCTCCCAGGACTAATTGTGCAAAGACTAAATGAATGAACCTGACTGATATATCAGCCAAAATTGGTAGCCAAAAGCTTTTCAATTCCAAATGAGTGTGTATTCTAATGCAAGAGTGATCTTTTTTTCACACAGTAGCAATGACTAAGTTGACTAACCTTAAGTTGTGCCATTGAAATAATTTTCAAATCCAGATTAATGTGTATTCTAATCCTAGATTGACCATTTAACCGCACAGAATGGATGACCAAGTATGTTAACTGTGAGCTGTGTTTTAGGCTCAACTTTCGGTGTGGCTAAAATGCAGGAGCAAATCATTATTCCAGAAAAATAGCCTGTGGATACCAGGTACCTTTTCCCTTCCATAACACAGTAGTTGATTTGTGGTTAATCTAAATATTATATACTAACATTATATTACGTATTATCTTACATGTTTTATTCATTATGCATTATATTATATATGATATATCATATATGATAACATATAACCTACTGTTATTATATAGTAATATGGTATTATTTATCAGAGTCTGGGCTATACTATAATAGTTTATTGCAATTTTTAAGAACTAAAATTATTTTTATTGTTAATTTTATCTTCGCTACTACTGAGCATGATACCCTGGACTCCATCTTTTTAGGTATGTTTATTCCTATTTGGATTCTAGTATACGATGCAATGTAAAATTCAGTTTTGAGATTTGAAGTTACTATAAAGTAAATTACTTGTACACAAATTTAGATAAATATATCAATACAACATGTCCCAGTGGTTTGACAGATTTGATATAATAATTCAAACAGAAATGTATGTCCCCTAAATGATTAGATGCAAAATTAGAATAAATTAGAAGATTTATGATAAAAGATTAGTGTAGCAGTTGCTTGATTGATGTATACGTCAGGCATATTCAATACTGTAGGAACTCAATTAGATTAAATAAATATGGTAGACTATTAGGCAACTAATTGATCACAGTGAACCACAATGAAGAGACATAGATTTTAATTTACTAGATTTTAAATTTCTTTCTAACATCTTGATCCTGACTAATTTTCACTCTGTAGACAAATTTCTATCTGTCCTAAAAGACCCCTTTTCCATAACATTCAACTTTTCTAATTCAATACAAAAAAAAATGTTTACTGTGGCCTGTAATACTTGGGAGTATCCTTTTGAACCTGTGTTAAAAAGACATTTTCCACTCTGCCTGATGCTGGATTCAGTCTAAAAACATATCACGGTCAATCAATGATGTTGTCAGAGATGCTCGAATGAAAAAGTGATGACACACAGTGTGTATCTGACATTCATGTGCAAGCAGATGTACTGCCTGCTAAGTATGTTCATCTTTATGATGCTACATCCATGCATCAAACTATACCTTTGAATTTTTATGAATATATTTTATTCAACAATCTGATAGAAAAAAACATTTCAATACTCTGGGCATTTTAAGACATATCTAACTCTCAGCAGTACTTCCTAGAAAGCAATAGTTGAAATGAAAATAACTGAATATTGTTTTCTTGTTATGTATATTCTTCTATTTCTAATTCCTTTGCCTCAATGTATAACATAGAAGATGATGTATTATTTATCAACAGCACAGCCCTGCCAGTATGCAAATGTCATTGGAGATTATTACCATACACATTTGGTCCTATTTCAGAATCTTTCTATCATTTGCAATTTTTCTGAGAATATGGAAATGTGAGTAGAAAACTGAAAGGCAAACAACTCTTCAGTCCAACAGTGAAAAGAAGAAATGTTCCTCCATGACAAGTGGATTAAAATGAAGACAGGTCAAAAGGAAACATTTCCCGCTGTTAGGACAGAAATAACAGAGGCAGTGAGTGCCCAATCCTTTGGACTCAATATCAAAGCCACTTAGCTTAGAAAACACTATCACTTTTTTTGACATAAGCCAAAACATCATGCATATCAGCTCCCTTACTTCTCCAAGTAAATGCCAGTGGTTTTGCCTTGAGTTGCAGTGAGTTTTAAAAGTACTTAACAGCAATGAGATTATTAACATTAGACTGATTTTATTTAATTGCTAATATATGAAACCATATAATTATATACTTAATATATGTGTGCTTATATATATTACATACATGTGTACATGCATGTGTGGATATTTACACGTGTTTTATGTGTAGTCTGTACATTTATTGGTGTGTATGAATGTGTTTGTGTGTGCATGTGTTTGAGTGTTCATGTATGTATTTGCATGTGTGTATGTGCCTTTGTTTTTAAATATGTGTGTGTGTATGGAGGGGAACATATTTGTGATCATGTATTTGTGAGAGTGTGTTAGTATGTCTTCAGGTTTATATAAATTTGTAGATGTGTGTATGTGTTTATATATATGCCAGAGTGCTTATATGTGTGTGTATGTATGTCTGTGGTGATGTGTGAAAATGTATATGTGGGTGTATTTGTGTGTGTGTGTGTGTGTATGTGTGTGTGTATTTATCTATATAGGTAGTTGTGCACATATGGTGTGTCTATTTATATGTATGTGCATGGAAATTTGTATGAGTTATACATGTAGATATATTTCACAGACCATAAATCAACAGATCAGAAGCTGCGTTAACTATCTTTATATTGCTAATAAACTACAGATTCTGCTATTAGGTTTAGCTTGTGTTTTCTGATTGTCCCACCTCATGATAAACAATTATATTTTTCACAGTAATTTTCATTTTTGTTTAGGAGAATCCACTCTATTTTTAATTTACTATACATCTCAACTGATTAAATACTTTTGTCACTATATTTCATAAATATAACATATAATAGAAATGGGTTAAATAATGTTCTTGATTTATCTATATATCACTTTCAAACTTTATTTAGGAGTAGTGATTTACTTATTTGTTTAGTTTTTTACTTTATTAAAATACTGAATTGATTTCACATGTATATTTTGTCTCCCTACCATTTCCATATCTGACCACCACTATTACTATGTCCTACTGTAACATTCTATACATACTTAAAACCAAGACAAGGGTGGAGAACTAAACAGGCATTTTAGACAACACATTCTTGGCAATTTAACTTGGACAATATTTATTTGTGGAATAGTTTGGAGAGTATTAGGTCATCAATAAATGTCTGATAGATGTCTGTACTGAACCCATCTGAACCTGGGCTTTTTTTGGTTGAGGGACTTTTGATGAATGCTTCTGTTTCTTTAGATGCTATGGGATTATTTAGACTGTTTACCTGGTCCTGATTTAACTTGAGTATCTGGTATCTGTCTAGAAATTCATCCATTTTCTCCAGATTTTCCAGGTTTGTTGAGTATAGGCTTTTGTAGTAGAATCTGATGATTTCTTGAATTTCCTCAGTTTCAGTTTTTATGTCTCCATTTTCCTTTTTGATTTTGTTAGTTAGATTCTCTCTCTTTGCTCTGTAGTTAGTCTGGCTAAGTGTTTTTCAATCTTGTTAATTTTATCAAAAAAAAAAAAAGCTCTTGGTTTTGTTGATTCTTTGAATGCTTCTTTTTGTTTCTATTTTGTCAATTTCTGGTCTGATTTTGAATAGTTCTTGCTATCTACTCCTATTTGGCGTATCTGCTTCCTTTTGTTCTAGAGGCTTCAACTGTGCTGTCAACTTGCTAGTGCATGTTCTCTCCAATTTCCTTTTGGAAGCACTCTGAACTATGTGTTTTCCTCTCAGGACTGCTTTCATTGTATCCCATAGGTTTGGTTATGTTGGGTTATCGTTTTCATTAAGTTTTAGAAAATCCTTAATTTCTTTCTTTATTTCTTATTTGACCATGCTATCGTTTAATCGATCTCTGATTAGTTTCCATGTATATATGGGCTTTTTGTTGTCTTTGTTGTTATTAAAGACCAGCCTTAGACCATGGTGATCTGATAGGATGTATGGGAGTATTTCCGTCTTGTTAAATCTACTGAGGCTTGTTTTGTGACCAATTATATGGTCAGTTTTTGAGAAGGTGTTGTAAGGTGCTGAAAAGAAGGTATATTCTTTTGTTTTATGATGATATGCTCTGTAGATTTCTATTAATTCCAATTGTTTCATAACCTCTGCTAGTTTTACTGTGTCCTTGTTCAGTTTCTTTTTTCATGATATGTGCATTGATGAAAGTAGGGTGTGGAGGTCTCCCACTATTATTGTGTGGGGTGCAATGTATTTTTTGAGCTTTAGTATGGTTTCTATTATGAATATGAATGCTCTTGTATTTGGAACATATGTGTTAAGGATTCAGAGTTCCTCATGACAAGTATTCCTTGTAATGAGTAAAAAGTGTTCTTCCTTATCTTTTTTTGATAACTTTTGGTTGAAAATCTACTTTATTCAATATTAGAATGGCCACTTTAGCTTTCTTCTTTGGGCCATTTTCTTGGAAGGTTTTTTCCCAAACTTTTACTCTGAGATAGTGTCTGTCTTTGTCCCTGAGATGAGTTTCGTGTATGCAGCAAAATGCTGGATTCTGTTTATGTATAGAGTCTGATAGCCTATATTTTTATATTGGAAAATTGAGACCATTTATGTTAACAGATATTAAGGAATAGTGGTTGCTGCTTCCTGCTATTTTTGCTTTTGGAGGTAGAATTGTGCCTGTATGTCTTTCTTCTTTCGGTTTTCTTGCTTAGGTATTTTATTCTTTTTACTAGGATATAGTTACCCTCCTTATATTGGGTTTTCCACCTATAATTTGTTGTAGTGCTGGGTTCCTGCTAAGATATTATGAAAATTTAGTTTTGTCTTGGAATATCTTGGTCTTTCCATCAATGGTGATTGACAGTTTTGCTGAATATAGCAGCTTGGGCTCGTACTTGTGTTCTCTTAGGGTCTGCATGATGTCTGACCAAGATCTTCTAGCTTTCATAGTCTCTGTTGAGAAATCAGGTGTGATTCTGATTGGTCTGTCTTTATAAGTTACAAGACCTTTTTCCCTGACTGCTTTTAGTATTCTTTCTTTGCTTTGGGCACTTGGCGTTTTGACTATTGTGTGTTGGGAGGAATTTTTTTTTCTGGTCCACTCCATTTGGAGTTCTGTAGGCTTCTTTTATGCTCATGGTCATCTCATTCTTAAGGGTAGGGAAGTTTTCTTCCACGATTTTTTGAAGATATTTACTGTGCTTTTTGATTCATATTCTTTGCCCTCTTCTATTCTTATTATCTTTAGGTTTGGTCTTCTCATTGTGTCCTGGTTCTCCTGGGCATTTTGGGTTAGGAGCTTTTTGGCGTTTGCATCTTCTCTGACTGTTTTGTCTATATTTTCAATGTTGTCTTCGTCCCCCAGGATTCTCTCTTCCATCTCTTGTAGTCTTTTGGAGATGCTTGAATCTCTGACTCCTGATTCCTTTTTTAGGTTTTCTACCTCTAGGGTTGTCTCTTTTAGTGTTTTTTTTATTGTGTCAATTTCTGTTTTAAATTCTTTCTTTCATTCACTCATCTCTTTGGTTCTGTTTTTCTCTAGTTCTTTGAATTCTTTGAGTGTGTTTCTTGTTTCCTCTTTAAAACCTTCTAAATCTTTATGATTTTCCTCCTGTTATTATTTAAGAATCTCTATCATCATCTTGAGATATGATTTCAGGTCTGAATCTTCTTTTTTGGAGTGTTTGTCATCCCGCTATTTGCTGTGATGGGAGAACTGAGATCTAGTGTTACCAAGTTCTCTTGGTTTCCCTGGGATAATTTCTTTCGCTTTCTTCTTGCCATCTTGCTGTCAGTGATTGGTTCTTGTCTCTCCCATATACCTGGCCTATGTCCCTGGATCTCTGCTCTTCCTGGTGGCAGATGGCCTGAGAGCCTCTTCTGCTCTCATGGGCCCGCTGGGTGGAAATAGGGATCCTATGGCAGGATTCTTGCTCACCTGAACCATAATGGGGCGCATTTTCCAAGTGCTCAGTGTAGATCTCTCTGCTTCCCGGCTACTCACATTCAAATTGTTACAATATATTCCTACTCATATTATTACAATAATTAAGAATTGTGATATCTATTGTATGGGTGACTGGTCACATCTTCTGAGACTATATAATCCTGGAAGTCACCAGAACATCAGGCTAAGGTCATTTTCAATGGTTAACTGAGCAACACTAACTTTGTAGATCATAATTATCACAGAATATCAGCATCATCAATAATTTTTCAGATGTTCTGTGTCTACTCAAAATTTTCTCTCTAGTTTCTGCCTAGAACTTAGATGGATTAAACTATGAGGAGGAAGAGGAGAGGGAAGAATAGTCATTGTATTTATACTTATAAATCTTTTCTCATTTCTAATTTCCTTTTAAATTCTGGTTGATATGATTATTATTTTACAAAAAAATTACTCTTGTATTTTTAGGTTTCTATATAACAATGGATATGATTTAAATATGTTTATAGTGAAGAATATAATATATTACTTCAATAAAAGTATATTTTGTCTTTCGAGTGTGTAGTATATCTTTTGTGTAAAATAATGCATTTTGTCAACATCTAATCTTTCAAATAATCCTGTAATCTAGAGACCATAGATTTACTTTTTCCATGACTAATAGAAGATGGAAATTGTATCATCTCAGATGTTTTAGAACCCTGGTGTGTTTCATTGTTTGATCTAGGCAATCATACAAGTCATGTGAGTTAAGACAAATTCTTAATTCTGAAAATCTCTTATACAAATGAAAACAAAAAAGACTTCAATTTCTCTATAGCCCACAGATTTTCTTTAGCAGGATGCATATATATATATGAACACCCAGAATCATTTCTCATCTTAAACACTCTTGTTAACAGCCCAGCATGCCTTGGTTACAAGAATGGGTGCCATGCATTCTCTCCCCCATAAGATGAACTGATTGTCATCCATTTAAAATGCTAATAACAATAACAATTACTTAGTATTATAACCCTATCCACAACTACAAGACACCTATGAAACAGCTTGTTTTACAAACATTTCTTCTAAGCTAAATGTGGTAAATCATGGCTATAATTCCAACGATCAGAAAGCAAATGAAGAGGATTGGATATTTTGATTTTAAGGCCAACATGGGCTACATAATAATAATATAATCTAGTCCACAGTATAAAAATACATTAATATTTACAAATGAGTTAGTTATACATATATTTACATATTTGCTCATATATATATATATATATATATATACATATATGTATATATATATATATATATATATATATATATATGTTCTAAATTAAGAAAAGAATGCATTAAACCTAGGTAGTACTTTTAAGTCCCTTGTTACTTGAAAAAATTAAAAGAGATTTGCACTTTTAGCATATTTGTTTAAATATATTGATAGACTTATTTTTACAGGAAAACAATCGGAATGGAACCATTCATAGAAACACTAGAAACCTTTCCTTCCATGCCTCTATACTTACTTCATATACAAGATTAATACATGTATTTCTCGACTCTGTGAACATCAGAAACATAATGTACTGTTTATTACCTAAGATTATATTATATTTTTATTACTATACTGACAGCTCTTCGTTCTAAAAGATCTTTGATTACTCATGTTTTACATGATGCTATGATGCGCCCTTTTAAATTATGCTATGAAATAAGGTGGGGATAAAATGAATTTTGTGTTAGAAAGAAGACCGTTTCTATCATCAATGAAGGTATGATTACATGTTCCAGCCTTTATGTTACTGCTGCTAGTATATAGGCAGCCGTGACTGCAGTTCGGTATTGATTGTTGTTAAACAGAGTAATAGTTTTCTTCTCTTCTTCCCACATCAGTGTCTTCATTGGAATTATTGTTGCAATACTGACATTCATTTCATAAAGCTAAAAAAGGAAATGTATTAGAAATACATTCTGTAAACTGAGAGAGCCCCATGTAAACATTTCTATCTGGGTCTCAATATAAACAAGAATCAGTTAGCAGCAAATGGTTGTTATCTTTGAAGAATTGTTAATTCTTTCTCTGTGTTTGCAGATAGGTTCTCAAGACTGTTTCATCGTTCCACAACAAATCCAGTGTATCTTCTTTTACAGACATGTAGATGACTTAAAGTATCTAACTGATATTCTCTATAAATAATTAAATATAAAATATAAAAAAATTAAAAAAAAACCAATTGGGCTTCAAATCCATATTTGGAGCAAGAGAAGGTGATTGTTTTCTATTAGAAAACATGCCTGGTACTGTCACAACAGGCTATTGTGAGAACATAACATTGTGTGCAAATATGGGGACAGGAATCACATTCTGTGATTGAATGTGCAAAATGATGGAGTTACACTGGAATTTTCATTTAAACTCTGTTTTGCAAATCAGTGCTCACCATCTTTTTTTATGTTATCTAGTTCACTAAATCCTGAATTCTGTAGATAATGAATGCATTTTCTTTCGATTCATGTTAGAATTAAGAGTTCAGACAGACTGTCTGAAACACTATTAGACAATTTGCACAATATCATTTCATCTATTAAAGATAATCATGGGTTTTCTTGACAAACACAAATACTCTGTACATTTTTATTGCATATTTAAATCAAAGTAACAGAAATGTTGAATGCCTTGTGCAGAGACAAAGCCCACTACAAGAAGGTAAAAGGGGACGCCTGTCTTAATCTTAACTCATGGGTAGGTATGTGCCATACCTACTGACTAGCCTGCTGACATCTGAAAGATGGAGGATTCAGTTCGTTTTTTGGGGTTTTTTGTTTAGATTTTGTTTTGGATTGCTTTGTTGTTGTTTTTTTTTTTTCTCAGTGTTAGGAATAAATTTCTTTCACTCTGTCATCAGTAGAGCAGCTAAGTGTATGAACTTGAGAGTGCTATGGATGGTAGATTTGGAATGGCTGCCTAGCATTACTTTGTTTCAGTGTCCTTGTCTGTTTACAGGTGATAATAATTCCAGCTCACGGAATTGTGAGAATTCAATGAGGTTCTCAAGTGCCTGACTTAAAGTAATGCTAAAAGCTGACAATTAAGAAACATCTGCTCTGTGACAGATATAGCTTAATTGCTTCTGCTGGTTAGCACTCTTAATATTCAGAGTGACTGTATGTTACCAACCTAACACACAAGGAAAGTAAAGCAAAGAGAAGTTCCCTGCTCCATTCTCATGGAACTAGAAAGCATTGAGGCCAGAATTTAAGCCATAGTCAGTCTGAGACTCCAAAATGGAGCTTTAAATAGTGGTACGGTAAAGACACCCAGAAGACAGTCAATAAAAACATCTCAATGATATTGATTCGTCTTCTGTTTTCCTACCACCATTTATATCAAATAATGCAGTTTTAATAAGTCCTCATTAAATAATTGTACACTATAATTCTATAACATGTATTTTTAAATTGAAACATTTTCTTGTAAGGTGAGCCTGAATCCTTGTTGAATACATATTCCCAGAGAATCATGAACAAGCTTCAGTACAGGCCAGATAGAGTACTAATAACTAGGTCAGAGAATTAATTCTATCCAACTCTAAATTACAGAAGATATTAATTGATTGACAGTGAATTCAGGATCATAGATGACCCAAACAAGCCAATCAATATGTACAAGCTGTATCACTGAAGCTCATTGCCTAATTGAATCATCCTCTCTTTCCTAGCAAATTTTTACTATTTGTGAAATCTTAGGGAACACCACTGTGTATTTTGCAACCTTCTGAGCTCCCTGAGTTATTGTGTGAGATTCCTATGTCTCTTAAGCTTTTGGGTTTTCTGAGTTTTATTTATTTTCTCTTGTCTTCTCAGAAAAAAAAAAAAAAAAAAAAAAAAAAAAAAAAAAAAAAAAAAAACACTTCAATTCAGAGCCGAAAACTATATTGCAGTCATCTGCACATTGTTATATACAGAAATGCTTATGTCTACACTGAGTCTTCTGAATGCAAAACAGGTGTAATTTCAATATACACCATGGTTGATTTCACCTCTAAGAGGCCATAAATTAGTCATGGGAAGTATTCACTCCAGAGGGTCCCACTTACTATCTACCTGAAATTCAATTTCAGTGTCTATAATTAGAGAACTCTGGGGTAGGACCTAGGAAATATAACAAACCCCCAGGGTAACTTCGTTTTTAAAAGAAGTGAGATTCATTATGTTTGTTAATTCTTTAAAGGTCTGCAAAATATTCCAAGTGAGGCAGTAGAAGTGACAGAGAAGAGACAGTGCTCAGTGTCTCCCCAGTCGATGGCCTGCCAAGGGGAAGAAGTGCTTCCCAGATATTGAATGAAGCACTTAACAGATCAGCTGTTTAGAACGTGTCAATGCAGTGCAGAAACTGTGCATGCAAATACATTATTAAGCATTTGAGTTTTCTTTGGACATGACAGTCCATCCAATATATTTTCAAGCACAAAACAGTCACACGCCTTCAACTAAGGAATAATGAACATGCTTCCAAATCAGTCACATGGAGTGCAGACTTAATTGAATGTGATTTATGAATTGTTGTTGTTATTGATTCTGTTGTAGCTGGAAAAACCTACTGCTATGTATAGCAGGTGAGTTCTGCAGCTGAGGTGTGCGTGTATCCATTAATGGATACAGACAGAGTTTTGTAACAGATGTCATTTACCTAGAGTGACACTGCATATGGAAATCCCTGCTGTTTCCTCTTTTCACAGACAACTAGGGGAAGCTTCTTTCTCGCTGCAATCTGAGTTATATTGCTGACAAGTAATAATTCAGAACGAAAGAGTTACCTTTAAAAAAAACATTCTAGCGGGAGTCACCTAGCTTTTAAGAAATACCTTTTTTTTTCCAGAATCCCCATGTTGTATTTTTTTCCTTTCCCATTAATTTATTAACTTGTTTGCTTTCTGACTGGATCTCAGGCTTCCTGTTTCCCCAGCACCCCTTCATATGGCCCAATTCTTCTCCCTATTACATCTGAAAAGGGGGAGACCCATCCCCTTTATATCAACCCACCTTGGTACCTCAAGTTACTATAACACTAGGCATGTTCTCTCCTAATGAGACCAGACCACTTAGAAGAACAGAATCCACAGATAGGCAACAAAGCCAGAGAATCCCCCACTGTAAATGTTGGGGGAGCCCCATGAAGACCAAACTGAACAACTGCTACCTATGTATGATTGTAATGGGCCTAAGTCCAGCATGTGTTTGCTCCTTACTTGATGTTGCATGGAGTTCCTGTCCCCTCCTGGTACTTCAGTCCATCCCCCAACTGATCCACAAGACTTTTTAAGCGAAACACTGTGTTGTAGGTTGATGCCAAGGTGATACATGATTGGACAGTAGAGAGTGGGCGGGGCCGAAAGCTGTGGTAACATGAAGAGGGAAAAGTGGGAGATTCACGATGGAGATGGCAGAGCAGGATGGTTCAGATCAAGATAAATCAGATCATTTTTTATCTTGTTTAGGACAACAGTTTATATCTTTATTAATTGGCGGTGAATGTATTGTTTAAATGTATTGTGGGTTGAGAATTTAACATATAAATCTGTTTGATAAGTTATTGATTGTTGAGTCCTCTACTGGGCTGTGGAGGACAGTGTGTGAAAACAATGGCTAAGAGGCAGCTAGAACCAGAAGTTCCAGTTCTGTTTCAGGTTCAAGGTGAGGGCTCACAGTCTGTGCAACTAGATGTGTGGGTAGCAGGCTTGGGAACTAACTGCCTAGGGGACTGGAGTGGCTCTGCATTAGAATTGATTAGAATATCCTATATAGGCCATGAAATATTAAAATTAGAACAATATATTGTACTAAACGAATACAATATTATGCTTTGATATTCTTCATATCATTTTAACTTTCTCCACAGGTGCCAGAAATCATTCTATGATGCCGTTAATAGGTCTGGATAAAATACTTCGAGCTAGAAATTAAATTTTATCCACCCGGGCTCCAATTTGACATGCTGCATGGAATATGCTCTATTATAATGTTCCCCTTTCCAAAAAATAAAATAAAACGTTTTGAGAAAATATGGCTATTTATTATAATCATTAACAGCTAACACTTACTTTAGATAACACTTACTATGTAATAGGTACGTTCTATGGGATAGATACTATCATTATCCCCTGGGGCAGTAATTAGTGCTATTTAAAGACTGTTACCTGCTGCTTACCTGCCTGCAAATGATATGATTGCAACCCCTAATTCCCTGACCCTTTAAAGTGAGATATATGAATCATCCTGAGTTAGGTGTAAATTCAATGCACAGAGGCCTCTGGTAACTCACTGTGTAGATGACAGTGAATTAAACTTATTGGGCTCATGTTATGTGACTTAACCTCTGTACTAATAATATATGTTAGTCTTCTATTAAAAAATGAGATATAAAAGGTAAAGACTTCTGAAAGGTGGGGTTATTTTCTCCACTCTTATTGAAAGGTTTTATTTTTTAATTTCATTCTTGAAATTATAGTTATTTGCTGTTCTTTTAATTTCATATATATATATATATATATATATATATATATATATATATATATATATATATATATATAATGGATTATCTTAATACATTAAGTAGGTATAAATACACACACATACAAACATACATACATACATACATAAATACATACATACATACACACATACACACACATACATACATACATACACACATACACAAATATGCACACATTTTTCCATAATTTTGCAACCCATCAAAATACTGTGGCTTCTATCTATAATATTCTATGTTTCAGATAAATAGTAATCCTAAAATGGGAATTTAGTTGAAAATGTTAGGAATTTCAAAGAAGTTGGCAACCTTGGAACACACCTGTAATCTCAGCTATTCTAGAGAAGTTTCTATGGCAAACCCTATCTTAACAAAAAAAATGCTTCAAAGGTAACTATTTGATATTACCTATCCCCTGAGAGATACTTTTATTTATAAATGGAAGACTTGTTAGTCAGGTTAGGAATTAAATGAATTAGAAAACTAAGCTACTTCCTCATTAAACCAGACATAAATAAATCACAGACCAGAGATAGTAGGAACATCTCCACATTCAGTGACCCACCCACAGACATAGCTTTCAGAATATTTATCCTTTTCAACTTTATGTCATCCCCTTAAGTCAACTTCTTACATGTTGCTGAGAATTCTTTATCTAAAAAAATCAGTGATTATAATTACTAAGGGTTAAAGGATATTAAAATTCTCCTGCAACTTAAGATTATCAGAGAAGAGCAGAAACTTTAAAAGCCAGAGATGACAGTAGCACTGTGAAATGCTTTCTTGTGCACATTAACAGCCGTCACAATCACATCCCTATGGCAAGGTCCACATGACTCTCTCTGTCCCTTTCTGTCTCTGTTTCTGTCCTTTCTCTCTCTGTCTGTCTGTCTCTCTCTGTCTCTGTCTCTCTCTGTCTCTGTCTCTCTGTCTATCTGTGTGTCTCTCTCTGTCTCGGCCTCTATCTCTTTCCATCTCTCTGTCTCTCTGTCTCTCTCTGTCTCTCTCTGTCTCTCTCTCTCTCTCCCCCTCCCTCCCTCTCTCACATGCACACACACACACACACACACACACACACATAAGAGGAAGAGTAGTTTAGAAGAAATATTGAACAAGGATAGAAGAAAAGAAGATAGTAATGAAGAAGCCTGTGAATATAATCACATTACTTTCTATATATTGTCAAATATAAACAAAGTAAGGTTTTTAATGTTTGTTCTTACAAAGAAATATACTAGAAGGAATCAATTCTTGGAATAAGTTTATATGTGAATCAAAAGAGAATGAGACACGTTTTGGCTGGAGTTTGACTAGAATTTATATTCTGAATTTTGCCATTTCATCCTTTTTTACCTGGATCTATTTATACAATCAGCCAGGT
Organism: Micromys minutus; assembly: GCF_963924665.1. NCBI lineage: Eukaryota > Metazoa > Chordata > Mammalia > Rodentia > Muridae > Micromys > Micromys minutus. The sequence continues at coordinate 9,716,038 of NC_137952.1, forward strand.
ATCACAGTTTTTAATCTTCAGGGTGGCTACTTTTATGAAGCATGTCATTTAAGATCACATTAAGTATTAAAATTGTTGATGCGTGTAAAAGGCTTAGGACAGTTACTGAACAGATTCTCAATGCAATACAAAAGTTACTCCACAGAAAAAAACAACAGGTGGTTGTCCAGTGTCAATCTGACAGTCTTGAAAACATACTTACAGGTGGCATTATAAAAACTGAGTGGGTGATATTTGATTGTATGTATATATACACACAGAGATATATACACACATGCATGCATAACAATTAATGCAAAACAAGGCCATGAAAATGTACATAGGAGGGTGGAGGGGGAGTAGAAGGCAGGAAGATGTGTAGTAATTAAATTATAATATCATTCATTATGTCACTATCACTAATTGCCAAAACTATGTAGAAATACCTAGATAAAGAGCACATAATATATCTCTCAGTGCTCAGAACAAGAGAAGGAGGTCTGGATTATTAGAACTTACATTAGTTACTTTTGCAAGGACTCTTGTAATGTGTGTGTGATGTTTAATTTTGAGTGCCATCTTGATCAATTTTGGAATTCAGTGAGACATACCTCTAGGCAGATCTGTATTGATATTCCCAATAATGATTAGCAGAGGAGGGGGTCTCTCCCCCAGAATGTATAAGGTTTTATTTTCTTTTATATAGTTGTTGATATTTTCATTAATTTTTTAATTTATTCACTGTACAATCTGAACACTTTTCCCCTCCTTGCCACCCCTCCCCCAATCTCACCAACTACCCTCCCCTCTTCCTCTGAAAGGCTAGATATATCCCCTCACCAGGGCTAGGTACACCCTCTCCCACTGAGACCAGACAAGGCAGCCCAGCTAGAAGAACATATCCCACATAGGCACCATCAGCCCCAACCTATGCTCCAGTTGTTTGTGACCAACATTATATCTACTACACATGTGTGGAGGGGCCTAGGTCCAGCCCATGTATCCTCTTTGACTGGCGGTTCAGTCTCTGAGAGCCTCAAGGGTCCAGGTTAGTCGACTTTGTTGGACTTCCAGTGGCATTTCTATATCCTTCAGGGCCTTCAATCCTTACCCCAACTCTTCAATGTGAGTCTCCAAGTTCTATCTGTTGTTTGGTTGTGGGTCTCTGTATCCATCTGAGTCAGCTGCTGGATGGAGCCTCTCAGAGGACAACCCTGCTAGTCTCATTTCAGTAAACCTAACAAAGTATCATTAGTAGTGTTAGGAATTGGTGCTTGCCCTTGTCATGGTCATTGCTTGGCTGTTCCCTCAGTCTCTGCTCTGTCCTCCATCCCTATATTCCTGAGAGACATGATAAATTGGGGTCAAAGTTGGGGATGGCTTTTTTTTCTTATTGCTCTACTGGGATTTCTGTCTGGCTAGTGGATGTGGTCTCTTCCAGTTCCTTATCATCAATGTTGTGACTCACTGCTAAGGTCATTCTTATCAGAGAGCCAACATCCAAAATTTATGGAGAACTCAAGAAGTTAGATGACAACAACCCAAATTACCACCATTAAAATGTGGTACAAAGTTAAACAGAGAAGTCTCAACAGAGGAATCTTGAATGGCTCAGAAACACTTAAAAACATGTTAAAGTTCTTAGGCATCAGGGAAATGCAAATGAAAACAGCTCTGAAATCCACCAGAATGGTGTAGACCTAAGAACTCAAGTGGTAGCACATGAGGGCATGGATGTGGAGCAAGGGGAACACTCCTCCATTGCTGGTGGTAGTGAAACCTGGTACAACCACTTTGGAAATCAATTTGGTGGTTCTCAGAAAGTGGGATTAGTTCTACCTCAAGCCCCAGCTATATCCCTTCTGGACATATATACCAAAGATTTTCACCTATCCCCCTGGGACATTTGCTTAATTATGTCCATAGCAGCTTTATTCTTAATAGCTAGAAGCTGGAGACAATCTAGGTAGTCATCAGCTGAAGAGTGGATAAAGAAAATGTGGTACACCTAACCTACGCAATGTTATATTATTCAGCAATTATAAACAAAGATGTCATGAATTTTCCAAACAAATGGATAGAATTTGAGACTATCATCCTGAGTGAGGTAACCCAGACCCCAAAGGACACCCATCGTTTGTACTCACTAATACATGGATATTAGCCATAAAACAAGAATACCCATGTTATATTCCATAGACCCGAGGAAGGTAAGCAAGAAAGAGCAGCCAAGCAAGATTGATTGAATCTCACTTAGAAGGGGGAATGAAGTAGTCATAGGAGGTGGAGCGAGGGAACTGGGTGGGAACTGAAAAGTAGAGAGAAGTTTGGTAGTGGTTCAGGATCAGCTGTTGGGAGGGAAAAGAGAGATACTCAAATGGCCATAAGAATGACTGGAACTCTGCAACTGGTGGGGGTGAGAAGGTGGGAGGCACCTTGAGGACATGCCATAGTCCTGGAATTTGGAACAGAGGATTTCTAATTTCTAATAGGATGCCAGCTATAAAGAGTACTGAGGGGAAAGCATGGCTATTTCTTTGCTTTGTTGCCTTGGATTCATTGAGGTAAGTAATGGCCAGTGCAAATTCCAAGTTCTCAGAATCCTCCTCCATATTCTATCTATCACATTCTGAGTGAACTTTCCCTCCTCACAGCAGAAACAATGGGTACAGAAGAAAGTAATGAACCTTTAAAATTCAATGCTATAATTTACATTTTCCCTCCTTTTGAATCCTTAAACCCTTCTTTATTGTCTCCCGATCTCCTTCAAATTCAGGTTCTTTGCTATACTAAGAAAGAGGACCTATGATTTAATAGAAGTTAAAAACATAGTCTAAGAGGTCAAGGAGGGACAAAAATTAGACTTTGTGAGGATTGTTACAGAAATCATATGTGTAATAAGCTGACATTTTAGCTAGGAGTTAAAAGGCCATTTGCATTTGAAAGAAAAATGATGACACAATGCAAAGAAGAACCTATGAATCACTAGATCTGTCTGAGTGCCCAGGCCACAAATGCAGAAATGAATGTAGCACTGAGAAACCAAGCAGAGGAGAGCAAAACCTTCCAACCTATCAGCTATTGCTTGCATCAAATTATATTGTGATAATTGCTAATTACACATACAGAAAGAATTTCTTACTCTAAATGTGCCTAAATTAAGCCCAGTGTTGAGAATTTTAGTGTCATAAAGGATTTGAGGACCAAATGAGTTGATGGTGGCAGAGTATCTGCAAGGACACCATGGAGGGCCCACAGATGCTTTAGCAGGTAAAGGCACTCGCTACATAACCATAAAACTCTAAATTCAATCCCTGGAGCTCAGTGAAAGGAAAAGAAAGATAAAGATTCTATGAAGTGCACCTTTGTTTTCCACAGGCAAAGAATTGCTTGTATGTGTGCTTATATATAGCAACACATACACAAACACAGACACACACACGCATACAAATTAAAACTTAAGAAGTGACACCATATAAAAGTGATATACATATTAGATGCCAAATATCTTTATTCAGATATAATCACACTTAATGAATTATTTAATTTAGTGATATTTGAGGTTATAAGAAGCTCATAAAAACGTTTCAGCTGAAGCAAAGAAAGCCAGTTGCCCAACTGCAGCTCTATTCAAGAAGCACTGAAAAGTATGAGACAATGCAATGGGGCCCAAGTGTGCTCCTGTGATCAGGATGATAAAAGGAAAACACATGCCCTTTGTAGATCCACATTGCCCAGGTGCTTATCCTTTCTAGTGCTCTGACCTTGGCGGTTATCCATCTAGTCACAAGATGTCTCTGTATTATTACAGAGCTCTATGATACGAATTCTGAGTTTAGTCTCTTTTTTTTTATATCAGAAGAATAATCTATACATAGAAAGTTTAATATTTATAATTACATTGACATGTTCATTTTAGATGTTATTATACTTAATTTCTTTGATAATTCTGTGATCTTTTCTCAGACTGTTCAACTTTGGAACAGAGTAATCACAATTCCAACTTTATATGGACTTAATTTTAATCAATATTTTTATGTTGCCTCCAGTTCCTCTTCTCTTCTACAATCAACAGTGTTTAATACTTGGTTAAATTTAATTCATACCTATTCATGTCATCATATTTTGAACATAACCACTTCCATTCAGAATTTTTTTTTAAAAAAGGCATATGTATTGAGCAGAAATATGAGACCCACTACAAGTCCTGAATAATACTTTCAATGGGATCTTTCACTGATAATCCCTATGGTTCTTACCTATAACTTTTGGGTTCCATTTATCATCTGAAATGCAATATAGTCAAAATTCTGGCCCATTCACTCATATGGCATGGAAGATTTTAGGTCACACATGATAGGTGCTATGGAGAGGAGCTGAGGTCCTGCATGAGTATGTGCCATGTTAAAACCCTAACACCTAAGGTGTATATATCAGGTATTTTCTATTACTGTGATAAAATACAGTGATCAAAAAGAATATATAGAAGAAAACATTTATTGTGGCTTTTCGTTCTAGAGTGAAAAGAATCTGACAAGGCCTAGAAGCAAGAAGCAGGCATGGTTACAGGAGCAAGGCATTGAGAAATATCATCTCAGTATTAAACACAGGAGGCTTAGAGAGTGAACTGGAAAGAGGAGGGGCTGTATGCATTCATGTCACTGTTGCACAGTATGGACAACTTTTGAAGTGGGAAGCCTTCCAGACACAGGGAAAAATTGTTATCAAGAGTCTTTATTCTAGGGGTGGTTAAATGAACCATTTACATTAAGCCCCTTGTTCGATGTTGCATTGGGTCAGTTATAAAGTGACATTAATCAGTTTCTGAAAGATGGAGTAACTTTTAATTACCAAGAAGGAGAGATTTCTCCAGATCCATTATGAATAAATTTCTGATCAGAAAAAAACAAATATTGAACTAATTTTTTTTAAAGAAGAGAAATATCACAGTATCTTTCCAAAATAAGAATGGTACCATGATATGTTTACGAATTCACAGAGACATGCCCCTCTGCTGGAGATACATTTTTCTTACTTTTTCATCGACTGTCCTTGATGCATTTTCAAGGAACCACATTAAAACAGTTCTATTCCATGCTTGTATGTTTCCTCTAGTCTTTCCTTAACTTTGGTGTAGGCTGAGTGACAATTTGGAGGAGATTTTGCAGCAAAAGAATTTTTTGCAACATTGTTTTCAAAGGCTTTTATAACTCCAGATGCATCCCCCCTTGTCTGTTGTGTAAAACATTTTGGAAATGCAGCAAAAGAAAGAAATGCAATCTTCAACTGCTATTCCATGTTGTGCTGTGCGTTAATTTCCAAGTTGCCTTTCTGAGTAGAATTTATTTCTCCAGTAAAATAGCAAAGACTGGGTGCCTTTAGGGCCTGACTCTGCTTCTTCCTCTTTTTTTTTTAAATCATAAGTAATTAGAGAAACTGGCCCATGTTATTTTGGATAGGATTTCAGTTCAGAAATGCTTTGCAAGGGTTTATATACAGCCAGATTAAAGATATCCGAAGGCAAATTAGTATCCTCAAAAAGCTCAAATGGGTTGATTTGTTCCTTCAATCCACTTCACAACACCTGGCTCTACATAAAATTGAAGACTCAGCCTAACGAAAAAATATGTAATGAAGCACCAAAAGGAAATTGTGGTTCAATCTCATTCTCTGCTGTGCAATTAACCTTCTAGACATGGGGAATGAGGCGTACCATATAAGGCCCCGCAGTACAATCTCTTCCTTCCTCCTATGTGGGACTCAACATGTCTATGTAGAAATGAATCCATAAAGCTGTAAAGGCATTTTAGACACTCATTTTCTCCATTTACATTATATGAACCCTCCTTACATGATACTTTTGTGGGGGTAACATTCATTTGATTGCTTAGTCAAGAGGGAAGCTACGTTGAGAAATAAGCTTGAGAAATTTTTTTTTTCATTGAAAGATCAGGGCCATCGAAATGAAAGAAAGGAAAGGGGCTTGCCAGGCAGATTGTGGGCAAAAAGAAATAAAATTTAAAGAGATTCCAATAATCACCTATGTGATTTACTCACTTACTATGTGGCTTAAAGGTTCAGAGTCTTTCCAAATATAATTACAATGAACTTGCTAAAAACTACTTTTATTTTCTCCCCCTCCGTCAGAACTGGCCAATATCAGGTCTGTTATTTCTAACAAAAGAAGCTATTTAATATTTCTATGAAATAAAGGGCCTCCGCTACCCTCTCGGTTCAGCACATAAGTGTGACTTGCAACATCTTCACATCTGAGAAAATGAAACCTAAACAGTGACAGTTAACACTGATGAACAAATGCCCAGACATTGGCAACTATGTCACCCTCCTACAAACAATACCCACCTGAGTCAAAAATGACCCAGATTTGCTAGCAGATCAGAGAAACTCAACATGTCTTTTCCAATGAACTACCATATCCCCCAAGAAACTAATTTAAATCCATGAATAACTAAGAATATATCTGGGAACAAAAATAGTCGCTAATGTACGGAGTGAAAAAAATAGTAATGTCTTGTGTAATGCTGTCATCAACCTAGATCTAATGACTGTTGGGTAAAGTTTAAGAATGGTCTGTTGTAGGCTTTCTCATGGTATTCCCAGAATCCAATCCTCAGTTGCTATGCATGGAAGACAGACTCAACAGAAGGATCCAAGCCTGATTGTTTCCATAAAATCAACCAAAGATCACAACAGGGCAGGGGCAAGAAAGCAATCTATAAACCAAAGTGCAAATCATACCACACCATTCCCTTCTATACCCACCTACATTTTCCAGGAGAAGTTTCTCTTAGTTGCTGGGACGTTTTCTCCAAAGCACAGTATTCACTGTCTTCTCAGCATGGATACAAACTATTCTTACAGACATCAAGCCTACTTTATAATGACCCCTATGAATTTTCCATATCTTTTCAAGTTTGTAAAGTTGTCTTTTGACTCATAGCATTCCTTAATTTAGCAAAATGAAATCTTAAAGTAGTTCTAATTTGCATTTTCCAGACAACTAGGGATATTGCACCCAGGTTTTGTATTTATTTACTCATTTACTCAAACATATATAAATGTATTTTAGTCATGTCTTTTCCCATTACCCAATGCAATTCTTTCTAACACCCCATCTGACACTTGTTCCCTGCACATTTACTTTTTATTCTTTTTAAAATTATCACACCGAGTCTAACTAGTGCTGACCATGTGCTCATGAGTATCAGTCACCAGAGCAGGATAGTGTTTAACCAAAGCTAGAGTGATTTGGAGAGAGAAAACCCCAAATAACAAAATGCCTGCAATGGTTGACCATTCCCTAAGTCTCTGCTCTAACCCATTTTAAGTGCCATTTCATGGCCAGGCACCAATCTCTCACACTATTAATGATGCTATGTTGTTCTTCCAAACAGAAACCTAGCCTAGCAGCCTTCTAAGAGGTTCTCCCTAGCAAGAGATACAGATGCAAATACCCACCAACAAACATTAGACAAAAGTTGTGGACAAACATTGGACACAAGTAATAGACCCCTATGAAAGCGTTAGGGAAAGAATTGGAGGCCCTCAGGAAATAGAAACATCACAGGAAGACCAACAGTGTCAACTAACCTGGACCCCTGAAATCTCCCAGACACTGAATCACCAGCCATATGTAGCAGAGGGCTACCATGTCTGGCCTTAGTGGGAGAGAATGAGCCTAACCCTGCAGAGACTTGATGCCCCAGGATAGGGGACTATCCCCAAGGGAAGAGGCTACCCTCTCAGAGAAGAAGGGGAGGGCAGATGCAGGAAGAACTCTAGGGCTGGAGGACTGGAGACGCAGCATTTGGGATTGAAAGAAAGAGAAAAATGCCTCCGAAGGATTGTCCTGTGAAAAAGTCCATAGGTCATTTTCTGTTTGACTATTGATGGAGGTAGGCCCAGTTCACTCTGGACAGTGCCACCCCTAGACTGGTAGTCCTGGTTTCTATGAGAATCTAGGCTGAGAATGCCATGGGAAGCAAGTCGGTGAGCAGAGCAGTGTTCTTCCGTGCCCTTTGCATTACTTATTTCCCCATGGTTTCTGTCTGTCCATAGATAATGGAGTATGACCTGAAAGTTATTAACTAAAATAAAATTCTTTCTTCCCCATTTTTGGCAAGTCATCATCATCATCATCATCATCATTAATTTATTATTTTTTCCTTATCACCACCCTCAAAAAGCCCCTCCCCCTATCCTTCCATCCTTGTCCTCTGAAGAGAGTAAGGGCCCCACCCATCCTGGCACAAGTCAAGGTACTTCAGGTCTATGCACAAACGCTCCCACTGAGACCAGAGAAGATGCCCCACTTAAAGGAATAGGGTACTCCATCAGGCAGTAGAGTCAAGAACAGTCCTTCTCCAGTTGTTGGGGACTTGCATGAAGACCGACCTGCATATCTACTACATATCTTCTATTATCACTTAGATGTGTCAAGTAGGAAACTACATACATCCAGCCCATGCTTTCTCTTTGATAGTCTACCATTCTCTCTTAAGGGTCCAGATTAGTTAACACTGATGGCCTTCATGTGAAGTTCCTGTCCACTCCAGGTTTCTCATTATTTCACCAAAACTTCCACAAGACTCCCCAAGCTCAATCTCATGTTTGACTGTGGGTGCTAGGCTCCTGTCTGCGAGCACAACAGATTATCATTAACAAGTTCAGAGATTAATTTTTCCCCATGCGATGGGGCTCAAGTTGGATTAGTCATTGGTAGACCATTCCATCAGACTTCCTTCCATATTTGTCCCTGAACTTCTTGTAGGCCAGGACATTTTGGACTGAAGGTTCCATGGGTAGGTTGGTGTCCTTATCTCTCTACTAGGAATCAGGCCTGGCTATGGAAGGTGGCCACTTCAAGCTCCACATCTTCCTCCGCTAAAAGACTCAGCTAGAGTCACCAGGAGAGACTCTTTAGAGATTCCCCGTCAAAGGTCTTTGTCACCACTTAGAGATTCCACCCCCAATTTATTTCTGTTCTTTCTTCCCAGATCTCCCTACATGTGATACGCCTACCCCCTTCCTCTCCTTCTCCCTTCCCTCCACCCAGTTCTCTTTCTCCATTGACTTCCAATGTCTATTTTATTTCTCCCTCTGAGTGAAATTCAAGCATCCTCCCATGGCCTTTCCTTGTTATTTGTATTTATTTAAGGGGGATCTGTTGATGGTGCTATGATTTACATACTTTATGGTTAATATACATTATGACTAATAATAAACACTTATAAGTGAGCATAACCATAAATGTTTTTTTGGGTTTGGGTTACCTCACTCAGGATGATACTTTCTAGCGCTATCCATTTGCCAGCAAAATTTATAATGTTCTTATTTTTAATGCCTGAGTAGTATTTCACTGTGTATGTGACTAACATTTTTCTCCATTCTTTGTTTGAGAGACGTCTAGGTTGTTTCCAGTTTCTGGCTATTATGAGTAAAGCTTCAATGACCATAGTTCAGTGAATGTTCTTGTGGCACAGTGTTTTGTTACAGCAATAGAAGCTTAAGACAATGGACAATCTTTTCAGGTCAATACAGCTACCCCCTCCTCCAAATCTTCTCCAAGCATCTATCAACTGCCAACAATTCCTCAGATAGGATCACAGTTTCAATAGACCCTTCCTTAGCTATGTTGGGACTGTGATTGGATTGATCTTGTGGTAGTTTTATGCAGGAAAGAGCAGCTGATGCAAATTCTTGAGCACATCAACTATGTCATGTTAAGGAGACAACATTTCACATACTTCTTCCCAATCCTCCAGCTTAAGCAATCTCTCCACTCTCCTTTCTGTGGTTCATTCTGATAAGTCTGAGCATCCAACAATCACTTGTTCCCATTCTTTTCCAAATTGTGAACCTCTTTGCTAATGACAGACCAAAAGTTCCTCTGATCAGTTGTGAAACAGTTAGATCTGAGAGCCTAAGTATAAGTACTGATAAGCCAGCTTTACATTACTAAGAAACAAAATAACAGCAATATGTTCTTAACTTTCTCCCACAAGGTCCCTAATCTGAGTTCTGCTCAAGTTAACAGTACCAGGGATGAATCTCCTTCATCATACAGCAATTTGTAACCCATAACAGTTTATAGATATAGTTCTTTTATTAGTTTATATTTCTACTTCTTTCAGCTTTTTTTTAAAAAAAGAATTAAGATTTATTTTAACTTTATTGTATGCATATGAATGTTTTTTCCATGTTTACATATATGCCAAATGTATGCAGTAGCCATGGAAAACAGAAAAGGTATCAGAGACCTTAGAACTGTAGTAACAGAGAGTTGCAAGCCACTATGAGAGTGCTTGAAGTTGAATATGGGTTCTTTGGATTAAGCCAGTTTTCTTAACTGGTGAAACATCTCTAGCCCCTTGAATGTAATTCTTTTTTTGAGAGTTTTCTTTTCAATTCCATATTTAATTGGGTTGTTTGTTTACTTGAGTTTGAGAATTTTCTTTTCAATTCCGTATTTAATTGTGTTGTTTACTTGAGTTCTTTCTTATTTTTTTTTCTCTTTTGGCTTCTTATATATTCTAATCTTCTGTCATAGATGCATAGGTAGACAAGCTTTTCTCTTCTTCCACAGTGTGCTCCTTTAGTCAACTAAGAGTTTTCTTTGTAGCAAAAATATCTTTAATTTCATCAGGTCCTAGTTATTGATTTATATTTCCATTTCCTGCACATTGGGTAACTCATGGCTGATACTATAAAACATATCCAAGAATGTATGTCTAAAAGGTTAAAGTTTTTCAAGGAAGAAAATAATTATAGACTTGCAAACCCCTAGCCCTGTACACACATGCACACATCCTTACCTCTTCCACTTTCCTTCCACCCCCTCTTCACTCATCATGCCAGCCCTTCCTAGTTAGAAATTCAGTGAGGCTTTGTGCACTGTGTGTATGGGCGGGGTATCAAGCAAAATAACTTCCAAAAACGTCCTCTATTGTATCCATGACTATTTTTATACATGAAGTCACTAAACATATATTGAATAGAAAACCCTTTATATCAAATAGTTCAGAAACAAGATATGAGAAAATCAAGTCTTTGATTACACAAAGGTTATTTTTGTTCCTTCTACATCTCAAAATGTGCAGTTTGAAAAACAAAAAGAAAAAATCTTAGCTTTCTGTAAACTTAGATATTTGTGCAGATATAATTTTGAGGATTCACTAGAATGCAAAGGTCTCCTTGTATAGAAAGTCTAATGTGGCACTCCTTGGTGATTAGTTTCAATGATGGCCTTGGGGTAAAATAAACAAGAAAAGATTAGTGCTTCTCAATACAGGTGACTTTACAGATAAAAGGACATCATGAATTACTGTGGCTCTTCCCTGACCCTCATTTGTCAATGCCATATTCCTGATTTCAAATAAATTCTCTGTTCTCAAACATTGTGTATAGTCCCCAAGGGATGCTATAGAGGTGGCCATGAAGAATCAGCACCATCTGGGTACTGGGCTGTTTTGCTAACTCTAGTGGAAATATGCTGTGCCCACCAGGCATCTCTGTGCTTACTGAGTTGCTCTGTTTGTCTCCCGGGGTTGTGCTGAGTTGGCCACCACAGCTAATAGCCCAGAAAAGTGATATGCTCCCTTGCAGTGATAATTCTCGGCACCCCTTTGGGGTTTGTAACTCCTTTATTTCCAGTTATTATAAAGTAATTTCTGAAACCAGTCTTATCCCTATACAATTTCTTTTACTTCTCTCACTATGACTCTTGTATAAAGGATTAAACATTAATTCTGAATACCAGGTAAACAGAAGATATATATTTCCACAGTCTTTCATATCTACAAACGAACTGAAAATAAAGACAAGAAATATGTTTCCTTAATCATAAAAGGTAAATAAGATAGACAGATGCACAAATATCAATACCTATAACTTCATAGAGCAAAGATAATAAATAATAAAGATAATGATAGTTATTAAGATCACTGAAACCATTGGGTTTAGGTTAAACTTCTTTTAAGTTCTCCTAATGAGAAAGCATTTTATTAAGCACAGCAGTATTTAACACCCAAAATAATCATGGGTGACTGGCAAGCTTATTTTCATACATTTCAAATTCAGAGTTGAAAGCAAGAATAACTTCAGCCTGTTTTGTTCTATTTTTATTATAAACACGATGTGTCCTGTTTGCATTCTCAGCCACCAGGTATTTTTATTGAAGTGTTCATCCCTGTCATTCTACCCTGGTTCTGCAACCTAGACTCTCAGTTTGAAATAAGAACTGTAAGACATGCATTTTGATTTTTATCAGTGTGTTCATACTAAACCTGACCTGATTTTGACTTTAGCAAGAGGCAAGAAAAAAGAAGAAAACATAAGAAAGCATTATTGTGCATTCAATGAATAATTTAAGTCACAAGAACAGAATTAGAGACAGACTGACTGATTAAACTATTGATTACCCCTACTGCTTAAACTAACGCATTGGACAGTTTAAACCACAGAAACCACATCCAGATAATTAAGTGTAGAATCTGACCTACACCCAGAGGGTTACAAAAGTATAAAAAGAGTTCTAGGATCTACTGCACAGAGACAGTTATCCAATCTGATACAATTCTCACAGGAGGCAGCTGAAGAATGAGGGTATAAACATGGCTGAGTGCACTTATCTTATGGGAATTTCCTTCTCTGAATTAATTCCTGAAGTCGCATAAGTACTTCTATAAGAATAAATTATGGAGATGGACAAGTTTTGTGAAATCATCTCAGAAACAAGACTTAGCAAATAAATTTAGGTCAGAGAATAGAAGATAAATAAAGGGGGGGGGGTAACAGATTTCATTTGATAGAGCAATAATACAGGAAGTATTGATTGATGATGTAAGGACTACCCAGGAGGAAAAAATGAACATTCTTAAATGTGGAGCCCAAAAGGAAAAGAGGATTATGTAGTGAATGAAGATAGAATTTCATTGCATCAACCAGGGCATCTGACTGCCAGTTCAGGGAATTGTCGGAAACATGGAGGGAGAGAATGCTCATTTTAATACCCACTCTCCTCAGACCTATTATCTTTTCAACATTCCCCTCTGCATTCCCTAAACTTAAATGACTTTCAATTACTGTGGTCTTTGCTTTTAATTTTTTTCTCATTTTTTCCTTAATATACTACCTCATTATATGTCTCCTGCAAGTCCTGGATTTGGTGTTAAATGAAAATCAAATATTCTGTGAAGTATCTCATCCTTTCTTTACTTTAGGTAATAAATATCAAGAACTCATCTCATGGCCCATGAACACCATTTAGATAGCATGTTTGCATAAATCATGTTAAGTATAAACACGTTATTCCCTTAGTTATCAAACAGGCCAAGAATCACTTTTTCAATCAACTGATTAAATGTCACCTGGTCTCTCCAGTTCAGTTATTTAGTAGGGAAAAAAAAAAAAAAAAAAAAAAAAAAAAAAAAACAAAAAAAAAAAAAAAAACAAGAAGCTCTTGTTCATGACAGTTTCTTCTCATGCTATCCCAGTTTACATAAATTACATCTGTACTCACAAATGTTTTATTTTTATAGGTATCCCATATCATCCTGTCAATAGTCATAAAAGTTACATCCAACCCAAGCATCTTATATATGAAACATTTACCACTTTTATGATAGCTTGCTGTCTTAGTTACCTTTCTACTGTTATGACAAGAGAGGAGGGCAAAGGTGATTTATAGTAGAAATGGTCTATTTAAAGCTTACAGTTTCAGAGGATCAGCATCTATGACCTTGATGGCAAAGAGCAGGACAAGAGGCAGGCAATGAGATATGAAATTATAAGCTGAGAGCTTACACAAGTAGAAGACAAAGAGAGCTATTTCAGAATAGCAGGAACTTTTGAAACTTTGCATCCCACTCCAAGTGATACCTCTCCTCCAGAACATCTGTTAATTCCTCCTAAATAGTTTTACAAACTAAGAACCAAACATTCAAATATGGTAACCTATGGGATCACTCTTATTCAAACAACCATGTACACCAAAATTCAGTTAACAGATATTGCTGAGAAAAAGTATAAGGAACTATTCTTTCATGTTTCAAAGGTATTTCCCTGTAAGAATTTAGGTTTGGTGGGTTTTTTTTTTTTTTTTTGTTACTAATAATTGTAGTAGCTGTTGAATGAGATGCAAGAATGTCACCGACTCGCCCAAAATTTGTAAATACAGGCCAAAAGAATCCTGTATTCTCTAAAAATGAGAAGCCTTATGGCAATGTCAGGGTATGAGGTGGTGACAGTGTGGGATATGGGGAAGGAGAAATGGGATAAAGAACTGTTTGAGGGCAGAACAGGAAGAAGATAATGAATGGAATGTAAAAACAATTTAAAATAAGAAACATGAAAAAATACTAAAGATAATAAAAATGAAAAGGCAATTACTTGGATAGATCTATTATAATTTATTTATTGAAATGTTTCCTATTTTTCCAAAAAAACATTTAAGAATATATTTACCTCAAGGTCGTAGTATATACAGAAATATGCTTGAAATAATTTCAGTGCTAAAATCAAGGTAAGCAGTACTTTTACAAGTGGGGTTTTTTATAAGAAGGCTACTTTTCCCAATATTTTTACTTTTTTGCTATGGTCTAGATCATGTTTGGGTTAAAATTTAGGTCCAAAATAGTAATCTTAAAAGGGAGAATACTTTGTCTGTGATTAAATTATTAAAATGGGAAGACTGGTGAGTAGTGCTAGATGTCTTATAAAAGAATGTAGATGCTGTTTTTCTGTTCTACAACAAGAGGGTATACAGACAAGACCTTATCTCAAAACTAGACAGTGGCCCCTAGAAGTACCAAATATGTTGGAACTTGATCTTGGGACTTCCTATGACTTTAACTATGAGAAGTAGATACCTATTATTTAAAATTATCTTGTAAGGAGGGGGTATACTGAGATGGTTTGGTCGGTACAAGCATTTGTATCTAGAGCACAAGGATACATTAAATGTTGGGTGTTTACGTGTAACCTCAGTGCTATGAGCATCACAGACAGGAAGTCCCCATGCTACACATCAGCCTCCCTCCAGATTCCATTCAACACTCTGTCTCAAAGGAATATTACAGAAAAAGGCAACAAATTTACTCCACTTGCCTGTTTCTCCCTCCCTCCCTCCCTCCCTCCCTCCCTCCCCCCCCCCTCTCTCTCTCACACACACACACACACACACCACACACACCACACAAACGACAACAATGACAAAAAATTACAACAAAAATATACCTAAGCTAATATTATTGTGCAATATAGCCTAACTGGAATAAATTGTTATTATTTTCAGTTGTGTAATAAATTTAATTGAGTTTATTTTGGTTTCTGTTTGGTTGCTTGGTTGAACCAAACAATTAGTAAGAGTGCATAGCATCCTCTCAGGCTCGGATTGCTGTTCAGACTGGTTTTCTGGGTACTTATTGAAAACAAGTGAACGAGGTGTAGAATTCTAAGTGGAAAACCCAGCACTCTGGTCTCTGTCCTTAAGTTATCTTATCTATGGAAAATCAGATCCCTATTTCTACTCTGCCCAATCCATACTTCCTTGTGTAATGTGAGCCTCAGGACTTATAAACAGAAAGGATTTCTAGTCCCTACAGTATGCACCTCTGTTTTTATTTGCTTATCTACTTTTTCCATTGCCCTAAGTTTTAGGAATTAACTGAGGCAGTGTCCCTGTTGAGTTTCCCTATGCACCTCCCACATCTTTCCATCTGGTCTTCAATTCATCGGCTACCTCTGCAACTAGACTATTTCCTATGAAATGATTTTCACCCCACCCCTGCTGGAAATCCACATCCCACTAACCTCACCAAACTTTGCTGGCTCATCTCTAGTTCATGTGTATGAAGTCAATGTTTGATTATGGAAATATGTACAAATTATCAAAATCATTCCTTTGTTTTCTTGTCTCTAGATTGGTATGTAGTTGATTTCACTGAGTGGAACTTGAGCTATTCTTACCTACCATAGCACCTCTTGGTAAATAACTTACATATTATCTCTCATCTAAAAGTAAATCTACCCTAAAATGTATTCTAAAACGTAAATGTAAAAAAAAAAGACATACATCTCTTCTGTCTGCTTAGGCAGCCCATTACTGTGACTGCACATGTCATTATAACATAGATACATAACACAAACTAGTTTGTGTCCATATGTGACTAATACATATCAGTTACTGGTAAGCTATGATTCAGTTCCTAATTGCACCACTAAAAGACCACATATTCATTGGCAAACATTGGTGTAATGGAAGGCTGGAGAGGTCTGGATGTGTAGGGTGCTAGTGAGGTTTCTGAACAGTGGAATACAGCATTTTCCATTCCTATCATGACACCATGGAAGTATCTTTTATAGGGAAAGGCTTCACAGTAAAGGAAGAGGAAAGACTAAATATTGAGTTAATGATCTTCCTTGCCCTGTGTGAAAAACTACCTTCTCCGAACCCCGAAACATCTACAGAATATGTTCTGTCTATCAGCATGTCCATTATTATGTGGCTATGAGCATTTACATATAAGCTACAAGGATAGAGTGACATATATAGTGATCTATAGCAATATTGAGAGAAAAAAGTATCTGTACAATATATATGCCTATGAATGTGTTTCTTAATATAGAAGAGGCATGAATATAAAATTAACATATTCATTCTATGCATTAAAATATATAAAATATATACTGTTTTATTAGAAATGTAACTAAGTATTTTTCTTAATCTAAAATTAAGAATTTAGTTTTGATTTGAATGTGTCACATAAGCTTGAAACTTTTTAAGCTGTTGATCCAGCATGAAGTTAAGATAAACCCAAGCCTGGAATATTATTTCATTTTTTCTTTTATTGGATATTTTAAATATACATTTCAAATGTTATCCCCTATTGCAGATGCCACTCAAAAAATCCCTAATTCCATCCCTCCATCCACCTGCTTTTATAAGGATGCTCCCTGACCCACCCACTCTCCTCTCTCTGCCATGCCATTCTCATACACTAGGAACATCCAGCCTTAGAGGGAACAAAGGGTATCTCCTCACATTGATGCACAAAAATGCCATCCTCTACTACATATGCAGCTGGAGCCATGAGTCCCATATGTGTGCTCTTTGGGAGGTGATTTGGTCCTTGGGAGCTCTGGGGGCTTTGGATGGTTGATATTGTTATTCTTATGGGTTGCAAAATACTTCAGCTTCTTCAGTCCTTTCTCTAACTCTTCTATTAAGGACACCATCCTCATTACAATAGTGGCCTGCAAGCATTTAGCTCTGTATTTGTCATGATCTGGCAGAGTCTCCCAGGAGACAGCTATATCAGGCTCCTCTCAGCATTCACTTCTTGGCAACTACAATATTGTCTGGGTTTGGGGACTGCAAATGAAAAATGTATTCCCAGGTGTAGCAGTCTCTGGATGGCCTTTCCTTCAGTGTCTACCCCACAGTTTGTCTCCATATTTTACTACTGTGAGTATTTTGTTTCCTTTGCTAAGAAAGACTGAAGCATCCACACTTTCATCTTTTTCTTGAACTTCATAAGGTCTATATCTTGGGTATTCTGAGCTTTTGGGCTAATAGAGACTTAATTAGTTAATGCATACCGTGCATATTATTTTGTGACTGGGTTTCCTCACTCAGGATATTTTCTAGATACATTCATTTGCCTAAGAATTTCATAAAATCATTATTTAGATAGTTAAGTGGAACTCCATTCTGGAAATATAACACACTTTCTGTATCCTTTCCTCGGTGGAAGGATATCTGCATTCTTTCAAGCTTCTCATATATTTCTCATATGTTTGCAGAATGGAGTTCCACTTAACTATTGAGGTAATGATTTTATGAAATTCTTAGGCAAATGTGAGCAGTCTTATTTATAATAGTGAGCATGAGTACTTGTTATATGTTGGAGCATCATTTTGGTATATGCCCAGTAGTTGTAGTATTATGTCTAATTTTCAGAGGAACTACCAGAAATCTGGTTGTACCAACATGCAATCCCACCAACACTGGAGGAGGGTTTCTCTTTCTCCAGATCCTCCCCAGCATCTGGTGTCACCTGGGTTTTTTATCTTAGTCATTATCACTGGTATGAGGTGGAATCTCACGATTGTTCTCCATACTCTTTTATCCTTGGGTGTTTGTGTGGTTTTAGGTATAAGTGTAATTGTGGCTTCATGGAATGAATTGGGTAGTGTTCCTTCTGTTTCTATTTTCTGGAATAGTTTGAAGAGTATTGGTATTAGGTCTCTTTTCTAGGTCTGATAGAAATGTGCACTAAATCCATTTGGTCCTTGGCTATTTTTGTTTGGGGGAATTGTAATGACTGCTTCTATTTTTTTTGGAGTGTTTGGATTGGTTTGATAGTTTATCTGATCATGATTAAACTTTTGTATCTGGTATTTGTCTAGAATATTTCCATTTCATCCAGATTTTCCAGTTTTGTTGAATATGGGCCTTTGTAGTAGGATCTGGTGATTTTTTTAATTTCTTCAGTTTCTGTTGTTATTTCTCCATTTTCATTTCAGATTTTGATAATTTGGTTACTGTCTCTGTGCCTTTTCATTAGTTAGGCTAAAGGGTTAACTTTCCTGTAGATTTTCTCAAACAACCAGCTCCTGGTTTTATTGATTCTTTGTATAACATTTTTCTTTATACTTGATTGATTTCAGCCTTAGTTTGATTATTTTCTGCTGCCTACTCCTCTAAGGTATATTAGCTTTGTTTGTTTGTTTGTTTTAGAGCTTTCAGATGTGCTGTTAAGCTACTAGTGTATGCTCTTTACATTTTCTTTTTGGCTGTACTGATAACTGTGAAGTTTTCCTCTTAGCACTGCGTTCATTGTCTCCTATAATTTTGGGTAAGCTGTGACTTCATTTTTATTAAGTTCTAAAAAGTATTTAATTTAGTAGAGCATTGATCAGCTTTCATGTGTATCTGAAATTTCCGTTGTTTTGTTGGTATTGAAGATAAGCTTTATTACAAGTTGAACTGATAGGATGCATTGGATTATTTGTGGAGGCCTGTTTTGTGACTGATTATTTCATCAATTTTGGACAAAGTCCCATGAGATGCTGAGAAAATGTTATATACTTTTGTTTCAGGATGAAATTTTGTATAGACATCTGTTAAATCTATTTGGTTTATAACTTTGTTAGTTTCACTATGTCTCGGGTTATTTTTATTTCCACGATCTATTCATGAGAGTGGGATGTTAAAGGCTCCCACTACTATTATGTGTGATTTAATTTGTGCTTTGAGCTTTAGTAAAGTTTATTTTATGAATGTGGTTGCCATTGCATTTGAACCATAGATGTTCAAAATTGAGAGTTCATCATGTTAGAGTTTTCCTTTAATGAGCATTACTTGTCCTTTATCTTTTTGATAACTTTTGGTTGAAGTTGATCTTATTTGATATTAGAATGGCTACTCCAGCTTGTTTCTTGAGACCATTTGTTTGGTATTCTTTTCTTCTGGGCCTTTAACTCTAAGGTAGTATCTGTCTTTGTTACTGATTTGTGTTTCCTGTATGCTACAAATTTCTGGGTCTTGTTTATAAATCCAGTCCATTAGATTTGCCTTTTTATTGGGAAATTGAGTCCACTGATGTTAAGAGATATTAAGGAATAGTGATTGCTGCTTCCTGTTATATTTGTTGTTAGAGGTGGTATTCTCTTCATGTGGCTATCTTCTTTTGGATTTGTTGAAAAAAGATTAATTTCTTTTTTAATTAATTAATTTTTCTAAGGGTGCATTTTCCCTCCTTGTCTTGAAGTTTTCTGTTTTCCTTTGTAGGGCTAAATTTGTGGAAAATCTTTTCATTGTGTCCTGGATATCCTGGATCTTTTGGGTTAGGAACATTTTGCATCTTCTTTGACTGTTGTGCCAATGTTTTCTACTGTATCTTCTGACCCTGAGATTCTTCTATCATATTCTATTGGTGATGCTTGCATCTATGTCTCCTGATCTTTTTCCTATTTTTTTTTTATCTATCTCTATGGCTGTCTCCCTTTGTGATTTCTTTATTGTTTCTTTTTCCATATTTACATCCTAGATGCTTTTGTTCAGTTTCTTCACTATTTTGTTCATTTTTTTTCTATACTTCCGAAAAGAATTTTGTGTTTCCTCTTTAAGGGCTCTAACTTTTTACCTGTATTCTGTATTTTTTAAGGCAATTATCAATGCCCTTCTTAAAATTCTCTGACATCATCATGAAATGTGATTTTAAAATCAGAATCTTGCTTTTCTGGTGTGTTGTGATCCAGGGCTTTCTGTGGTCAGAGAACTGGGTTTTAATAATGCCAATTAATCTTGGTTTCTGTTGCTCAGGTTCTTGCACTTGCCTCTTGCCATCTCGTTTTCTCTTGTGTTAGCTGACCTTGCTATCTCTGACAGTGACTTGACCCTCCTTTAAGCCTGTGTGTCAACACTCCTTTGAGACTAGCTTTCCCACAGTGGAATTTTAGTACTGAGAGCTGTGGCACAAAGTCAACTCCCGATGCAGAAGAAAACTGCAGAGATCCTGTCCCAGTCCTCGGTTTCTGTGTCCTGAGGCATTTGGCTAGTTCCTTTGATGCAGAATTGGGGTGTCTTAACTGTGCTCTCAGGTATGTCATCACTCCTGGGAGACCAGCTTTCTTCTGGGGGAATTTGGGTACAGAGAGCTATAGCATAGGGTCACTTTTGGGCTAGAATATAATTTCTTTAAATGAAAAATATAAAGAAAAAATTAGAAAACTAGAAAACAGTTTAAGAATCAGAAATATTTATTGAATTCCCCAAGAGTATTGAGCTTAATGCATTCATGTCTCAGAATTATAATTCAAATTTCTTATCTTCTAGTTTATTGTTCATTGTGTAGAATTGGGAAAACAGTATGTGATACTACATCATATTAACAGTTTCAGAGGTCACTGCACTTTTCATTATTATTCTATTACTGTAAAATTGCTATTGCTATATTATAATAAGTAAAGCTCAAACACACATTTGCATATATTTGACAAATAGCTCACATTATACAAGGCTTTGTATCTACTGTATCTCCTTAGCTTTGTTAGTTGAAACCAAACATCATGTTTGTAAGAACTGAGAATTTGTCCCTCGGTGTTTACATTATCAAAATCAAATAATGCGTAGGTACCAAATGAACACAACTGATTAAATGAATAACTATGTTAGATATGAATAGTATCGACTTGTGATTTTACTAAGCATCATTTTATACCTCATCCAGTTCCTAAACAGAGTGGCACAGAGTTCTTGAAAATAGACTCATTTTAGATACTATAACAAAGATTGTCTAGTCTGTGGGCAGAACGATGATATCATGCTATTCATTCAAACTTGGGAAACAATATACAAGTTATTCCTTTTTAAAACGGTAAAATAATGCAAAATTTAATTTTGATGCATTGTTGAAAATCCTCTAATAAGAAACCTGTTGAAATGCCCAGACTACAAGCACTCTCAAGTTTACAAACTGTGAAGTTCCTGATTTGTGCTGTAAAACACCTCTTTTGAAGCATTTTCAAATGTAATTTACTAAGGAAAACGCTGAGGTTGGAAATCTAATTCAGTCAAAAAAAGAATGTTCTTTTTCTTTTATGTTTTCATACTATTGAAACATTCTATTAGGCTCTGTTTTAATTTCTGCAACCTTCCATTAATAAATATGAGCAGTAACTCAATAATAAATGAGCTAATGACAGGAAAGTTAATTACTACTCAAATATACAATCTAATTTAAGAGATCAAATGAAAATACTGATTTCACTAAGTAAACAGATGCTATTTAAAACTAAAGCACAGTATGATACAGTACAATATCAAGAGCACAAAATCTGATAATTATTTAGCAATGGAAACTAGATCCTGAACAATTAGGAATAACAGAATATTAGAATAGATTTGCACCTATTTGAAGATCTGTGTAAGCGTAGTAGGATTCATCCTATGTTTTCACATCCTCCATTTCCTTCCTCTCAGACATTATGTCCAGACTTCACACCAGGCTGGCAGGATGAAACAGAGTACGGATGGGGTATGGTCTGCAGAATCCTGGTCTGGCTGGGACTGAGTGCTGAGGTGGCGGGCTTCTCTGAGATTTTTATTAAAACAGCTCTTAGACAGTCTGTGCTCATGTATATTCTTTTATTCTTGGTGAGCTTGTATGCACACACATTATTATGGGAGAATCAGAGCTATATATGAACTTTGTAGAGTAGGAAGAAATTTTTATAGTGGCCATAAAATCATTGGCTAGAGTTCAAAGTTCCATGAGTGTCTCATTTATATTCATTATATCATGGAGAATGATATATTCCAGAAATCCCAGATATTTGCTAGGCAGGTTCCTATTGAAGAAAGAGAAAGCTAAACTTTGAAA
The DNA here is from genome assembly GCF_963924665.1 of Micromys minutus. NCBI lineage: Eukaryota > Metazoa > Chordata > Mammalia > Rodentia > Muridae > Micromys > Micromys minutus. The sequence continues at coordinate 9,738,423 of NC_137952.1, forward strand.
GCTACATGACCTTTCTCAGATAGAGGGGGTGGAAATCAGGTTCTGCAGACAAGTTCAGAGAGGGGGCAGGTCTGCTGGTAAAGGGAGTCCTCCATTATATGCCAAGCTCAGAGGAGCTACCTGACATGGTAGACTTCAATCTTAAATAGTGGGGTTTCCCAGTAGTGTGTTAAGACAAGAATATAATCACCTCTGCTGCAAACAGGCTCTGTATTCCATAACTAAGAATTCACCGACTATATTGGCATAAACATTCTCAATAAAATGGTAATAGCAAAACTTGGTTGGAGTAGATTCGTGACAGAAAGATAATACAAATTGGACATAATGATGATGTTCAGTTGTGCCTTGTTCTAAAGGAGAACCAGAACAATGCTGTGCAATCAATATATATTTAAGGCATTTTGGTTGTATTCAGGGGAACTTTAAAAAGACAGATAGAGAAGAGGTGAAGAATAACAAGTGGTTTAGAATCTATAATTCTTATTTTCTACTTCAGCAGCAACATAAAAACCAAATCTGAATAAATAAGAATCAAATAGTCTCTGTAAAAAAAAAAAAAAAAAAAAAAAAAAATGCCTTTAGCAGCTGAGAAGACAAAGAAGTAGTGGCCACAGATCTTTTGTGTGAAATATAAAAGCAAACTACATTTTAATAATAAAATATATGAAAACTTCCAGGCTTGAGGAAAGGAAAGTTCAAACCCATACTATGGGATGATATGAATCAGCATGTTCTCTCTCTGAAAAACAGCAGCTGCTTGAGTGCAGGTCTAAGTGAATATGGATATTTATTAGCACTTGTGTTTTTCTGGTTATCATGGTGAAGGTCAAAAAGGGGACAGTGTGATGATGATCCACTAGAGAGTGTGAGCTGGATTCAAAATAAAATGTCATGGTGAAGGAAAGACAAAAAGCACTAGATATAATGGATTCCAGATTCTGGCTTATTAAAAATCGTGGACGACTTAGAATTCTTCAAAGAGATGAGCATGGAAAATGATGCCTGATGTGTGATTTAAGTAGAAATTCCAAAAGCATATTCAATAGCAAACAATAAGAGCTATATGGCAGAATTAACACAGGCTAATGACAGGAAAGAAATTGAAGTAACTGGTGAGTCAGGGAAATAGGAAGGTCACCAGAAGTTTGTTGAAGTCACATAAAGTAATATTAAAAATCTATTAAAGAGAGTACAAGCAGCCTTAAGCTTGAGGAACATACATGAAAAGCCCAAGAGCCAGAGACTACTTACTGTATTAAATAAGGTAGGTACCGGTAATACTTTAAGTACATACAATTTTAAGATTTAGGATTAGAGCAACTAAGGAAGGAAAAAGTAGCAGATGGTAAAGACCAACAAGGAACCAAAGGGCACATATACAGCCTCCAGGTGGTATGTCAGAAAAATAGTAAGCTCTTTAAAAATTAAACACAAAAGAGAAATAAAGGGAAGAAGGAAGGAAGGAAGGAAAGAAAGAACAAAAGAAAGAAAGAAAGAAAGAAAGAAAGAAAGAAAGAAAGAAGGGAGAAAGGAAGGAAGGAAAGAAAGAAGGAAGAAAGGAAGGAAGGAGAGAGAATGAGATCCACATCATAGCAGAGAGTCATCACAACGGTGCTTGATGAGTCCTATGCTTTCTGCTAATAGGGTGCAGAAAGCAGTCACCACTGTTTCTGAAGCAGTGATGGATTTATATAAGGGTATATGAAGGGAGTGAAACAGAGTTAATGTTTATAGGAATCACAAATAACAGCACAGTTTTTCCATCACTGAGGAGCATGAACAGCTGGATATCATCTGCCCTCATATTTCAAGGAAAACAGATGGTGATAAACAGATAAAGGCAAAGAAGAGTGGACCAACCAGAAACATGCAATGCTCCGGCTTCTCTAATCATACCAGCTTATGCCCTACACACTAGTACACATATCCAAAAGCTTGTGTCACTATGTTGTATTCAAAATGATATCAACTGAGTTTTTATAATTTGTTTTCCTCGTGTTCTTTTGTCTTCCTAAGCCTGTATTCCAATTTGACAGCTTGGCACAGATTTCAGTATTTAACTCATGTTTCAAACTGTCAAACTTTCTTATAAAATGTCTTTCAGCATTTTGGGTATAAGAACAACAATGACTACTGTTGTAGATTTAGTTTATTGCTTATATTATGCTAATTGGGTTCCCAAATAACTGTGTGTAAGATGCCGTGCCTCCTTGCACCCAGTTGGCTCTAATTGGTAAATATATTTCCCGGTAGCCAATCAGTGGGCAAGGAGACAAAAGTGAGACTTGAGGTTGTCAGTCAAGGAATACAGGAGAGAAAAGAAAGGACTGCAGGCCAGGGAAGGCAAAAGATCAGGCCGGAGAAGGAAGTGTATGCAGCTATGTAAGAGCCAGGAAGAGCTGCTCCAAAGGTTCCTGCTATTTGGGTCTAAATTAGAAAACATGACATTTATATTTAGTAAGTAATAATCCAGGCGTATCAGAGGAAAGGTGTTAGCAACATAGACATTTGAGAGTGGCCCAACCATTTGTGCGGTTCAAATCATATTAAATCTCCTCTCTCTCTCTCTCTCTCTCTCTCTCTCTCTCTCTCTCTCTCTCTCTGTATGTGTTTGTTTGAACACCAAATTAAGACAATGATAACATAACATTGGGTGTGGCCTAGTATACGTAAATCACAGTAAAATCTGTGATGCATAATGCATATTAAGTGGCACTAAGTTTTAGCTTTTATTATTATGTATGATGTCTCAAATAAGATTTTGCTAACAAAAAATAAATATTCATTGTAAATTAATAGCTGTTAGATTGGTTTTTCTACGGAACTATTAACAGTGAGGGTGGGTATGTATCTGTGGGAACAGGACCGAGGATGGTGGTGAGAGGTGACAGAATTATGTAAGAAATCCCAAGAAATCTGACTCCAGAGACATCCATTAGGGTGCAGATCCAAGTTTGATTCTCAGATCATAAGCCAAGCCCCTAAATTCTTGGCCATTCTTATCTCACCATGCTGCCATACTGCTCCAACAAAATCTCTGCCTGATAAAATTACTCAGAAGAAACAGGTGGAGAGGAAGGTAGAAGTATTGTCACCTGTTCTGACTTCCATGAAGATGGTGGCAGCAGGGATGCCCTAGCCGCAGTTCCTTTTACTTTTTGAGGTCCCACCAAGTGTTCGGGAGCCATCTTAGATCTAATGTCATGTATCAGGAATCTTTTGAGGAGTCATAGGAGCCTGTGGTTTCTCACTCTCTATCCTACTTTTTCTTTCTCAAGGTTGACTTCCACATCTCCTACATTTTGCTTACTCTTTCCTTTCTCTTAGTACTCATTTTTCCTATTCAATTCAATACAGCCACTTTATGAGAGCTTTTACCTTGTCATATTGTATCTTGCTGTGTCTTCTTTGGCTGTAATTTCTGAGAGGACTGCTCTTTTCTGAATAGAAAACGAAATGGAGTAAACCTGAGGAAGAGGAAAGGTAGGAAGAGCTTTTGGGAGTGCAAGGAATGTTGGAATGTATTGTATGAAAGAAGAATTTGTTTTCAATAAATAAAAGCAAAACTATGGATAAAGAACACCTGTATGATATATACAATTTTTTGAAATAAATTACATTTGAAATAAAAATTACAGGTTCCCACAAAGACCCCATTTTAAATCTACAATAAACAAGATACAAAGCTAAAATTAAAATTTGGCTCATTAGGCCTTAGAACATGGACCATACCTTGTAAGTCACCCAAAACATAGAAAAACATATTCAAAATGTATTATTCTTCCAACATATGCACTTTGTCTATAAGTTTGAGTTGAATTGACTTTCTGGAATAACAGATACAGAAAAACAGAATCTCTTAGGAAAAGAATGCATAGTGAGATAAATTATTATACCAATCAAGTGCAAATTTTATTTAGAGTTTGTAGAGGCTTCACACAAAGGAGTTGGCATTGTCCCTTTCACTTGAAGTTTTCAACCCATTATCCTCCTTCATTCATAATTTCCAGCAAAAAAAAAAAAATCAATTTTACCTTATACATACATGCTGCTGCTGTCATACGATAAATATTGTTGAAAGGCACAAGCAATTGACTCTGAGAAATAATGCCAAGTAGCTAAGGCCTTCCATTTCAGACCCAATGGCTGAGGCCCTCCATCCCAGAACCAATGGCTGAGGCCCTCCATTCAGGAACCAAGGGCTGAGGCCCTCCATCCCAGAACCAGTGGCAGGTGGTAACTGTACACTTGGAAATGTACTGTGTTTCAGTGAATGCACTTTTCAATTACTGTTTCATTAACTGGATGACAATAACTTGCAATATAAGTAAATAGATCTAAATGTAATCAACCGTGTATTTGATGTTTATTCTTACTACAATAATGACCTGTCTGTCCTTCACACAAGTTGCTGCTAGAAAGAGAGAGAGGAACAGACACAGATAGAGAGGTACCTAAACTTTTATCTATCATCTGCTTCTTAGTCTCCTCAAATGCTGCTGGCTTTAATTAATGAAGAATTAACACAGTGTAGCCAAAGTCAATGTACTGGACTTTTCAGACAGTCTTGAGATTGCTTGTTTACACTAATGTTACTTGTTAAATTGCTTTAACTATTTTCATTTTGGAAGCAGAGATTCAGGAGGACACAGATCTGGGCACTGCTGTCGCCAGCTGAGCAGCTAGCTACTCTACATACAGGAAACAGGAAGTGGTGCAGAGAACCAGGTAAGAGCCATCTTTTTTTAGGACAATACACACAGTCTCAGTTGCAGTTTTTCAGATTCTTCCTTATTGAATGATTATAATAACTGATACTACAAAGAGATGTAATCTAGCTCTGAAGCCATGCAATCTTACAGTGTATTTTAGTGCTTAGGAAAGAGACATTGTATTCAACCACAGGCGATCCGATGTGTTTTATTTTTCCTCAGACACTTGTGTTTCTATTTCTGTACAAACACATTCTGTCTCTTCCTTCCATTTCTATGAAGAGAGCTTCTGAAAGAGTCAGTTATACTGACAAACTTCTTTAGAAGTCGACACTATTTTCAGCCACATACCATGAGTAAAGTTGCACTATAATTTCAGGACTCACCTTCATACTGTCATTTTGCTCTAGTACTTGACTCATTAGTATATCCTGTATTTATTAAATGTGGCCTTGAAAAGAAACCCATTGATTCAATGAATGTTGTTTGTTTCTGCTAGTGAAGATCTTGGTATAAGGAAGTGCATTGGATGGCATTCCATGGTCTACTTTAGAATTTGTATATTAACATTTCATTTGGTTCATTTTAAAATCTCAAGTAAATTGTTGCATTCTTTCAGTATGCATACTCACATATTAGAAAGGCTTTGAATTATGAAAGAAGATTTTGCAAATGCTATGTGTTTCTATATACAATTGGGAGAAGTGTGTGCGAGGCACATTTAGAAAAAGCCCAAGTAGTGAGATGAACAGACCAAGCCCATGGCTCTCAGGAAACCCATGCTCTATTTCATAGCACAAAGTTAACAACATCTCAACTAGTACTCACTAGGATGCCTTATGCCTTGTGAGCGACTCTTACTAACTTTCCATGACAATGTTTGTTTATTTCAAAGAATAACTTTGGAATAAAAGAAATACAGAGAGAGGCTCCATTGTAAGAGTTGTGTACCAAGGACTAGGAGCTGAGTCATTAGGGTTAAAATTAGTTGATATATGTAACTGGCTGTACGAATAAGTAGGGCTTTGAGTAAATCTTCCAAATGATGGTATATATTGGAACACTGTTATAATTCTGATAATACCTGTTGGCATCCCTATTCCAAGCTTTCTGCTGAGTCTTGTATAGCTAACAACCCTCTGACTATGTTTATTTTTTACACTAACACTTCATCTCTACATATGCAGAATGAACTAAACACCCACTTCTCTTCTCCTTCCTCTTGTTTGAATTAAGATTATACTGAATGTATCAGGGTCTTCAATCCAGAATACTGGGGGATAGTATTTTGGGTTTTTTTGAACTCCTAATAACATTTTATTCACACTCAGTAACAATCACATTGCTTGTAAGCATCAAAGATCAAATTGACACAATCAATTCTCTACAGTCACCACTGGCATCTGAGCCATTATCACCTCACTGTAAAGTGTGTCATATCTAAGCACTAGGAACAAAGGACAAAAAGACAATTTGGTAGGAATTAAAAGTGTAATTTGATAGATACCAACTTTTCCAAGCAGAGATAAAAAATTGGATCAAATGGCAAAGAAGACTGACATATGGCTAAAAAATCATTTAAACATTTGCAGGGTCAACAGGCAAAGGGAATACAGTATCCGTGCAGAAATTAATCCTTGCACATGCTGTTCCTTGCACTCAAAATCAGCCTAGAACCCACTGGAGCTCAGGTTTAAGAGGCAAGAGAAACTAAGTATTCCTTGTGAATTAGTGACCATGAGGACAACTCAGTGTCTGGAGCTAAGGCACAGAGGACTCTTCTTGCATGAACGTAAAGGCAGAGAAGACAATGCTTTCACTTCTTAGTGCTGTAGAAAGCCTGGGTATATGGTGCTGTGGTTTCTTATGTAACCATCGACATAGGAGAATATAATGATTAAAAATATAGATATTAAATAAATATAGACCTATGAAAAACTGACTAATATGCCGATAGAAAAATGAGTGACAATATAAACCATATATAAGTTGAAGGCAATAAGTACATAAAGGAAAATGGAGTCAATATTGTAACTGAATGATAAACTTTGCCAAGACTAGATATTTTTAAATAAGTATTTTCTGTCAGAGTTACATCTAAGAATATGCATAAATTTCTCAGATATGACCTTGATAATTGTATCTACAAACAATCTAAGCTGATGTGACATTTAATAGGAAAATGCTTTCTACAAAGACTTTGTTTTCTAACAACCCTGTAACATTAATTTTAGCTCCTGCAGTTATATAACAATATCAAAGGGAAAACATTAAAAGGCCTAATGATAAGATAGAAAAAAATGAAGTTTCCAGCAGTCAAAGATGACAAGGATGTCCACACAGAAAAAAAAAATAAAAGCAAATAATTTACAGAAATCTTCTAGAAATAGCAAATTAATTTTTGTAAGATTTCCAAACATTGGGTCAGAGAGTTGGCTCAGCTGTGAAGGATCTGTGCACTCCTGCTGTAGATCAGACCTAGGATCCCAACAGCCACATCAGCCAGTTCAGACAGGTTTGTAACTCCAAGTCCAAGGAATCTGAGGCTCTTCTCATCTAAAGATATCCACATGCATATTCATACAAGTGCACAGACACATCGTTGCGCCCAACCTTGACCAGCCTTAAAATAACATTTGTAAGTATATTAAATCATGAGATTTCCATAACTTATAATAGAATTAGGAAGAACCACAACCATAGTGTGTTATAATTTCTATAAAAAAATTGCCATGATGATTCTAAAGCTTATGGCAACACCTTGAGGCCTATGAACAACAGAGATAATGCTATGATAGCAAAAAGGGCTTAGATAATGTGTATTGTAAGATATTAATTTTTATAAATTAAATTAAGAATTATATTGAGGCAAATAATGTGTTCTGCATAAAGACAGGCTATTGAAAATAGTATAGATTTCAAAAGCAGCCCACATATCTAAATGAAAGGAAAGGAAGAGGAAATTTGCATGTGTGTATAATAGAGTACTTTTTTGTGTGTGTCTGGCAATGACATGAAATGAGGGTCAGATAGTAACATAATTAGCCAATGAATTTAATTCATAACCTTACTGATATAACCTGTACCCCTAAAGAGTATAAAAACTGCCTATAAGAGCCTTTGAGGGTCACCATTCTTCTGGATGTAGGCCACCCCGGTGCACTGGACAAATAAACCTCTTGCTTTTGCATCTATCCCTGATCTCTTGTCTCATTCATAGGAGCCTCAAATAGATAAGACTCAGTTTGGGTCTTACATTTACTAAAATAGGAACAAAGCAAGACAACAATTGATATAATAAAGTGGTCCAGAATATTTAAGAGATTGCACAATGGTTAAGGTCACTTGCTCTGAGTTTATGTCCACAGTTCAACAGTGAAAAGCTGGGCATGATTACATGTGTCTGTAACCCCAACTTAGAGGGATGGATACAAGATCTGTGAGCTTTCTCTCTCAACACAACAAAGCAGACAACAATGGAAGAACACACCAATGTTCTGCTCTGGCTTTCACATGTGCACATAAGGAAACACAGAGCACATATTCATTTTTATTCGCCATGCATATTATACATATTTCCACACCAATCTAATCAGTATACAAATTTAAATCATATAGAACTTTTGGAAATTGGAGGCTGGAGAAATATCTCAGCTTTGTTAAGTATACTTGCTGTTTATTTACTCAGAATTTGGTTCCTGTACCCACATGTGCTACTTACAACCACCAATAACTCCAGGTCATTTGATATCCTTTCTGAGAATCCAGTGGCATTTCTCTATATATTTTGTACATTCAATAATTGAGTACACAAAAATACATGTAAATTACATAATAAATCTTTTAAATATTTAATTATAGCACTCATAAATGAATGCTTAAATTGCAGTAAATAAAATTAATCAAGACATTATTAGATCAAAGTTGTACTTACCCTTGGAAAATGTGGAAGGGATACTGATTGTACAGGGTTATGAGAGGACTTCAAAATCATCAGTGCATATCAAGCATCTCTTAGCCTTGATGGTACTCAGAGTTCTTGTCATGGTAAGTAATTAAGCATTTTATTTTATAAGTCTGTAAGTCAGTGCTGCATTTCAAGTAGGCACATAAAAGGCAAATGCCCCTATTGGAAATATTTAACTTTTCAAGACTACGCCATGTTCTCATACCCACCCATCTCAAAGAAACCAGAGAAAGGGTCGAGGGTCATCCATTCCTTTCATGATACAGTGGCATATACTATATAATTATAAAAGCCTTGAAATGGTAGTTATTGATAATGTAAACCATTCTGTAGATTACAAACATGCCAAGGTGATAAAATCAGGTTACAATACATATAAAAAAGTTAAATTTATTTCATAAAATACTTTAGTCTTTATACTCTTGTGGATGCATATATACAAATTCTGAGTAATAAAACCTTAAAATATTGCCATTAGGAGTATAGGAAAAGGTGATAAAGACTAGGTATTTAGAAAACTATCAACTGAATTCATATTCCAGTAAAATGTCTTTAATTAATTTTCTGGTGTGATTTGGGAATATGCATCATTTTAGATATTATTTTATATACATAGAGTTCTCACACTATCGAAAGCTATACTTCTAACATGAATTCTATGCTAAGGGTTCAGTGAGTTCTGAAATACTCCATATCAAAATTAAAATCTGGAGATGAACTAGGACTGAGGCCACTTGTCTCACTGGTAAGGATGATCTCTGATATTATATAGTGGCTCATAAAATTACAGAGCATGCATAATCTACTCAATGTTGTTAACAGATCGAAATATTGACAGCAACTGACAGTCTCTATAGAGAGTCTGGAAAGTTCTCTTTACATGCTACTGACTCATTTGGTCACTTTTCTAAGCAGTTAAATTGCTCTTACTCTTCAGTCTAATGCTCTCAAAGGTGAGCTATTGCAGTGAAGGTTACTTTTATAGTTAAATTGAGAAAAACTCCCTAGTTCTCAGATCTCTAAGTATTATTTCATCAGCTTCAAGTGTGCATGTTTACAAAAGAGATTAAATCATATTCAAAGGGCATTAAGAACAGAAAAGGAGTATAATCTTGCCAGAACTTTCATAATTGTGATATACCACATATTAATGAATGACTGGAGTGTTTTCCTTAATGACTGGGACTGAAACCCAGACTGTTACTCATCAGCTATGTCTGTATTACTAACCTTCAAAAGTACCGATACTTAACCTAACGATCTGACATGAAGTTAGGAAAGGAAAAAAAAATTAGATATGGCAATCTCCTACAGTATACATAAGTGATCCCAAAATTCTACTAAAAAACAACTACAGCTGATAAAAACCTTCAAGTAAGTGGCTGCATACAAAAATCAACAAAAAATCAGTAGCTTCCATTTACTCAAATGATATTCATACTAAGAAAGAAATTATGGAAACAATGCCCTTTACATTAGCATGATATAATTCTAAACTAGAAATTGAAAGGTTAATATGAGAAGAATTGTAAGTCTTTGAATAAAGAAATTGAGGAAGATATCAGAAGGTGGAAGTTTCTCCCTGATCCTGGATCAATAGTATTAGCATACTAACAATGGTCTTCTTACCAAAGCAATCTAAATTAAATGTAATTCCCATAAAAATGTCAACACAATTTTTTTTAAATTTTAATTATTTTATTTGTTTATATTCCAGCCATTATGCCCCTCCCAGTTCCCCCTCCCTTAGATTCTCCTCCCTTTTCTCCTCCCCCTTGCCTCTGAGAGGGCATTACCCACACACATGACTTCCCCTTTCCGTGGGGTCTTAAGTCTTTAAAAGATTGAGCTCGTCTTCTTCCAATGAGGCCAGACCAAATAGACCTCTGCTACATATGTGTTGGGGTCTAGGGACTAGCACTTAAATGCTCAGTCTCTGTGAGCTTCCTATGATCTGGGTTAGTTGAGAATGTTGGTCTTCTTATAGGGTTGCTCTCCACTTCAGCTTCTTCAATCCTTCCCATAGTTCAACCACAGGAGTTCCAGACTTCAGTCCAATGGATGGGGCTAAGTATATGCATCTATCTCAATCTGCTGCTGGGAGGGCCTCTCAGAGGACAGGCATGCCAGGCTCTTGTCTGTAACAATATCATAGCATCAGTAATAGTGACAGGCACTAGTACACACCCCCTTGAGATGTATCCCAAGTTGGGCCCATCAATTGCCTTGCCTTCTGTCTCTTCTCCATTTTTCTCCCTGAAGTTCCTTTAGACAGGATCAATTCTGGATCAGAAATTTTGACCCAACCCCTCCACTTGAGGCCTTGTCTATCTACAGAAGATTGGCCTTCGAGCATTGTCTCCTTCGTGTTGGGAAATTTTGGCTAAGGTCACCTCCACTGAGTCCTAAGAGTCTCCAAACTCCTAGATATCTGGTCCATTCTAATGTTTCCTTACTTCCCATTCCCTAAGGGTGCTTATTTCTACTCATTCTCCTGGTACTCTAGGTGTTTTATATGGAGAGAACAAATCAGTGCCAAATTTGGAGAGTAGATTGGGTTCTCTTAAACTGGATAACTGAGAAAAGGTATTATTCCAGAACCACTGGGACTTAATTCTTGAAAAAAAAAAAAAAAAAAAAAAAACAAAAGAAAACAAAAAAATTCAAGTCACTCCTATCTCTGGTATTTTATATTAAATGTCACTTACTACAAATTCTCTCATTTGTCTGTCAGGCTATGTGATTGAACTGTGGGTGGGTAGTTAATATTAACTTACTAGAAGTAAGTGACAGGTTGGGACTTAGGAAGCCCTTCCTGTAAAAGCCATATTCTAGTATAAAAAAGGCAGTGTGAAAACGATACCATACATCTGTAGGGGAAAGTCTGTAAGCACACCAGCCTTTCTATTTGGAGAGATCTATAAGCAGTCATGATATGCATAGAAGTTGCAATTTTTAGGACTTTTCAGTTCACTTAGTATCCATTTAATTTGATGTAACCAAGAGTTCATACATGTATTGCATTCTATCTGAAATTTAAAGGTTTGTTGAATCTCTCTCTCTGTCTCTCTGTCTCTCTCTTTTTCTCTCTCTCCTTCCCCCTTCCCCCTCCTCTCTCTCTCTCTCTCTCTCTCTCTCTCTCTCTCTCTCTCTCTCTCTCTCTCTCTCTCTCTCTCCCTCCCTCCCTCTCCCTGTCCCCATCCTCTGGTTGCTCACTGTGTAACCAGAGTCTCACCTATAGATTTGCCAATCAATAAAACTTGGATGGATTCCATTTGCTTACTTTGTGCCAGTGTATTTAATTTTCTCTTTTCTTTTCTGCTTCATCACTAGGCACTCTCCCTTGAGTCATATTACTGCCATCAATAGTGCCCAGGAAGCTCTTATTATATTGACGTAAGAATGAAAAAGCAGGCAGCAGAGCAGAAAGCGGGAACATATAAGCTGTTATTTAACTCTTCCATTGTTCACCTGAAAGCCAGAAGTTTTTGAGCAAATAACATGTTGTCTTTTGCTTCCATTACTGTACATTTGAGAGTGACTGATGACTTAACAGGCAGCTTCGTGCTCACCAGCCCACAAAACAGAATGGAATGTGTTTGCCCTGATTGTCTAAGGGTGCAGAATTCATCTCACTTGAAAATACTCTGTAGACATTTTTCTAAATAACTTTCTTCAGATCTATTCTGTCTCACCATATACCCCCATTGTCTTTATGTTATTTTATTTTTTTGATTGCCTCATGTGTGGTGCCATTCTGTTTCCTGAAACCCCTCTAACATAGTTTCACTAAATACAATCGCTTAACGTGATAGAGGTTTTATTTTCACTTTACTTTTTTATCATAACTGGAGACTATAAGACCAAAAATATGATAGTATAAGAGACACATAGTTCTGCGAAGTGGCAAAGAAAAACTGGTTCATGCTCTCCCTTGGATTCTCCTATGTCCACTAATCTTTCCAATTCCATGATTTGCAAATATTTCTATCCAGTTTATGCCTTTATCATTACATAAGTATATTAGTCTGTGTTCTGTATTTTTGTATCTTCTACTGTTCCTAAAGGTCCAATACTCATTGTGAATTGAGAAACTGTTTTATGTGTGTGTGTGTGTGTATATATATATATATGTGTGTGTGTGTGTGTGTGTGTGTGTGTGTGTATGTGTGTGTGTGTATGAAATTCACCTAAGCATATATGTATCAACCCAAGACCTCAAAATGTTCACATCTGAAGTCTTGTGATATTGGACATTGATATGGTATTAAGTGGAACAAATTTTAGTCAAATGCATGGACCTTTGTCAGAGTTTCTATTCCTGCACATACATCATGACCAAGAAGCAAGTTGGGGAGGAAAGGGTTTATTCAGCTTACACTTGCATATTGCTGTTCATCACCAGAAGAAGTCAAGACTGGAATTCAAGCAGGTCACGAAGCAGGAGCTAATGCAGAGTCCATGGAGGGATGTCATTTACTGGCTTGCTTCCCCAGGCTTGGCTTGCTCAACCTGCTTTCTTCTAGAACCCAGGTCTACCAGCCCAGGGATGGCACCACCCACAATGGGCTGGGCCCTTCCCTTTGATTACTAATTGATAAAATGGCTTACAGTTGAATCTCATGGAGGCATTTTCTCAATTGAGGCTCCTTTCTGTGTAATAACTCCAGCTTGTATCAAGTTGACACAAAACCAGCCAGTACATCATGCCTAAGAACTTACTTAATATCTTATCTGGAAGCCTGTATCAGAATTGCTATATTTTTTTATTTCTCTTCAAACTCCCAAGATGAGGTATTATGCATATGCACTTGTAGATGAACTAGCATACATATATATCCCAATAGCGTTTTGCACAGTCGTTCTCAAACTATGAATCATGACCCCTGAGAGGTTCACAAATTAGATCTCCTGCATATCAGATATTTACATTAAAATTTATAATAGGAGCAGAACTACAATTACAAAGTATCAAAGAAATAGTTTTTGTGGTTGTAGCTCTCACAGCAGAGGGAACTGTAGTAGAGGCATGCATCATTAGAAAAATTGAGAAGCAGTGTTTGGACTACCATATTCACCATCTCTTCTACATTTGGCCTAATTAAGTATTATTCCTCATGGCTCATCAGAATTGATGTCAATGGTTACATAAACCATTATTCTTAGGCACATTACTATGTAGTTATGAGAAAGATAGGAGTATTACTGTCAAGACAGTTGGTTCTCTCTCATTCATTGTCCCACAATCTCTGAACCAGTCTCATCAGCTATAGATCAGAGATCTTCAACTGAATTCCAACATAGTTAATAGTCTTGTTATATCATATATGTGTGCCATCCTTTAGGAGGCACCATCACGGCCAGTGTCCTCCCTGAGAAAATTCTACATCTCTGTGTTTCCGCCATCCTATGACACTAATTTAGATACCCGGCGTATGAAGGTAGGTTCCATCCACTCTTCTCTGTAAAGAAGTTGCACATTATTCATGATGGAACGTTGGAAGATGTGAAATACTCTCATAATATCATAAGTCAGTGACTCCGGAAGGTACTCTCAATAGTAAATAATCCTCCATTGAAGATCCTGTTATTGTTATTGTGAAGACACACACATTCAGAAACAAGGTTTATTTAACCTGGAGGCGCTCCTAATTATGGCGCCATTCTTCAATTCTACATAAAACTCCGCATTAGAAATAAATTTACAGATGAATAAGTTAAAAATGGAAACGATTGAAAGCTCCTTCAAACCCACGTGAGCATGAAACCAGCCATAGGAGCAGCATTCACAGAAAACTTGTGGTTCTTACAAGGATCAGTGCCCAAAACCCAGCATGGTCAAACTCAAAACACTCAGCTCCTAGTTTCCCCCTAGCGAGGGAAAAGAGAGGCTAGAAACTGCATCTGACATTTAGATTTCTGTACCGAAATATAAAGGAACTTTGCTAACCCAAAGCTAATTTCTGCCTAATGAAAGACATGGATTTCAAGTCACAGAGAATGGAACAATGAAACTGAAACTAGCTTGTGCTGCCTAGCCACAGTCTTTTCTATGTCACTATAAAGTCTGTATATAGAGAAAAACAAAACAAGACAAAACAGTTCTTAGCTCCTCCAGGGAAAGAGAAAAAACATGCCTTATCTGGCAGTTTGGAAGGATGAATGAAGAATTTTTTTTTAAATTTTAATATTGAGATCAATGGGACAACGCATATAAGTGCTTGAGAGCCTCTTAGAACAAATGCAACTTTGGCAGCTTTTTGTTGCTCTGTGGAACCTGACAAACAGTAGGTAGATTTTGACACAACTCAGGGCCCAACCTTTTAGCAGAAACCAGAAGAGTGGGATGTGCTTAAAGCCTTGTTCAAGTACGGAATCACCTGATGAACTGACTTCAGTGCCTGCTGCAACTTTTTACTGTGCAACATTTTACATTTAGACTTTTCAAGATCACTGAGAGAAAAAGAAAGTAGAAGCAGTAAGGATCCTCCCAGCCTGATGTACAAAGAGAGTTTAGGTTCCTGGGATGATGGTCAACTGTCGCTACTGTCTCCGACCAGCAGAAAGGGAGAGACTACACAGCATTCTTCTCAAAGCAGTTTATTCAGGAACCTTACAGCATGCAAGTGAAAATCTTTCTGTTTCCCCTTTTCTCTCTCTCTCCTTCTTCTCCCTTCGACCCCTGGTGCAGTCCCTTCTATCCTCTCTCAACTCCACCTCCTCAGTCCATGTTTCGTGGCTGCAGTTCATAGGTCCATGTCATCTGGCCTGATCTCTCCTTATGGGTGCACCTGCGCAGCTCGCAAGGTGGGAGTGGCTAATGGGAGGGACAGGAGGAAGTCAGTTGTGAGTCACAAGACTTGGCCAGAGTCCCAAGCGCCATCTTGGGACTGCTGCCACAACCACTCTCCACAGTCAACTAATCTCTAACTTGAGAATTCCTAAGCACACATACAAAGATGACACATTTGTAGAAAATGCTGAAGATCTTTGAGAAGTCTTTGTGAGACTGATCAGTAAAGACTTTTCCCAGCCCAAAGCCAGTGCTCAAGGACAGGGTACAAAGGACTGAGGAATCAGACAGAACACACCTGTCTGAAGCAGGACAAAGGGCTTTATTCAGAACATTGAAAAACAGAAAAACAAAACAAACAAAAGGACCAAATTGGGCGACTATTTTCTCAATCAATTTGTAAGAAACAAGGAGGCTTGTTACACTGAAAATACCACATCAGCTGTCCATAATCTGACCTTATGAAAACAACGGAATGGAAATTACCTCACCAAGGACTCAAAAAATGGCTCAGAGGTTAAAGGTGCTTGTGGCCCAGAAAATCTACCTAAAGTAAATCAATTCATGAAAAAAATGGCTTCAAACTTCCACATACATTCACCAACAACAGTCACACATATGACACTATGGTAGGTGTAGTAATAGTAGCAGTGGTGGTAATAACAATAATAATAATAATTAGGTTAAACGTCATAGAACCAAACATTGACCAGAATGACTGAAGGGAGAATGTAAGCAAAGAGACAGGAAATATGAAGAGATTTATACAGAACTTTGGAGGATCAACAGTAAATTAATTTTCAAAAATTCACTATAGGATTTTAATAGCTCAGTGATTAAATATAAGAAAGAGTAAATAAACTCTGGTATAGACTTGGTGAAATCATGCAGCAAGGGTAGGAAAAAGAGGATAACAGTGAAAATAGACAATGGGACTGAGGTCTGACTATCCAACAGAAAATAGACACAAACATAATGCTGAGAAGAAGAAAAGGAACAAGAACTGAGGACAAGTTTCTCACATCCAGACTGGAGCAATGCCAAGAGGTTAAGAACCTTATTTAGCCAATAAGCTAAGCAAGCAGAGGACTTCAGTTTAGTACTGAGCATCCAAATGTAAACCCATGGCCAATTATAACTTCATTTCCAATGCTCTGATGCCTTATTCCTACCTCAGCGGGTAACAGGCATATCTCTGATGATTGTACTTACATGGATTCAAGATATTCATAAATAAATAAATAAGTCTTTTTAAAAAAAAACAAAAACCTTCCAAGTTTAGAGAAGAGAGCAGACATCTGCATTCCAAGAGATTCAACAAAAGAGTTTCTCTAATCCTAAGAGAATTCAAATTATTCTCAAACACGTATGCCATATTCTGTATAAAATATAATCCATTAGAAGAAATATTTTAGGTAAAATTAATAAAGGCAGAGTAGGTATTTTGGTAAACCCTAGTCTACTGAGTATGGAAATTGACAGCCAAAAGAGTAAAACAAGAAAATTCTACTATTTGTAGAAATTAAACAGTATGTTATTGAACAATGATTGTAGAAGAAAAAGTCAACAGAAGGAACTAAACATGAAGGATCACTCTTTCACTACTTAGAGGCTTGTGTTATATCTACATTTACCAGGTACCTAATGTAGATCACATGATGCAGTGTGCAGCCAGATAGAAGACCTGACTTATCTTTGCCACGGCACAAATATCAGTCTTTCATCTCAAAGGGAATGAGGAAGTTTATTGTGGAGCCAAATATGATTGAACATGGCTCAGAGAACAAATCCAGGTTACCAACTGAAAGCTGTGTTCCAATGTAGTAACAGCCTCCTAACGTTTTTAGAGAAAAGACAAAGGAAGTCATCAATCAAGTCATTTTTAAATCCATGCCCAGGAACAACAGGTAAGCTAGTAGTATGTCAGGCAGGTTTCTGTTGCTGTTATAAATTTATAAATGAAAGCAACTTTTTTCTTCAGTTGATTACTCTTAGGCTACATCACTGAGGAATGTCAAAGAAGAAACTCAAGTCTGGAACCTGGAACATGTACATGGAATTGAATGCAGAGAACATGGAGGAGTGCTGCTTACTGCCTTGCTCCTTGTGACATATTCAACCTACCATCATTCACCCCCAGGACCAACTTTCTTATGGATGGCACTTCTCATCATGGGCAGGATCTATCAGTGTAATCATTAATAAAGAATATGACCAACAAGCTTGTGACAAGTTGGCAGAAAAAGAGAAATCTAACTAGGATAGCTAGATGTAGTAAAATGGGTACTGCTGCTCAATAACAGTTGGAACCTAAGAGTTGGAAGTTATAGGTCAATGAGTACATCCCTAAAGACCTTCCCTAATACTGACAAGGATGATATCCACACAAGGAATGGATATTTGTGTAGGAGTATTGAAGATATCCCAATGTATTTTGGCTTTCCTATTGTTTGTCGACTAAATATCTACAGTGCAAATTCTACTTCTACTAATAACCAACCCATCATTTCCCATCAGTACTATGCAAGGTACAAACAACTGTTTACTGGATTCTTACTGGTCTCTATAACTTCTCTGACCTCTTTTGTACTAGATATTATATTGACATTTTGCTAATATAGGTTAGCATGGAGTAATATAGGGAATACTTACATCTGACAAATATAGCATAGCACATTTGTGTTAATTATTTTTATAACATAAGACCCAAACTTGTCTAGGTATATGTTATATAAAAATCTTTCAGATTAATAGATGTTCAAGCTTAAAGTGCAAAAGGAAGTGGTGAAGAAATTCTTATTTACCTTATGCAATAGAAATACTTGCTTAGATTGGGCATAATTAACATTTAAATAATGCAATTTTCCCTTCACTGTTAATTTAGTCAGAGAGTCAGGTTTAATGTCTAATATTACCCTCCTTTTGAAGGGAAGTAAGTTCCCCTTACAGAGAGACATTGCAAAGGTACACTTATCTGAAAAGTTTTATTGCAGCAATCCATAATTCTCTTCAAAGTTTTATCATGAACCAACTTCTTTTCTTGACATGCCTACAGAGGACCTGATAATATATCTCCTAGGCAACCAGCCATTTACATAGCTCAAAATATTCAAGTAAACCTGGGCTTTATCATGTCTATTAAAAACATAGGATTAAATTACCTGGTGGATCAACAAAAATGCATTGATAGTGGACAAGCTTTTATCCCTTTAGTGATTTTACTTCCCTGATTTCCCTAACTTGAAATTTTTCTAGCTGAAGATCAATGTATTTGGCAACTAAAAAACATGCTAAAATTGCTGCAGCTATTTGTCTTTTGGGTACTATTTAAAATGAAGCTGTATGTTTTCTTTACATTTTTAAAATTTGCTCAAATTATTGTTTGACGTAAGACATGCCCCGTGGGGCAGGTAGTCAGAGAATCAAGTCAGAGATGGCATAAATTTTAACAAAGAGAACCCAAAAACTTATGTTAACCTCCTGGGGATTTATTTTTCATGAGATTAAAAAAAAAACTAAAACAGAAACATTACCAACACTGTTACATTTGAGAAACCACTCTGGGAATGTTTTAGAATGGTTCTATAGGAGGTACTAAGGACAAAAGAATAAAGATCCCTTATAACATGACTGCAATAGTTCTCACACTTCATAATTATGAGTTGGACCACAGGGGCCATGAAATGAAAATTTGGAGAATTTGACTTCAGATCCACCTTGGAAGTAAACAGCTCAGGCTGACATAAGGGATGCTCATTGCAGAGAAAATAGAAGGATCAAATATGACAAGAATATATTCAACCTTGGAAACTGGACAAAGGACACTGTCACTGGGGGTATAGAAAATTTGATGAGGCTCAGAGTTCTGTTGTGTTGTTACTAATATTAATACTGGAGGCTATGAAGTGAGATTGAGGAAATCAGAGATGTAGCATTTGCCATTCACTATTTATGCCAAGTTTCAAATGCAAACAAGTCTGCATGAAGATTGTCCAATTAAAAGTAAAATGTAGAGTCTATAAAACTCTCTAGACTTGTGTGTGTGTGTGTGTTGTGTGTGTGTGTGTGTGTGTCTGTGTGTGTCTTTATCTATATATTGTCAGTTTAAAAGTCACATGCATTATCAGGAGATTGGGAAGGGAAAGCTGTAAGAATGAGTATACACAATGAGTAGACCTATATGAGAACTGATCCTCAGGAATCACTGTACTAGCTACATTGATGAGACAAAATTGGGAAACAAATCACAAAGGGACCGTTAAGTGAAACAGGAGGAAAATCAAAGGAGAGAGGCTCCTCACTAGTGGAAGTGTGGCTACGGTAGTGGTAGCTTGATGCCCAATAGTACTCATTAGCTCCAGGTTGACATTGCTCTTTGTATCTGTTTCTTAAGGAAACAGAATCCCCAGCAACCTGTCTGGAGAACCCACCAGTCGTAACCTGAAATTCACCAGCCTTTGTATTTTCAGTGCTAGTGCCTTGTGAATTGCATGGCAGCTTTTTAAGGCATCAGATATTATTTTTTGAGCTTTCCCAATAAAGACAGTGAAGGAGACAAGTAGTTTATAGAAATGAGGAAGATGCTTTGTTCGGATTCTGGAAGAAAGTCAGAAAGGAGCCACACTAGCAGCAGGAAAACTGGCTAAAACCATGCACAACAGAGGGCTTGACTGTAACAAGTCTCAAGGAAGATGGGTAGCGAGATGGGCATTGTGTTTCAGCTCCGAGCACATAACAGCTCATAAATGCTTCTTACATAAATGAATGGATGTAGTAGAAATAGACCTATTCTTTTCCCTCTATTGATTCCTATGTTTAATTGTCATTAGGACCTATAAATATGAAATGTTATTTCTCTCACATCTGTCCTCTATCCATTACCACTGCCATCAACCATCTCTAATAGGGCAGATCATTGAAGTGACCCAGGTACTTTCTGCTACACATAGCTCACTGTGCATTGTACCTACAGCAATGCTAACATTCCCACTGAAAGCTTTCCAAGAGTGATTAACAATTAGCTAAAGATGAATGTCTCATTTGCTAAATCCACCTCCCTCCAGAATATATTAATTAACCAACAATAATGGCCAGTATTGTGGGAATACCAGAAATACCCTTGACTACAGCAGATGGTCTTAGGTCCATGGACTTAAAATCCTGAACAAAATTGCCTATGGAAACTACTAGAGGTTAGCTGACATTCAGACAGCATTTGCATTTCAGCTCCTTGCTCAGACACTATACTTTCTTTTGTAAGAATGAATGACCACTCTGAATTTTCCTGTGCTGGATTAGCCTAAGCCATTCTTCAGGAATGCATCATTTTGTAAGCAGATGTGCAGACTTTTTTTTCCACTCTCAAATAAATGGCTCTTTTGATTTGGCCTCTGAGATAGGTATGGAGGCTGTGAATGATGCCAAGGACTGCCTGCAGACTGCCTACCAGGCTTCTTTGATTCTCTGAAGTGACCCCATCACTTCCCTTAGTTTTGCTACTAGAGAGCATGCTATATGCCTCCTTTCTTCACCCTTGAGTGCTTCAATATTTTAATGAATGTGTTATTTACTGCAATAAAGTCAGAGCCCGTTATTAAATTAATAGAGCAGTGTAACCAAAGATCCCATGATTGTAATTTGTCCATGCTCAGCATTGCTTTATTCCAAACACCAAATTTCTGGCCATTTTAATTCTCTGCTAGTCTGGAGATAGTGCATAAATTCTATTTTGCAACAGATGATTAGCAAATTGAAGCTAATCTGTATATATGTGTTTGCACATTTGTAAATATTATTATTCCTCAGCATGATGATTAGATACAGAGTCTTGGTGAGAAAAGCCTTGCTTCTGACGCTGGCAATCCTACTTAGGAAGGTTAGTCACCTTACAGTCTCTCTGAGTCACAGTTCTCTCCTCTGTAAAGGGACAGGAGAACAGTCTCCAGATGGGCTGTTCATACGAAATTATTAGGATATGTCAGGGAAAACATTATGTCAGGAACAGGTTGAGGTTTTATAAATATTAGCTATTATGAACTGAGAAAACGAGTCCTGAACATTCCTGCTCCAAAGAGCATTTTAAACCTAGGAACTAAGCTGTTATTGCAGCAGCAGGAATCCCAGGGAAATCTGCAGAGCTTCAGGCGTGGAACCTGAGCTAGCTTTCAGCCCACAGCCTACCTTCTCATTAGGTACACTCAGGCTTATCTTGAAGTGAGTCTCTAAAATAATGCACAAATCTCCATATTCATTTCATTTTCTACATGTCAACTTAAGTTACACTATTCCTTGTTAGTGCCTTTGCTTTACCACCTTTATAGTTTTTGAATTGTAAGACTCACATTCAACTATAAGACAAGAAAATGATGAGGATTTCTATTTTAAGCTGCTGGATCTGAGGAGGAGTGACCCTGTAGGAGGACCAGATGTCAATTAACCTGGACCCCCAAGATCTCTCAGACACTGGATCACTAACCTCTGAAGTGAGGCTCCTAACACATATACAGCAGAGGACTACCACGTCTGGGTTCGGTCAGACAAGATGCACCTAATCTTCAAGAGATTTGAGGCCCCCAGGATTTTAGAGGTATAGTGGGGTGGGTGGGGTGGGGATATCTTCTTAGGGAAGGGTGCAGAAAGGAGGTATGGGATGTGGAACAGTCAGAGGATGGACCAGGAAAGGAATAAAACCTAGAGTGCAAAAAGAAAGAAAGAAAGAAAGAAAGAAAGAAAGAAAGAAAGAAAGAAAGAAAGAAAGAAAGAAAGAGAAAAGAAAGAAGGAAGGAAAGAAGGAAGGAAGGAAGGAAGGAAGAAAGGAAGGAAGGAAGGAAGGAAAAAAGGAAGGAAGGAAAAAAGAAATTAAGATACTAGAAAATGGAAAGACCAAAAAACAAACAAACAAACAAACAAAAAACCTAATGTTTCTCAACATTTGATCACAATCCCTTGTGACAGTACGTCAGATATCCTCTATATCAGATATCTACATTGAGATTTCTAAGTAGAAAATTATAGTTGTGAAGGAACATCAAAATAATTTTATGGTTGGAGATCACAACAGCATGAGGAACTGTACTAAAGGGTTGCAAACCTAAGTTCTGGAGAATAGATTACATCTATGATACAAAATATCAGCGACACTTAGCACATTTGTATACAATGATTTTGTAAAGGCAGAGATTGGATTAATGACAAATATGTGTGCATTGGGATAAATCAATATGTGTGCATCCTGAAAAAAAAAAAAACCTCATTTGTTACAAGGTGATTTTCATAAGCCATGTACAGCTTAATGAAGCTCCTTTTGATTATTGTGTTTAAAATTGCAATTTACCTCAATCGCCTGACTTTCATTTCTGGCATTTATTCTCTAGTTCTGCGCTTTAGTTATTTGTTTTTCAGGTTTGGTTTCTGAAACATGGTATTATTATGTTGCCGTGTCTGGCTTGGAACTTGGTATGTAGACCAGACTGGCTTTAAACTCAGAAACCTGCCTTTCTCTGCCTTGGTGCACTTGGATCACAGAAATGCACCATTGTGCCTTACCTTATTTATGATTGTTTTGTCTTGTTATTAATAAATCTTATTTTCCTTCTGATACTAAATTTAATTGTGTAGCTAAGGACTGTACAATGAGAGTTTAAAGTATTATTCAATGTACTCACAAAGTCACACTGATTTTAATGCAGCCTCCTGGGTGCCCAAATATGCTTTATTTCATAGAGAGTAGTCATCACTTTCAGATAAATTATGACATTTATTCATATGTCAAATCTTATTTGGGTGTTTCCCCATACAAACTAGGAGATAGGTTTACACATGTACCAGAATGTGTGCATGCTTCAACTCATTAGTAAATAACAATGACAATTCCTGAAATATACAGAGCCTAAAAGAATGCTTTTGTTTAATTATTGTCAATTCTTTGATTACATTTTTTATTTGTTTTCAATGCTTACATATTAAACTGAAATCTACATTCTTACCTATCTCCTACAAAACCTTGTTTACTAACACTTTTTACTTCATCTCCTTTGGTGCCTTTCTGATCAATCCCTGTATTTCTATAAACACAAGGGCTTCATTTTAAGTAGCAAATATGGTAAATCTCCTTCTATATAAAGGCCCTTATTCTGCACGTTGCTCCTATGTTAGGACAGCCAGCGTAAAGTTGCGTTGCTGACATACTTTGTAATTATTAGGATAAATTAGGAGCCTCATACGTTCTAGGCAACAGTGTATTATTCTCAGATATTCAGCTTATTCTTTAAGTAGCTGTTTAAAGGCTGTTTTTCAAAACCCTTTGCTTTCAAATTTGAACGAAAGCAAAACAAAACAAAAAACTCTACACACAAAATATTTTATAATCACCTCATTGTTTATCTCCTTCTTTAGCTTTAGAATGCCTCTGTCCACACTCCATGTGTGTCGATGTCAGTCTGTCTCTGTCTCTGTCTCTGCCTCTCTCTCTCACACACAAACATGCACACACACACACAAACACACACACACACACACAGAGAGAAACACACACACATGTACACACACACATCTCATGTTTTCTCTATTCTAGTTGAAACACAAATTGGGACTTCATATGTGAGTGTGATCTATTGTTCATTAGACTATCTCAGGAGGAATAAAACATTAATTCACAAGTGCCTTTTCTCATTTCAACTCTCCCATGTAGAATAATATCATATGATACGCCAACAGTTTGACCCTCTATTTTTCATAAGTTGGGCTTCTTACTGACCATAAGACTGAATTCGATATCAATCTTACTCTTCCTTAAGTTAAATGTGGGAAGAGCTAAGATGTCTAGCTATTTAGTGTTCTGGTTGAATCTGACTTGGTGTTTGGATATACCTTTAAGATTCTTTGCAAGGAAGTGTTTTTGGGTATTTTTTTTTTGTTGTTGTTGTTGTTGTTTGTTTGTTTTTTTTGAGAAGAGACTCATTGAAAATGATTTATTGTAGTTAATTACTGATGTGTCTGTGCACATGCATTTTACTATCATCTGAATCAATATGCAATTCTGCTTCACCCTAAATCCTCTGCACTTTTATTTAATATAAATTTATTACTTCTCTCTCAGTGTAGTAGAGTTTAATTACAGTCAGGATCTCCATTTGATTTCTCTAATTATTTGACACATTACTTGTGAGCACTTATGGTACCAACTACCAAACAGGAACCAGTTTCCCATTTTGATTTCATTAATTGAAAAGATTAACAATCATAGAGAAGATATTGTGTTATATACTGAAAATGTATTGCTTATTTTCACTGTCTTCAGTCAAGACTTTAATAGGACATCTTTATGTTTTTATTTTGTATTTTTATATTAAATTAAGAAATGTATTTATATTCTTAGTTTAGTTGTGTTTCTTATTACTATACTTTTGCTGGTTTGTATGGATGGTGGTTTGGTTGTTCGGTAGTTTGGTTGTTTGTTTGTCTGGTTGGTTGGTTCATTAGTTGTTTGAGTGGGTGGTTGTATTTGCCTTGAGAGCTTATAGCATTACACCCAGCATATGATTGTGACTCACTAAGTGAAATAAAAGTGATGTTGCTGAGAACTTTAATCAGTTCTCTACTCCTGCACTTGTAGTCCAACCATTTCCATCTATCTCTGATTTTATTTAAATGGGGGTAGCCAATGTTCTCATTCTGTTGTAGCCCCCAAAATAAGATCTCAATAAATCTTTTCTTCACAAGTATCTTGGGCCAGATATCTTGTTAGACCAATGAAATGTTGATTAATACAACACTACATTTGATCTCAATTACATAGTCTGTCAAAGAGTGATGACTAAATCATCATTAGACAACTATTGTAAGATTTTTTTAAAGTCATGGAGTGTGAAAGAAAGTATAAATGGCAGTGTCACGAAAACTAAAGATTTTATTGAAAATAGAAACTAGGAATAATTTCGTCTCAAGCATGTTTGATTTGTGTCAGAATTAATTCAATCAGTGTTCTTGTATTGAGAACGTACATTCCTTTGTAGTTCATTAGGCAGATATAATCATCAGTTCATTACTACATGAACATATGAAAAAGTACCATATTATATGATGGTTTGTCTTTAGTGCATTAAAAAAGAGTCTGTTACTTGGATAAAAATTAATTTCTTACATAATGCAGATAGAAATAAAATCGAATCACCTTTTCCATGTTTTATTCCAGAACTATTCACACTCAAAAAGAGGGAATTGTATATATCTAAAAAGTCAGTTGGAAGGCAGTTGTCAAATAGTATGCTAACTATAATTAAACAGGTTTTCATACTTAGCAAAACTTATTTCCTAAATAAATCACAAAAAAGTGAAAACAATAATTTTAATCAGTGTAATTAAGATGTTTCTCCATGTCCATTTGGGTGGAGGGGGCAGATATTTATTGTCAAGAATAGAGATGCTTTTTTAAAGAGAAATATACATTGATCCTGGGACTAGATACCACTGAGCCCTTAGAATCACACTCCTCCATCTGAAAAAGAGGCTGATGAATGCAGCCCTTGCCACCCAGAGCACTCAGTGCACAACATTTCCCACACTTCCCTCTTCATGAAGTGGTGATGGGAATTTAGAACTAGCCTCTTAGAAATTAGTATTTATGAGATTCTTTTCATATAACACAAACCAAAACACAAATGATTATTCTTTCTCCCTTATAATGTTAGGTAGTGAGTGTTAAACAATCATGTGCATTTGAAAACTTCTTCCTTGGATCCTTTACTTCAGCTCCCAGGAAGTCACTCCTTCAAAAATGTATATTATTCTTTTTGATTACTCCAAGTTAATTAATAAATAAGGCAATCTCATGGATATTTTTATTCCCTTCTCTCTAAATAATAGACACCTAATTTTTGCTTAGTATAAGAGCATCAGCATATATTGAGAATTTTAATCCCAGTCTGATGTTTCTACCCTGCCTTGGCCACTTAGTTACTGAATAAAAGACACATACAACTGTTATATTTATAATAAATCTTATCAGTACAAGAGCTGTGTAGACATCTCCCCTTTATGCTAATATGTCTATTTCTTAACCAGTAAACTGATTATATAATTTTCATGTTTTGTCTATGCTACTCTTAACTCTGATTACCCAGCCTACAAGGCCATTATTTTAATAATCTTACCCTATGGTGTCATCTCCTTTTATCTCCTTCTCTCTCCTCATGATCTCCTCAGATCTCAAGATCAGGGACCCACCATGCCACCTATATATCTCTTCCCCCATCATTATTAAGGGTAGCCATCTTTATTTACCAATCAGGGTTAACCTGGAGAACATGTTTACATTACTTCACTGAAGAACTTGCAGACTCTCAGGTCCCTGGGGACAACCGGGTATTTGGAGTCAGTTTATATCATTACAATATAAGACTAAACCTCAACAATAGAAATTAGCCTTTTTCCCATGGAGGGCAATGTTACAGATAATCTCAGCTCCTATATCTGCTATGACTCATCTGTTGTCATGAACACCCACATCTCAGCTCAAGCCTTAACTTTGTGCTTATCAATCCATCCAGTCATTATGGTGTTTATTGGAACATTTACCATTAAGTTTCCATTTAAATGTCCTGCAAAACTAAATCCACAGCAATATCTTAGCTATACTCTTGTTAATTTGAACCTTAAAAAAATTATACCCTTAGGATTCTTTAGTAGAGTGTTCTTTATGATGTTGATATGACAACACATTGAAAATAAAAGCAATGAAAATTACAAATGGCTTTCATTTAGCATTTGCTCAGTATTAGTATAATGCTTACTTTTCACTTCAACCATGTTAATATTGTAAAATGTTATAATTATTATTATCATGATTTTAGGTAAAGACACAGAGACTATAAAAATAAAAATAATTTGAAAATTCATTTGAAATAACAAAAAAACTCAAGATAGCAGAAAGTATTCTCAAAAAAAAAAAAAAAAATTCCAGGGAATTATCATCCTTGTCCTCAAGCTGTATTACAAATCAATTGTGATTTAAAAGAACAACAACAACAAAACAAAACTACATGTTACTGGTATGGAGAAAGGCAGGTAGATCAATGGAATAGAATTGAAAACCAAGAAATGAACCCACACACCTTCTGTCTCTTGTTCTGTGACAAAGGAGCGTAAAAACATTCAATGGGGCAGAACAGAGCCCAGCCCATCTGCCACGCGGACCTCCAGCTCCCAAAGGTTGAAAAACTGAGACCAGGAACAGAACTTTGGAACTTCTGTTTCCACCCGGCAGCGACTTCAGAGCACAAAAAGAGCCCTGCCCGTCTGCCACGCAGACCACCAGCTCCAGTGGAGATCCAGGGACACAGACCAGATACAAGGGAAAGGCAAGGACATATTACTGACAACAAAATGGCAAGAGGAAAGTGAAAGAGTATATCCCAAGGGAACCAAGACAACCTGGCAACACCAGAACCCAGCTCTCCAATATCAGCAAACATCAGAATGCCAAACACTCAAGAAAAAGAAGATGCAGACCTGAAATCATACCTCAAGACGCTGATAGAGATACTTAAACAAGAACGGGAGGAAAAGCAAAAAGATTTAGAAGCTTTTCAAGAGGAAACAAGAAAAACACTCAAAGAAATAGAGGAAAATAGAACCAAAGAGATGAAGGAATGGAAGAAGGAATTTAAAATGGAAATTGACACAATAAAGAAAAAGATAAAAGAGATAACCCTAGAGGTAGAACACCTAAAAAAGAAATCAGGAGTCACAGAAGCAAGCATTTCCAATAGATTACAAGAGATGAAAGAGAGAATCTCGGGGGCAGAAGACAACATTGTAAACATAGACAAAACAGCCAGAGAAGATGCAAAAAACAAAAAGCTCCTAACCCAAAATGTCCAGGAAATCTAGGACACAATGAGAAGACCAAACCTAAGGATAATAGGAATAGAAGAGGGAGAAGAGTATCAACTAAGAGGCACAGTAAATATCTTCAACAAAATCGTAGAAGAAAACTTCCCTACCCTCAAAAATGAGATGACCACGAATATAAAAGAAGCCTTCAGAACTCCAAATAGGTTGGACCAGAAAAGAAAGACCTCCCGACACATAATAGTCAAAACACCAAGTGCTGAAAGCAAAGAAAGAATACTAAAAGCAGTAAGGGAAAAAGGTCAGGTAACATATGAACTCAAGCCAATCAGACTCACACACGATTTCTCAACAGAGACTATGAAAGCTAGAAGAGCCTGGACAGGCATCATGCACACCCTAAGAGAACACAAGTGCCAGCCCAAGCTGCTATACCCAGCTAAACTATCAATCACCAAAGATGGAGAGATGAAGATAATTCAAGACAAATCAAAATTTACACAATATCTGACCACAGACCCAGCGCTACAACAAATTATAGGTGGAAAACCCAATAAAATGAGGGAATATACAGCCTAGTAAAAACAAGAAAACTCCTAAACAAGAAAACTAAAAGAAGAAAAAGACACAGAAACAACTCAAGCCACAAAGCAATAATGGCAGGAAACAGAAACAACTATGCCTTGATCTGAGGAGGAGTGACCCTGTAGGAGGACCAGCAGTCAATTAACCTGGACCCCCAAGAACTCTCAGACACTGGATCACTAACCAGGCAGCCTACACTATCTGAAGTGAGGCTCCCAACACATATACAGCAGAGGACTACCAGGTCTGGGTTCAGTCAGACAAGATGCACCTAATCATCAAGAGATTTGAGGCCCCCGGGATTTTAGAGGTATAGTGGGGTGGGTGGGGTGGGGATAAATTCTTAGGGAAGGGTGCAGAAAGGAGGTATGGGATGTGGAACAGTCAGAAGATGGACCAGGAAAGGAATAAAACCTAGAGTGCAAAATGAAAGAAAGAAAGAAAGAAAGAAAGAAAGAAAGAAAGAAAGAAAGAAAGAAAGAAAGAAAGAAGGAAGGAAGGAAGGAAGGAAGGAAGGAAGGAAGGAAGGAAGGAAGGAAGGAAGGAAAAAAGAAATAAAGATACTAGAAAATGGAAAGACCAAAAACAAACAAACAAACAAAAAACCTAATGTTTCTCAACCTTTGATCACAATCCCTTGTGACAGTATGTCAGATATCCTCTATATCAGATATCTACATTGAGATTTCTAAGTAGAAAATTATAGTTGTGAAGGAACATCAAAATAATTTTATGGTTGGAGATCACAACAGCAGGAGGAACTGTACTAAAGGGTTGCAAACCTAAGTTCTGGAGAATAGATTACATCTATGATACAAAATATCAGCGACACTTAGCACATTTGTATACAATGATTTTTTAAAGGCAGAGATTGGATTAATGACAAATATGTATGCATTGGGATAAATCAATATGTGTGCATCCTGAAAAAAAAAACCTCATTTGTTACAAGGTGATTTTCATAAGCCATGCACAGCTTAATGAAGCTCCTTTTGATTATTGTGTTTAAAATTGCAATTTATCTCAAACTCGTGACTTTCATTTCTGGCATTTATTCTCTAGTTCTGCGCTTTAGTTATTTGTTTTTCAGGTTTGGT
The DNA here is from genome assembly GCF_963924665.1 of Micromys minutus. NCBI lineage: Eukaryota > Metazoa > Chordata > Mammalia > Rodentia > Muridae > Micromys > Micromys minutus. Next base: position 9,768,429 of record NC_137952.1, read on the forward strand.
TTCTGAAACATGGTCTCATTATGTTGCCGTGTCTGGCTTGGAACTTGGTATGTAGACCAGACTGGCTTTAAACTCAGAAACCTGCCTTTCTCTGCCTTGGTGCACTTGGATCACAGAAATGCACCATTGTGCCTTACCTTATTTATGATTGTTTTGTCTTGTTATTAATAAATCTTATTTTCCTTCTGATACTAAATTTAATTGTGTAGCTAAGGACTGTACAATGAGAGTTTAAAGTATTATTCAATGTACTCACAAAGTCACACTGATTTTAATGCAGCCTCCTGGGTGCCCAAATATGCTTTATTTCATAGAGAGTAGTCATCACTTTCAGATAAATTATGACATTTATTCATTATGTCAAATCTCATTTGGGCGTTTCCCCATACAAACTAGGAGATAGGTTTACACATGTACCAGAATGTGTGCATGCTTCAACTCATTAGTAAATAACAATGACAATTCCTGAAATATACAGAGCCTAGAAGAATGCTTTTGTTTAATTATTGTCAATTCTTTGATTACATTTTTTATTTGTTTTCAATGCTTATATATTAAACTGAAATCTACATTCTTACCTATCTCCTAAAAACCTTGTTTACTAACACTTTTTACTTCATCTCATTTGGTGCCTTTCTGATCAATCCCTGTATTTCTATAAACACAAGGGCTTCATTTTAAGTAGCAAATATGGTAAATCTCTTTCTATATAAAGGCCTATATTCTGCATGTTGCCCCTATGTTTGGACAGCCAGCATAATGTTGCCTTGCTAACATATTTTGTAAGTATTAGGATGAATCAGGAGCCTCATACGTTCTAGGCAACAGTGTATTATTCTCAGATATTCAGTTTATTCTTTAAGTAGCTGTTTAAAGGCTGTTTTTTAAAACCCCTTTGCTTTCAAATTAGAAAGAAAACAAAACAAAACAAAAAACTCTACACACAAAATATTTTATAATCACCTCATTGTTTATTTCCTTCTTCAGCTTTAGAATGCCTCGGTCCACACTCCATGTGTATGGATGTCAGTCTGTCTCTGTCTCTGTCTCTGCCTCTCTCTCACACACACAAACATGCACACACACACACAAACACACACACACACACAAACACACACACATGTACACACACACACATCTCATGTTTTCTCTATTCTAGTTGAAACACAAATTGGGACTTCATATACGAGTGTGATCTATTGTTCATTAGACTATCTCAAGAGGAATAAACATTAATTCACAAGTGCCTTTTCTCATTTCAACTCTCCCATGTAGAATAATAACATATGATACACCAACAGTTTGACCCTCTATTTTTCATAAGCTCAGCTTCTTACTGACCATAAGACTGAATTCCATATCAATCTTACTCTTCTTCTTCTTAAGTTGAATGTGGGAAGATCTAGGATGTCTAGCTATTTAGTGTTCTGGTTGAATCTGACTTGATGTTTGGATATACCTTTAAGATTCTTTGCAAGGAAGTGTTTTGGGTTTTTTTTTTTTTTTTTTTTTTTTTTTTGTTTGTTTGTTTTTTTTTTTTTTTTTTGAGAAGAGACTCATTGAAAATGATTTATTGTAGTTAATTACTGATGTGTCTGTGCACATGCATTTTACTATCATCTGAATCAATATGCAATTCTGCTTCACCCTAAATCCTCTGCACTTTTATTTAATATAAATTTATTACTTCTCTCTCTGTGTAGTAAAGTTTAATTAAAGTTAGGTTATCCATTTGATTTCTCTAATTATTTGACACATTACTTGTGAGCACTTATGGAACCAACTACCAAACAGGAACCAGTTTCCCATTTTGATTTCATTAATTGAAAAGATTAACAATCATAGAGAAGATATTGTGTTATATACTGAAAATGTATTGCTTATTTTCACTGTCTTCAGTCAAGTCTTTAATAGGACATCTTTATGTTTTTATTTTGTATTTTTATATTAAATTAAGAAATGTATTTATATTCTTAGTTTAGTTGTGTTTCTTATTACTATACTTTTGCTGGTTTGTATGGATGGTGGTTTGGTTGTTCGGTAGTTTGGTTGTTTGTTTGTCTGGTTGGTTGGTTCATTAGTTGTTTGAGTGGGTGGTTGTATTTGCCTTGAGAGCTTATAGCATTACACCCAGCATATGATTGTGACTCACTAAGTGAAATAAAAGGTGATGTTGCTGAGAACTTTAATCAGTTCTCTACTCCTGCACTTGTAGTCCAACCATTTCCATCTATCTCTGATTTTATTCAAATAGGGGTAGGCAATGTTCTCATTCTGTTGTAGCCCCCAAAATAAGATCTCAATAAATCTTTTCTTCACAAGTATCTTGGGCCAGATATCTTGTTAGACCGATGAAATGTTGATTAATACAACAGTACATTTGATCTCAACCACAATGTCTGTCAAAGAGTGATGACTAATACACTCCTAAATCATCATTAAACAACTATTGTAAGATTTTTTTAGTGTCATGGAGTGTGAAAGAAAGTATAAATGGCAGTGTCACTAAAACTGAAGATTTTACTGAAAATAGAGACTAGGAAGAATTTCGTCTCAAGCATGTTTGATTTGTGTCAGAATTAATTCAATCAGTGTTCTTGTATTGAGAACGTACATTCCTTTGTGGTTCATTAGGCAGATATAATCATCAGTTCATTACTACATGAACATATAAAAAAGTACCATATTATATGATGGTTTGTCTTTAGTGCATTAAGAAAGAGTCTGTTACTTGGATAAAAATTAATTTCTTACATAATGCAAATAGAAATAAAATCAAATCACCTTTTCCATGTTTTATTCCAGAACTATTCACACTCAAAAAGAGGGAATTGTATATATCTAAAAAGTACAGTTGGAAGGCAGTTGTCAAATAGTATGCTAACTATAATTAAACAGGTTTTCATTCTTAGCAAAACTTATTTCCTGACTAAATCACAAAAAAAGTAAAAACAATAATTTTAATCAGTGTAATTAAGACGTTTCTCCATGTCCATTTGCGTGGAGGGGCCAGATATTTATTGTCAAGAATAGAGATGCTTTTTTAAAGAGAAGTATACATTGATCCTGGGACTAGATACCACTGGGCCCTTAGAATCACACTCCTCCATCTGAAAAAGAGGCTGATGAATGCAGCCCTTGCCACCCAGAGCACTCAGTGCACAACATTTCCCACACTCCCCTCTTCATGTAGTGGTGATGGGAATTTAGAACTAGCCTCTTAGAAATTAGTATTTATGAGATTCTTTTCACATAACTCAAACCAAAACACAAATGATTATTCTATCTCCCTTATAATGTTAGGTAGTGAGTGTTAAACAATCATGTGCATTTGATAACTTCTTCCTTGGATCCTTTACTTTAGCTCCCAGGAAGTCACTCCTTCAAAAATGTATATTATTCTTTTTGATTTCTCCAAGTTAATTAATAAATAAGGAAATTTCATGGATATTTTTATTCCCTTCTCACTAAATAATAAACACCTAATTTTTGCTTAGTATAAGAACATCAGCATATATTGAGAATTTTTAATCCCAGTCTGATGTTTCTACCCTGCCTTTGGCCACTTATTTACTGGATAAAAGACACATACAACTGTTATATATATAATAAATCTTAATCAGTACAAGAGCTGTGTAGATATCGCCCCTTTATGCTAATATATCTATTTCTTAGCCAGTAACCTGATTATATAATTTTTCATGTTTCATCTATGCTGCTCTTAACTCCGATTAGCCAGCCCACAAGGCTATTATTTTAATAATCTTACCCTATGGTGTCATCTCCTTTTATCTCCTTCTCTCTCCTCATGATCTCCTCAGATCTCAAGATCAGGGACCCACGATGCCACCTATATATCTCTTCCCCCGTCGTTATTAAGTGTTGCCATCTTTATTTACTAATCAGAGTTAACCTGGAGAACATGTTTACATTACTTCACTGAAGTATTTTCAGACTCTCAGATCTCTGGGGACAACCGGGTCTTTGGAGTCAGTTTATATCATTACAATATAAGACTAAACCTCAACAATAGAAATTAGCCTTTTTCCCATGGAGGGAAATGTTACAGATAATCTCAGCTCCTATATCTGCTATGACTCATCTGTTGTCATGAACACCCACATCTCAGCTCAAGCCTTAACTTTGTGCTTATCAATCCATCCAGTCATTATGGTGTTTATTGGAACATTTACCAATAAGTTTCCATTTAAATGTCCTGCAAAAATAGATCCACCGCAATATCTTAGCTACACTCTTGATAATTAAAACGTTAAAAAAATAATACCCTTAGGATTCCTTAGTAGAGTGTTTTTTATGATGTTTATATGACAACACATTGAAAATAACAGCAATGAAAATTACAAATGGCTTTCATTTAGCATTTGCTCAGTATTAGTATAATGCTTACTTTTCACTTCAACCATGTTAATACTGTAAAATGTTATAATTATTATTATCATGATTTTAGGTGAAGACACAAAGACTATAAAAATAAAAATAATTTGAAAATTCATTTGAAATAACAAAAAAACTCAAGATAGCAGAAAGTATTCTCAAAAAAAAAAAAAAATTCCAGGGAATTATCATCCTTGTCCTCAAGCTGTATTACAAATCAATTGTGATTTAAAAGAACAACAACAACAAAACAAAACTACATGTTACTGGTATGGAGAAAGGCAGGTAGATCAATGGAATAGAATTGAAAACCAAGAAATGAACCCACACACCTTCTGTCTCTTGTTCTGTGACAAAGGAGCTTAAAAACATTCAATGGGGCAGAACAGAGCCCAGCCCATCTGCCACTCGGACCTCCAGCTCCTAAAGGTTGAAAAACTGAGACCAGGAACAGAACTTTGGAACTTCTGTTTCCACCCGGCGGCTACTTCAGAGCACAAACAGAGCCCGGCCCATCTACACGCAGACCACCAGCCCCTAAAGGTTGAAAAACTGGTGAGTAGGAGATCTAGGCAGCCAGGAAGCAGAGAGATCTCTGTGGAGTGTGCATGCAAAGCACTCCCTCCAACCTGCCTGATCCAGGGACCAGGAACAGAACTTTGGAACTTATGTCTCCACCCGGTGGCGACTTCAGGGAACAGAACAGAGCCCGACCCATCTGCCCCTTGAACCGCCAGCTCCTAAAGGTTGAAAAACTCATGAGTAGGAGATCTAGGCATCCAGGGAGCAGAGAGATCTCTGTGGAGTGCAAACGCAAAGCACACCCTCCAACCTGCCTGATCCAGGGACCAGGAACAGAACATTGGAACTTCTGTTTCCACCTGGCAGCAACTTCAGGGCACAGAACAGGGCTCAGCCCATCTGCCTCCTGGACCAGTGGAGATCCAGGGACACAGACCAGATACAAGGGAAAGGCGAGAACATATCACTGACAACAAAATGGCAAGAGGAAAGTGAAAGAGTATATCCCAAGGAAACCAAGACAACCTGACAACACCAGAACCCAGCTCTCTCATAACAGCAAACATAGGAATGCCAAACACTCCAGAAAAAGAAGATGCAAACCTGAAATCATACCTCAAGATGCTGATAGAGATACTTAAAAAAGAACGGGAGGAAAAGCAAAAAGATTTAGAAGCTTTTCAAGAGGAAACATGAAAAACACTCAAAGAACTAGAGGAAAATAGAACCAAAGAAATGAAGGAATGGAAGAGGGAATTTAAAACGGAAAATGACACAATAAAGAAAACACTAAAAGAGATAACCCTAGAGGTAGAACACCTAAAAAAGAAATCAGGAGTCACAGAAGCAAGCATTTCCAATAGATTACAAGAGATGAAAGGGAGAATCTCAGGGGCAGAAGACAACATTGTAAACATAGACAAAACAGCCAGAGAAGATGCAAAAAACAAAAAGCTCCTAACCCAAAATGTCCAGGAAATCCAGGACACAATGAGAAGACCAAACCTAAGGATAATAGGAATAGAAGAGGGAGAAGAGTATCAACTAAGAGGCACAGTAAATATCTTCAACATAATCGTAGAAGAAAACTTCCCTACCCTCAAGAATGAGATGACCACAAGCATAAAAGAAGCCTTCAGAACTTCAAATAGGTTGGACCAGAAAAGAAAGACCTCCAGACACATAATAGTCAAAACACCAAGTGCCCAAAGCAAAGAAAGAATACTAAAAGCAGTAAGGGAAAAGGGTCAGGTAACATATGAAGGCAAGCCAATCAGAATCACACCCGATTTCTCAACAGAGACTATGAAAGCTAGAAGAGCCTGGTCATACATCATGCACACCCTAAGAGAACACAAGTGCCAGCCCAAGCTGCTATACCCAGCAAAATATCAATCACCATAGATGGAGAGATGAAGATAATTCAAGACAAATCAAAATTTACACAATATCTGACCACAGACCCAGCACTACAACATATTAAAGGTGGAAAACCCAATGCAATGAGGGAAAATACAGCCTAGTAAAAACAAGAAAACTCCTAAACAATAAAACTAAAAGAAGAAAAAGACACAGACACAACTCAAGTCACAAAGCAATAATGGCAGTAAAGAGAAACAACTATTCCTTGATATCTATTAACATAAATGGACTCCACTCCCCAATAAAGAGACATAGGCTATCAGACTGGATACATAAACAAAATCTAGCCTTTTGCTGCATACAGGAAACTCATCTCAGAGACAGAGACAGACACTATCTCAGAGTAAAAGGGTGGGAAAAAAACTTCCAAGCAAACAGCTCCAAGAAGCAAGCTGGAGTGGCTATTCTAAAATCGAATAAAGTAAATTTCAACCAAAAGTTATCAAAAAAGATAAGGAAGGACACTTTTTACTCATTACAGGGGAAATCTGTCAGGAGGTACTCTGAATCCTTAACATATATGCTCCAAATAAAATAAGTACCCACATTCATAAAAGAAACCCTAATAAAGCTCAAAAAATACATTTCACCCCACACAATAACAGTGGGAGACTTTAATATCCCACTCTCACCAATGGACAGATCATGAAAACAGAAACTGAACAAGGACACTGCAAAACTAGCAGAGACTTTGAACCAACAAGAATTAATAAATATAAACAGAACATATCATCCTGAAGTAAAAGAATACACCTTCTTCTCAGCACCCCATGGCACCTTCTCGAAAATAGACCACATAATTGGACACAGAAAGAGCCTCAATCGATACTCCCATGCATCCTCTCAGATCACCATGGTCTACGGCTGGTCTTGAACAACAACAAAGACAACAAAAAGCCCACATACACATGGAAACTAAACAACACTCTGTTAAACAATAGCAGGGTCAAAGAAGAAATAAAGAACTTAAGGATTTTCTAGAATTCAACAAAAATGAAAACACAACATACCCAAACCTATGAAATGCAATGAAAGCAGTACTGAGAGGAAAACTCATAGCCCTAAGTGCTTCCAAAAAGAAACTGGAGAGACCTTACATCAGCAAACTGACAGCACAGCTAAAAGCCCTAGAACAAAAGGAAGCAGATATGCCCAAGAGGAGTAGACTGCAAGAAATAATCAAAATTAGGGCAGAAATAGACCAAATAGAAACAAAAAGAACCATTGAAAAAATCAACAAAACCAAGAGTTGGTTCTTTGAGAAAATCAACAAGATTGATAAACCCCTAGCCAGACTAACTAGAGAGCAAAGAGAGACTATACAAATTAACAAAATCAGAAAGGAAAGTGGAGACATAACACCTGAAACTGAGGAAATTCAAGAAACCATCAGATCCTAATACAAAAACTTATACTCCACAAAATTGGAAAATCTAGCGGAAATGGATGAATTCCTAGACAGATACAAGATCCTAAAGTTAAACCAGGACAAATAAACTATCTAAATAACCCTACAACACCTAAAGAAATAGAACAAGTCATCAAAAGCCTCCCAACCAAAAAAAGCCCAGGTCCACACGGACTCAGTGAAGAATTTTATCAGACATTTACTGGGAATATAACACCAATACTCTCCAAACTATTCCAAAAGTTAGAATCAGATGGATTACTACCAAACTCATTTTTTGAGGCTAAAATAACCCTCGTAACTGAACCACACAAAGACCCAACAAGGAAAGAGAACTTCAGACCAATCTCACTCATGAACATTGAGGCAAAAATACTCAACAAAATACTTGCAAACCGAATCCAAGAACACATCAAAACGATCATTCATCATGACCAACTAGGCTTCATCTCTGGGATGCAGGGATGGTTTAATGTAAGGAAATCCATCAATGTAATCAACCATATAAACAAACTCAAAGAACAAAATAGCCTGGTCATCTCATCAGATGCTAAGAAAACATTTGACAAAATTCAACACCCTTTCATGTTAAAAGTTCTGGAAAGAACAGGAATCCAGGTCCATACTTAAACATAATAAAAGGAATATGCAGCAAACCAACAGCCAACATCAAACTTAATGGTGGGAAACTTGAAGCAATCCCACTAAAATCAGGGACTCGACAAGGCTGCCCACTCTCCCCCTACCTATTCAACATAATACTGGAAGTCCTTGCTGGAGCAATTAAACAGCAAAAGGAGATCAAGGGGATACAAATTGAAAAGGAAGAGAAAAAAACATAACTCTTTGCCAATGACATGATAGTGTACTTAAGTGACCCCAAAAATTCCACCAGAGAACTCCTAGAGCTGATAAACAAGTTCAGCAAAGTGGCTGGATACAAAATTAACTCAATCAAATCAGCATCCTTCCTATACTCAAAAGACAATAATGTGGAGAAAGAAATTAGAGAAAAGGTACCCTTTACAATCGTCACAAAAACTATGAAATACATTGGTGTGACTCTAACTAAGCAAGTGAAGGACATTTACGGCAATAACTTCAAACCTCTAAAAAGGAAATTGCGGAGGATCTCAGAAAATGGAAAGATCTCCCATGCTCATGGATTGTAAAGATCAACATTTTAAAAATGGTCATCCTACCAAAAGCAATCTACAGATTCAATGCAATCCCCATCAAAATTGCAAACCAGTTCTTCATGGAATTGCAAAGATCAAAGTGCAATTTCATATGGAACAACAAAAGACCTAGAATAGCAAAATCCATCCTCAACAACAAGAAAACATCTGCGGGAATCATTATCCCTGACCTCAAGCTATATTACAAGGCAATTGTGCTGAAAACTGCATGGTACTGGTACAGAAATAGGCATGTGGATCAATGGAATAGAATAGAAGATCCAGAAATGAGCCCTCATATATATGGTCACCTGATTTTTGACAAAGGAGCCATAAACATTCAATGGAAAAAGGACACCCTATTAAACAAATGCTGCTGGTCCAACTGGCACTCAACATGCAAAAGAATGAAAATAGACCCTTTCTTATCTCCTTGTACAGAGCTCAAGTGTATGTTGATCAAAGATCTCCACATTAAACCAGATACACTGAAACTATTCGATGAGAATGTAGGGAAAACTTTAAAACATATAGGCACAGGAGAAAATTTTCTGAACAAAACATCAATGGCTCAAGCTCTAAGGTCAAAGATTAAAAAATGGGACTTAATGTGATTGCAAAGTTTCTGTAAGGCTAAGGACATAGTCAAGAAAACAAAACGACAGCCAACAGAATGGGAAAAGATCTTTACCAACTCCACATCAGATAGAGGCCTAATATTTAAGGTATACAAAGAACTAAAAAAGCTAGAAACCAGGGAATCAAATAACCCTATTAAAAATGGGGTACAGAGCTAAGCAAAGCATTCTCAGTTGAGGAATATCGAATGGCTGAGAAATATCTGAGAAAGTGCTTGACATCCTTAGCCATCAGGGAAATGCAAATCAAAACAAAACTGAGATTCCACCTCACACCAGTCAGACTGGCCAGGATCCAAAACTCAGATGACAACAGATGCTGGCGAGGTTGCTGAGAAAGAGGAACACTTCTCCACTCTTGGTGGGGTTGCAAACTAATACAACCACTATGGAAATCAGTCTGGTGATACCTCAGAAAATTGGACATAATACTACCTGAAGAACAAGTTATTCCACTTCTGGGCATATACCACAGAGACACCTTAGTACACAACTTAGTTATAAGCACCACAATGTTCATAGCAGCTCTATTCATAAAAGCCAGAAGCTGGAAAGATCGCAGAAGTCATTCAGAAGATGAATGGATACTAAAATTGTGGTACATTTACACAATGGAATACTACTCAGCCACCAGAAACAATGACTTAACCAAATTCTTAAGAAAATGGCTGCATCTAGAGAATATCATTCTGAGTGACATAACCCAGTCACAAAAGAACAGACATAATATGCAGTCACTGAAAATGGGATGCTAACCCCAGAGGCTCACACTGCCCCAGAAACAACTCACAGCCTGTATGAAGTCCAAGAAATAAAGAAAGAAAACAAAACAAAACAAAAAAATCTTTACACAACAAGAAAACTTTGACTATTTCCATGTTACATTTTATTTTACATATACTTTATGCTCATTGTAACTATTAAGTTTTCAATGCATACTATCAAACCTTTAAAAAAATCAAGTACTGACTAAAAAAATATATTCATATAGTTTTATGTAAAAATTATTTTAAAATCTGAAAAAAAGTACTGACAAAAATGTATAATTTTCTGCAAAAAATGCTTAAAATCTGTACATTTATCTTTGTTTTGTAAAATAAAGTTGTTAAAAAAAACATTCAATGGAAAAAGGACAGCCTCTTCTACAAATGGTGATGGTTCAACTGGCAGTCAGCATGCAGAAGAATGAAAATAGACCCTCCTTGTACAAACCTCAAGTTCAAGTGTATCAAAGACATTCTTGTCTAATCAGGTACATTGAAACTAAACATCAGCGGGAATTACTATCCCTGACCTCAAGCTATATTACAAGGCAATTGTGCTGAAAACTGCATGGTACTGGTACAGAAATAGGCATGTGGATCAATGGAATAGAATAGAAGATCCAGAAATGAGCCCTCATGTATATGGACACCTGATTTTTGACAAAGGAGCAGTAAAGATTCAATAGAAAAAGGACAGCCTATTCAACAAATGGTGCTGGTCCAACTGGCACTCAGCATGCAAAAGAATGAAAATAGACCCTTTCTTATGTCCTTGTACAAAGCTCAAGTGTAAGTGGATCAAAGATCTCCACATTAAACCAGATACACTGAAACTACTAGATGAGAAATTAGGGAAAACCCTAGAACACATAAGCACAGGAGAAAATTTCCTGAACAAAACACCAATGGCTCAAGCTCTAAGGTCAAAGATTAACAAATGGGACTTAATGAGATTGCAAAGTTTCTGTAAGGCTAAGGACATCGTCAAGAAAACAAAACGGCAACCAACAGAATGGGAAAAGATCTTTACCAACACCACATCAGATAGAGGCCTAATATCCAAGGTATACAAGGAACTCAAAAAGCTAGAAACCAGAGAATCAAATAAACCTATTAAAAATGGGGTACAGAGCTAAACAAAACGTTCTCAGTTGAGGAACACCTAATGGCCGAGAAACATCTGAGGAAGTGCTAGACATCCTTAGCCATCAGGGAAATGCAAATCAAAACAACCCTGAGATTCCACCTCACACCAGTCAGATTGGCCAAGATCCAAAATCAGGTGACAGCAGATGCTGGCAAGGCTGCGGAGAAAGAGGAACACTTCTCCACTGTTGGTGGGGTTGCAAACTAATACAACCACTCGGGAAATCAGTCTGGTGATACCTCAGAAAATTGGATATAGTACTACCTGAAGACCCATGTAATCCACTTCTGAGCATATACCCCAGAGACACTTTAATACACAACAAAGATATATGCACCACAATGTTCATATCAGCTCTATTTATAATAGCCAGAAGCTGGAAAGAACCCAGATGTTCTTCAAAAGATTAATGGATACAAAAATTGTGGTACATTTACACAATGGAATACTACTCAGCCACCAGAAACAATGACTTAACCAAATTCTTAAGAAAATGGCTGCATCTAGAGAATATCATCCTGAGTGAGATAACCCAATCACAAAAGAACAGACGTAATATGCAGTCACTGATATTGGGATGCTAACCCCAGAGGCTTGCACTCCCCCAGAAACAACTCACGGACTGTATGAAGTCCAAGAAATAAAGAAAACAAAAAAAATTTATTTACAAAACAAGAAGACTTTGACTATTTCCATGTTGCGTTTTGTTTTGCATGTACTTTATGCTCATTGTAACTATTAGGTTTTCAATGCATACTGTCAAGCTCTTGAAAAAATCAAGTACTGACTAAAAAATATATTCACATAGTTTTATATAAAAATTACTTTAATATCTGAAAAAACAGTACTAACAAAAATGTATAATTTTAAGCAAAAAATGTTTAAAATCTGTACATTTATCTTTGTTTTGTAAAATAAAGTCGTTTAAAAAAATAAAATAAAAAGAAAGTGAGGAACAGCTCAGAACACCAATGGCATATTCTTTAAAATCAAAAATCGACAAATTGAACTTCATGAAATTGCAAAGTTTCTGTAAAACTAAGGACACTTTCAAGAGGACTAAACAGAAATCAGCAGATTGGGAAAGGATCTTTATCAGTCCTACAACTAATAGAGAGCTTATATCCAATATATACAAAGAACTTATGAAGTTAGATTCTAGAGAAATAAATAATCATATTACAAAATGGGGTGCAGAGCTAAACAAAGATTTCCCAACTGATTAATACCAAATGACAGAGAAGGACCTGAAGATATGCTCAACATCCCTAGTCATTACAGAAATTCAAATCAAAAAACCCCATCATTTGCATACACTTTAATGATTTTTATACTGTAGAATAATTTATCCTCACCCACTATAGGTAAGCTACCTTCAAAATCTGAAAGTTGTCAGATTCAGAGATAGGCACTGTAGTCAGAATGTGCCTGTTGTAAGGAGGTACCAGGGAATGGGAGTTACTAATTGAAGACAGTAGTCTCAGACTTACATGGTCAGACTTTCTGTAGAAATGTTCATATCATTTAGTAGAGTATTTGAAGAGCATGGTCAGAGGGCATGAAGAACTCTGAACAACTGCAGTCTCTGGTGACGCCTTCCATTCTATAGACATTCTAGTTTTCAGGAAAAACAGGAATAAAATTTTCAAAACATATAGATTTTTAATATATTTAGTATTGCTTCTTAAATGTGGTTGAGGAAAAGATGAAAAAAAGAAAATATGAGAGAAAATATAAAGTAGAAAACAGAACAAGCAGGATGCACAGGGATGTTTCAAAAGGTTAGAAAAACATCACAGAATAATAAATTTAATGTCAATGAAAAGAGAAATAACTACGATACATAAGTATTTAATGCTTAAAGTTTGTTGGTATTAATATTAAAGGTCATTCACTATGAAAACAGCATTTTTTGATTGTTTCTTTGCATTTAATGTTTTGTAAGAAGCTGTTCTAAAAAAGTGAGGGAAGCTTTCACAATTGTTTCTGGAACCTAATTTTTGAAACCCAGAAGGTTGGAAATTTAATTTAGTCATTATTGCAGAGGACCTGGATATGATTCCCAGTGCCTCAGATGAGGGAATTTCAGCTTCTCCTTCTGGCCATTGCAACCACTCCACACACATGATGCTTGTACATGCATATCCCTAAATATTCATACATAAAATAGGAATAAAAACTAATTTTAAAATGTGCTTTACAAAAATATTAAGATATTTTTTATCGAGAAGAAGGCTACACGCTGAAAGTTACCAAATACCTAGGGAGAGACATTCCTCACAAAGGAAGCAGGAAAGGGCTGTGGGGCTGTGAGGAAGAAGAAACTATTGCACAGTGTTTGTGACCATGTATATTGATAACAACATTACCAAAACTGCACAGATACTCTTTAGTATATACCTTAGTATATACCTTCCCATTCACGCTCCTTTTTTTAGAAATTTTACATCTACATGCAAATCAAAAATTAATAGATAATAAATAAATAAATAATTTAATTTTGAAGTAATTGTTTGACTTTAAGCTGAAAAATTATTTGGTATGCATAAAATTTTACCTTTTATTCAATAAGGATAAGAGGATATTTGCATGCTCATGAGATGGATGTGCTTCTTTACTTTCACATAAAGAATTAAGTCTTGGTTAGTATTTGACACTATGATCAAAGTTTTCAGCATTGTACTGAGATGACTGGCATGTTGATTTTACAGCTGTCAGTACTGAGAATACTGCTTCATACAAACATGAATCATAAACTGACAAGTATATTGTGCCATTTATGAAATTGTTGGAAATCCTGTCCTAATTCAGAGCAAACTTCTTGGTGTGTGTGTGTGTGTGTGTGTGTGTGTGTGTGTGTGTGTAACTCAAGTCAACAAGTAAAACATCAGTGTCTAAAAACAAACATCTAAGGCAACAAGCACATATGAAATGTGTGAGAAAAAAAGATGTAATTTCTAATGATTCCCTGACTGTCCAATTATAGTAAGGTTGTAAAACTTGAAAATTCGCACATACATGAGTCATATTTCAAACAAAGTATTCTGTAACCAATCAAATATTTTATACAGATATATTACAAAGCATAGTCATCATACAATCTTTAAAGATTGAAAACTATGTGAAGATTCTAAATTAGATTTTTGTTATGCTAAAAAGTAAGGATTATTTGAACAATTGATCTTTTCTTTGTCATGAGTCAGACATTTGTCTTGATTCATTTAAAAACATGCCGCATGCTGATCACATGCAAAGCACCATTTTTATTGTGGACAATGAAAGAATTGAAAAATGCCCCACAAGTATATGTAGCGATGGACATCTTGGTCTTCCTGTGGGTTCCCCACAAGTGGAGCAGGGGCTTACCTGCTTGTTGACCTTGCTCACCTAACTGGTCTGCCTTGTCTGGCCTCAGTGAGAGAGGATGTAAGGCACCAGGATGGGTTGGCATCCATGCAAGACCTCTTGCTTCTCAGAGGTGAAGGGAAGAAGAGGAGGGGCCATTAGAGGAGGAAATGGAGAAGAGAGGAGTCTAAGACTGAGATTTAAAGTGAATGAATAAATTGATAAAAAAAGTAAATTTTAAAAAAGGAATGAACAAGTTCATTCTGTAATTAAAAGTTTAGCATACAGTCCAGTGATCTATCAAATGCACCCAACTGGGCTCTGATGTTTTAATAAAAATGGAAGAATCCTAGAAGGAAAATATTTGAGAAACAGTTTGAAAAAACAAATTTTCACGAAGTGATCATTCTTAAATCCACTTCTGTATTCCACTGTTGCTTGTTCAAAGGACTCTGTGGAAATGTTTTCTATTTATCCAAGCAAATATTTGGGAGGGTTTGTTGCTACTTTTGTATTAAAATATTTTTAATAACATAAGTTGTATAAAAGCTATAGTGAATTTTTGTGCTTTAGGAATTTGTTTCTTTTTCAACAACTACCTCCCAGAGCCTGTGCTACCAATGCTGAAAGATAACTTAAAATGCTTTATGCCAAAAAACTTAATAAATTACATGGAAACAAACAAAATTCCTTTGAAAAAGAACAAAGCTACTAAAAATTACTTAAGAAAATGGACAGGGAAATCCAAATGTTGCTGTAGGGACTGAAGTAATAAATTTTTAAGTAATAAAAAATAAAAAATAACATTAGTATTAAACATATTTAGCGAGAAATACTAGATGTGTTTAAAAGAAATAATAATGATTATATTTAAAATCTCAGAAAATTGAATTCTTTTAATTCAATTATTTATATTCAGTAAATAAACTCCTAGAGTCCATAAGCAAGAAACATGGCAAATAAATATGACATAAGTATTCCAGTGACATACATGCTCACAAACATGCACACATTAAAGTGACAAAAGTAACCATAAGCAAAATTGTAGATCATGATCTTTCACAAAATGCTTAATAAAGTACATCAATCAAATCCATGTATATTATATGTAATTATGTGTTTGTGTACTCAATTAATAAATTCCCACATAAATAAAATAAGAGGAGACAAAATGGTAGGTGCTCTGCTCACTACATAGATTAAAAGCTTGAAAGGTTTTCAATATGTATTCACCAAAAACAACCTCAACCAATAAAAATTGATATCTTTACTATAGATAAATAGGGAGTGTGGTAACATTTCCTGCTAACATATTGATAAATGATGATGTCCAGAAAAGAGTCAGCCATTCGGTTGTGTGGCAAATGATGAGGTCTCCAGGTTCCAATAGGTAGTTCTAAAGCCAGAGGCGCACAGAAGGTCCTCGTTAAAAATCAGCTCACAAACAGGAATCATTGTAGGGAAGAAGTAGGAAAGGAGAAAGATGGATAAGAGAGCGTATGAAAGACAGAATAGAAGGTGGACATAGAAGCTAACAGAATGGGTTATATCCATGCAGAAAAAGTGCCAAGTATGACCTTCACGGTAAAAAAAAATAATCTTAAAAGTACATCAATGCTTATAGCAAAGCCTTAACATTTGTGCCAACACACAAAAACCACAGCAAATATACTGATTCCCTCTGGTGTTCAACATTGTACTAAGTCCTGAGAAAGTCAATGAAAAACAGGAAACAAAATGAGTTAGTGCCCTTCTAAGTGTATATGTTTTAAGGAAGTATAACACCAGCCTTAGGTTAAAAAAAATCATATTGTGTCTGTTTGAACACATTGCTATGCTGTGATTATGTTTCACCCAAAGTTAATATATTCAAAATCCTAATTCCAGAAGTGACAGTTTTAGAAGTCAGTGCTTTGTCAGATGGTAAGGGCATGAGAATTGGTCAGACTGGGCTTAGTGCACTAACAAGAGAGAGTCAGACTCTGACATCATCCTTTCAAGTGTGTGAGCACACAGCCAAACATGGTTTGGATGACTGAAAATGTTGGGCTCTACCTAACAGCATATAGTTCATTGCCTTGACCTTAGAATTTCTCATTTCTAAACTTCTAGAAATACATTTTTGCTGCTTAGAAGTAACCTTGTTTAAAGTGTCCCAGACTATGACAGGTGTCACCTGGATATATTGCTCATTACCATATGAATTGCATATAATTAGGTTTCAAACTAATGAAATGTATCCAACTTCTGGGTCACAAAATTACTGATGGGTGATGAAAATTATTGCATAGATTTTATCATTACAAGCCTTGAGAAGCCTGTTTTTTTTTTTTTTTCTTTGTATTCTATTTGTGAGTACATTTTTATATCTGAACCCAGTTTTCTTTGAAAACTCAAATCTCATATCTGAGAATAAGCAGGAGCGTGTGTCCACACTGACTCTGTGCTGAGTAGGCTGGTGGAATGCAGGCTTTAGGAAACATGCATACTTGTCACCGTGGTGTTGGGGTTGCAAAGCTCCAGTTGCCATGCAATACTGTCAAACCTTCACTGAATGTTCCCCAACCTCTCTAAGGCTGCCCTTGAAGCTATTACAATCAAACTGACATAGAAGGTGGGATAAACTGTGCACAACCAATTTAATGCACAAAAGTGTCATTTTCGAAGTTTATCAGTAAAACCTTAATGATTCAGAGACTTCTGTAGCTAGTTTTGGTGAGAGATCTTATCTGCTCTCTCTGGGAGTTGTTTGGTTATAATTCGCTTTCCTCGCTGGTATCCCAAGATCACAGCATTATAATCAAGGCTGTGCAGGAAAATAATGAATAAGGTGTTATTTTTGTTTTGCTTTTTGTTTTTAACCGAGGTCATTGAAATCAGACCATCTCATTAAGTTTGTATCTAAATTACAGTGGGAGATCTGCAGATGCTTTGAAGCAAAGTCTAGATGGGCTGTGTTCCATTTATTCAAAACTTGCCAAAAAATGTTTTGAAAGATGATCAATAGTAATTCTTCTGTCATGCTACATAACATTGTTTCAGACATAATTTCATAGAAAAGTTTTGTGCTTTTTACACTGAATTGACTAATTGACTATTTCAATTTTTCTTTCCTTTGGTTTTTGTTCATTTTGTTGTTAGTTTTATGGTCATTATAGTGTACTTTTGTTTGTTTGTTTGTTTGTTTGTTTGTTTGTTTGTTTTGAAGCTGGGCCTCAGCAAATAGCACTGGCTGGCCTAGAATCACAGAGATCTGCCCACTTTAGTCTCCTGAGTGCTAGGCTAGTGCTAGGGTAGCCATCACTGATGGTTATGTTAATTGACTGGATTTTTGACTAGGGTGACATTTAGTCCAGGCTTGCCTGCAATTAGTCCAGGCTTGCCTGAAACTTTCTGTGTGGCTGAGAATCACCTTACTTCCCAATTCTTCTCTTTCCATCCAGTCCCATAACTAAAATTATGGACATGAGTCACCACACCTTGTCTTAGTTCTTTTAATCAAAAAATTCAAGATACTGACTTGTCAGCTCGTATAGTGATAGTTCTATCTACTAGCCCTTAATACTGTACCCTTATTCATAAAGTGACTCATAATAAAATAAAGATGGGCAGAAGGAAAAGAGGGAGGAAAAGGGCATATTTGGAAAAGGAAATAAGCTATTAAGTGGTTTGATTTGATAATAAAAATGCTTAACTTTTAAGAGTAATGTAGTCTTTTAAAAAATTGCCTACTCGTGACCATCGTATATTAAATGAGAATTCCTAGCCCACCACTGAGTGGTTTATTTGTTTCAATACTTGGTCCTAGTGGATGGAACCGTTTGGGAAGAGTTAGGAGATATTACCTCACTTAAAGCAGTGTATCACTGGAGGTGATCTTTGATGTTTCAAAAGCCCCTGCCATGCACAGATTGTTCCCTCTGCCTCCCACTCACAGAAAAGTACTTAAGTTCTAAGCTGCTGCTCTAGCACCCGGTCAGCCTGATGTTACCATGTTCCCCAAAACAAAGGTCACAGACTCTACCCTTCTAGAACTGTAAACCCCAATAAACTCTTCTATAATTCCTGTTACTCATGGTGTCTGATTGAGGCAATAGAAAACTAAGAGAATGCCAAATATTTCCAGATACCTAACATAATAATCCATAATCATAGTTTTACAAATAATTTCACAACACATAAAAGCAAGAGAGTATATTTCACACATAATAAAATGAAAATATTCTCTAACTATATCTTTTTCTGCCTCTTTTGTGTCTTAAGAAAGAAGCATGTACCTGATTGTATGATTTCCCAAGGACACACATGAGAACTAAGGAAAGGCAAAACACTAGTCTCATGACCTCAAACCCCTGTTAGTATTCTTGGGTATATGGAATAACACGACAGAGTGTGATCGTGCATACGTATGATAGTTTTGACACTCATCTTTCTAGCAAGATTTCACTGAACCTCTTGACTCCCATGCACTGAGATTTCCTGATTCAACAATGAGACTTCATTGAAAGACTAGTCCAGTTGTTCTGTTAGCCATAAGGTGTCCAATATGTTTATATAGGAGAATGGTTTACCTCCCCTCTCATAAACAGAACATATCTTCCTGAACTTGGCACTGGAGGCTCACTGTAGTCAGTTCCATCATATATCCCAGAATTACAAATCAATGTTTGGCATATGCCCTCCCACCTAATTTGTTGATATATTCTCTCACCGTAAGGTCTCATCAGTCTTGGTCCTCTATCAGTCCCCTTAGAAATGTACGGTGTTTCCCTTTCTTAATTCCTGATGCCTTCCATTCCCTAATACATTACCTCCTTTGATCTTTGAGAGACTAGATATTCAAAGAGTTCTGAATAATATTAGTAGATGCCAAACTCTAGGTAGACTGTGCACAAGTGAGGAGCACACTCAACTGTTCTTAGTGACCATATGCAAGCTCTATTCAAGATTCGTAGTTCCATTAACTATGGTCTAATTATTTCTTCTTCTTGTTCTTGTTCTTGTTATTTTTCTTCTTGTTCTTCTGCTTATTGTTGTTGCTGCTGCTGTGACAGTTCTCCTTCTCCTCCTCCCCTTCCTCATCTTCCTCCTTCTCCTCCCCTTCCTCATCTTCCTCCTCCTCTCCTTCCTCCTCTTCATCATTCTCCTCCTCTTCTTCGTTTTCTCTTCTCTTTCTCCTCCTCCTTACTTTTTCTTGATTCATGATTCTCAAATGAGTTTGGATTCCTTCCTGCCTGCCTGCCAGCCCACTTGCTTGCTTTTTCTTTGAACATCTTCTATGCCTCCACTTCTTCTGCCATGCTTTCTTTCTCTAGTTCTCAATTTCTAGCTCTCTATGTTTTTATTTCTCTCGGCCTCTCTTCTAATTTCATCTTTTATGTTTCCCTTACTTCTTCATCTCTTCTTTAACTTCTTTTGTACAAGTTATTCTGACTTCAACAGCAGCATTCTTCAGACATTATTTTTTCAAGGCTCGGATGACTTTCATTTTGTTAAATTAAGTATTAAAGGGTAGCCTTTTGAGTTCTGAGACTACCAACATCATACAATTGAGTTAAATTGCTCTATTCTCAGTCATGTTTAATCTGAGACCATAGATACATTCACTATTTTGTTTGTTTTTGAGTTTCTCATTGACCATTTGTTTCTGTGCTACTCAGGGTACCCTTTTTGTAACCTTGATCCCCTGATCTTGAAATGTCACAGGTGTCTCCATAAGAATTTATTGGTTGGTGTTTTAGTCCCTGGAAGCTATGGTGGGTTTGGTTAGTTAATATTTTGTTCTTCCCATGGGGTTACAGACTCTTTTGGCTCCTTCAGTTTTTTCTCTAGCTCCTTCTTGATCCAGCAAAAGCTCATTTTCCCAAAGGAGGAAAATGACAAGGTGCTGAGGTGGGAGAGGGAGATTGGAAAAGGAAGATTGGGAAAGGAAGGTTGGGAGAGGGACCACATTCATGGAGGCAATGGGAGGGAAAAAAGGGGATGGGACTGGCGGAAGAGAATAACAGCTAAAATGTCACAATTGACAATTTTTGTTCTTGATTGCCTTTATTGACCATTCTTAAGCTCAGAATACCCAAGAAACCATTCACAGACCTTATGAAGCTAAAAATAGAGGAAGGCCAGAATGTGGATGTCAGTCGTTTTTAGAAAGAAGTACAAAACACTCATGGGAGGAGATACAGGGACCAACTGGGGAAGAAGTATTGAAGGAAAGATCATTCAGAGACTGCCTCACCTTGATATCATCCCAAATGCAACCACCAAACCCAACCACTATTGCTGATGCCGGAAAGTGCTTACTAGCAGAACCATAATATGGATGCCTCCTCAGAAACTTTGCCAGAGTCATACTGATATAGTTGAGGATGCTTTACTTGCAGCTAATCATCAAATTGAACATGGGGACCCTAATAAAGGAGCTAGAGAAAGGATTGAAGAAGCTGAAACGGCCTGCCACCCACGGGAAAAGCAATCTTATTAACCAACCAAACCCTCCAAAGTTCCCAGGGACTAAAACACCAAACAATGAGTATACATGAAGAGATCCATGGCTCCAATGTAGCATAAAATAGCATTTTCTGGCATTAATGGGAGGAGAGGCCTTTAGTTCAGTGAAGGTTCATCTTTCCAGTATACGGGAATGCCAGCACAATGAGGTGGAAGAGGGTGGTTGGGAGAGGGAACACCTTCTTGGAAGAAAGGGGAGAAGGAAATAGGAGGGGGTAGAGGATAAAATTTGAAATGTAAATACAGACAATGTCCAATAAAAATTTTTTAAGAAAAAATTCATAGAGTCAGAATTGGAATAAAATCTACTCAGGTTTTACTAATATGGTGCATTTTAAATGTGTGTGTGTTTGTGTGTGGGGGGTGTGTTTTAAGATCTGTGGCTCAGATTTGGATTTTACATTGATCATCTGATATCTAATTAAATCAGGTAGATTTTCTCAATTGAGCCCAGCATTCAATATACCTTTCTAGTCTTATGTAACCAGCTTACTTCAAGGATAATATATCCACTTTCCAGTGTTTCTGGGGTTTTATCTTCCAAAGTAATCATGCCCATTTAATTCCTAGTTCCAGTACTTGTTTCAGTAGCTGCATGAAAATGTACCTTAATATGGAAATTCCATATTCCATCATGTAATTTCACATCTCCATTTTATTTCTAGTAGGTATTTTACATTTAAATGCTCCAACTAAAGTCCTTGAAAAAGTTAACTGTCTAATACTTTCCTCAACTCAATGTTGTTTTGATGCTTTGTCCTTGACATAGAATCCCACTAAATACAGTAAAAAGGAAACTGTAATCATGACAAAGATATTACTCATATTCATATTCTTTGTAAGTATGTATGATATTGTAGTATAACGCTATTCCAGGAAAGAATAAAAGGACTGTGCTGCCCAGACTTGGGATCACAGTGCTGATCTGTTACAAGCTGGTGAACAAGTGAATGTACTGAGGTTACTGACACAAGCCTGGCTGGCCCAAAACACATGCTTGCTCCATTTGGATGGCAAGTCTGAAGGTTTCTGCAGAGCTTGTTGACTGAGTTCTAACTGGTTTCCAAGAAACAGTAATTCAGTTTTGAAATTAAATCTTGCTTCTTTTGTACAGAAATCTCACAGTAATCACTGAATAAAAGTAAGAACTGAAACTTATTTCCCATAACCCACGTAGAAGACCAAATTTCATTTTAACCACATAAAAATTGGCCATTTGATAGCATGTCTTAAATTCTTACTTATGCAGAAATTATATTTTCACACTTTATGATGTATTAATATATAACCTTTGCTGAATATTGCCAAGATACTAAAGTAAAATCAAGGAACTTAGTGAGAAAATAACTTTTAATATTTTCATAGACCCTCTGTAACCTATTACCAGATACAACTAACCTGTTTTGTGTCATGGTGAATTCATATAGCTGGGTAATTTCTATGACTAAAGGTTGACTCCAAAGCATTTAAGTGCAGTTTGCTAGTGCTGTGGTTTCTTCCTTCGCTTAGGCATTTACCTACACTTCTCCTGGGTTTGGTCTCCAAACATGGACCCGGTTCTCACTGTCTCTTTATATATTCTACAATATTCACTTGGCCCAAGTTTCACCATGAACCTTCTTTCATGTCCATCCTCTACCCTGTAGCATAGGACTTCTGTAATGTAAGATATAGAAATCTATGCATTTTCATTGTATATTGGCTGAAGATGTGATTGTGATCGTCTGTCTATGTAATGGGTTGTGCCTCTTCTCTGCTCTGTCTTTCAAAAGATACCAACCTTGGAACAGGTGCTCCAATGAGAACCAATCTTCAGCGCTCAGTATGTGACAGAGATGAGAGCACAGCTTCTAGATTTCTAAAAACCCTCTCTACCCTGCAGGTGGTAGACATTGCAGAATTAACTTTTGTACTACAGAGACCAGAGGCTACACATGAGCTCAGATAAGGGAAATTATCTCCATTTTGGAGGCCAGTATTTGAGAGGTGTGTGTTTTGGGGTGTATAGGGTGGCATGCTTGTGTGCAACCAAGAGAAACTTGTAGAGTGAGGGAACCAAAAAAAGTGTAATTTGAAGGGACTCACTGTGACCTGTGAATTGTTTACTTCAAGAACCTAAAAAGGTGTAGCTTCCCTTCAGAAAGCAAAATTTCTTCTCCAGGGAATTACCACCCAATATCTGTAAATATGTCTCTAAATTAAATAGGGCTGTTCCAAAAAGACATATATATGACACACTTTTGTTTGCTATTTTAATGTTAGTGCTATATAATATAATTATTGAAATTGTTAACTTAAAGTTTTCTTCATGACAACTTTATGTCACAATTTAAAGAGAACAGACACATGAAGGAATTAGAAGGGACATTAAAAACATATTCACTCTGAGCTGTACTGTCTATGGCACGTGTACCGGATTTCTTTCAGACCATCTCACAGTGGTTACTGATTTGAATCACTAATGAACAGCCTCAAGACCTGTGCTTCCTCTTAGGTAAAAATGAAATTTCCACCATCCATTTAATGATTTTTTAAATAATATGTTTTATTGAATTAATTGAGCTCATATCATCCAAGCTTGTTTCGTTGGATATCTTAGCTATAATGAGTTCTTAAAATTATGCTTAGAGGGCTAATATCTAATACATAAAAAAGCTCATGAAGTTAGGATCCAGAGAACCAAATAGCCCTATTAAGAATTGGATACAGATCTTAACAAAGAATTCTCAACTGAGAAATGCTGAATGGCTGAGAAGCACCTAAAAAATGTTCAACATCCTTACTTATCAGAAAAATGCAAATCAAAACAAACATGAGATTCCATCATACACCAGTCAAAATGGCCAAGATAAAACATTAAGGTGACAGCAGATGTTGGTGAGGATATGGAGAAAGGAACACTCTTCCATTGATGGTGAGATTGCAAGCTGGTACAACTGCACGGGAAATCAGTCTGGTTGTTCCTCAGAAAATTGAACATGCTCCAGTATGTTCATTGCAGCCTTATGTATAATAGACAGAAGCTGAAAAGAACCCAGATGTCCTTCAACAGAGGAGTGGATACAAAAAATATGGTGCACAATGAGTTACTACTCAGCTAGTAAAAATAATGACCTCGTGAAGTTCTTAGACAAATGGGATGGAACTTGAAAATAAATTCTGAGTGAAGTAACACAATCACAAAAGAACACACATGTTATACACTCACTGATAAGTGGATATTAGCCAAAAACTCAGAATACCCAAGGGACAATTCACAGAACACATGCAGCTCAAGAAGAAGGAGGAGCAAAATGTGATGCTTCAGTTTTTCGTAGAAGTGGGAACAAAATACTCATAGGAGGAAATAAGGAGACAAACTGTGGAGCAGCGACTGCAGTAAACGCCATCCAGAGACTGCCCCATCTGGGGATCCATTGCCTATACCGCCAGCAAACCTAGGCACTGTTGCAGATAGCAAGAAGTGTTTGCTGACAGAAGCCTGATATAGTTGTCTCCAGAGAGGCTCTTCCAGAGCCTGACAGATACAGAGACAGATTCTCATAGCCAACTATTGGACTGAGCATGGAGGTGTTAGAAAAGGTCCTAAAAAAGCTGAAGGTGTTTGCAGTTCCATAGGAAGAGCAACAGTATCAACCAACCAAAAAATTGAGAATTCCTAGGGAGTAAACCACTAATCAAAGAGTATACATGGAGATACCCATGACTCCAGCAGTGTATGTTACAGAGGATGGCCTTGTCTGGCTGGCATCAATGGAAGGAAAAGCACTTGTTCCTGGAAAGGCTTGATGCCCCAGTGTAGGGATATGCAAGGGCAGGGGGCAGAAATGGGTGGGTGGGCTTGTGCGTACCCTCACAGAAGCAGGGGGAGGAAGGATGGGATAGGCAGTTTCAGGAGGGGTAACCTAGAAAGGATAACATTTGAAATGTAAATAAATAATATATCCAAAAAAAAAAAAAAGGCAATAGAAAGAAAGAAGATATGAACCCCTTTGAGCTAACTTTCTGATCTGGGTAACTGAGTTTAGACTCAAAAATTCTCCTAAACAAAAATAATTAAGTTTAGTAATAATAAGAAAAGATGTGTTCATACGTAGTCCTTAGCTTCTAAAATATGGATATCTACAAAATAAAATAGTTCAAAGTGACAAACTTTATGGAAGGAAATAACTACTCTGCAATCAGATCTTTATATTGAAATGGAAACTACAGGGTTCTTCAGAAAGTCAGTTGCATGATATTTTCTGGGGCAAACACGTGAAGGAACATTTTGTTAAATTAGACAAGGTTGTGAAAAGCTAAGGCCGATTACGATGGAACGTTTAGCTGAAACAAACCCAGAGAAGGTGCTCTGCAGAAACAAGCACGTGAAATGACACTTGGTGAAGAAGTGTTTGCTAACATCACGCATGCACTGGTCAGGTCCTTCGTACATTGGGTAGTGGTAGTTGAATTCCATTTCTCAGGACTCCATGTTGAGCCCCAGTATTCCCCATACAGGTCTTTCTTTGTCTGGGGTAAGCAGAGCCTCTGTTGCCTTCCCCACTAGAAGTTAGGAAGAGAACAAAGCTCAGTAGGGTGCTGAGATTAACTTTGCAGGGCAAGTGAACTCCACTATGCCTTTGATCCTGGCTGTGGCTGGCAGTCTGAACTGAGCTGGTGAGAAACCTTCACGCAGGGCTCCAGAAACTCCCTTCACCTATTCACTTCCGGGGCTTCAACACATCTCAACTGGGTATCAGGGCTTCAAACATGGCCTAGGTGCCCCACAACTCCATAGAGATAAACACACAAAAACTGGTGGTGTGTTGCAGTTTCAGGCTGCTTCCAAGGCTGACTGGATTATCATGCTGAGGCAAGACCTGTGCTGAGGCAAGGACATGTGACATTGGGAGGGTATGATTAGGACAGACTTACAGGGACAGAGCTTGGCAATCTGGTACAGCTACTTGTGTGATACTTGTGGGTCTCTTGTCTTCAGTGATCTTCACTTCCCAGACAGAGTCATAACTTAGAACTTTCTAGTGTCCCTTCGGGTCCTTCCTGCTGACCGGAGCTAAGGTGTGGCCTGTCTCAGGTAGGTCATGTGACCACTGTTGCTAACCCTACGCTACAGAACGGGACAGCTGGTGGGTGTATCCCTGAAGTATAAGCAAGTAGATGGAGCTACCACTGTCTGCCCATGCTAACGTTCAGCTTTCCAGACAACACACAAGGGAGTTGCTCCAAATTCTTTTCCACTACCTCTGGTGGGTGCTGAGCCACAAAGGAACTTAAACTGTTGAAGAATCATCGTCAAAAATAAGTATTAAAGAAAATTAAAATTAGAGTACATGCAACCACGGAAGCGATAGTCGCTGCCGCTCAGTCCATCTTCACCTCTTTTGACATTTGGAACTTCAGTACTAGACAACTATAAACCATGCAAAAGAGAAAAGTGCTTTTCATCATTTCAAACTAGCATTTAGAGAGAAAACTGTATGTGTCAGAACAAAGCCCTCTGTGTATATGTGAATATGTGTGTGTGTGTGTGTGTGTGTGTGTGTGTGTGTGTGTGTTTATTTGCCTTTCTCTTTCTCTGTGTGTGTGTTTGTGTTTGTATATGCATGTGTATGAGCTATGCCACATCTTACTCTGACAACTGGATTCAAAATTCAGAAGGAAGCAACTTCAAGATATGGATATCTGTGAATAATTAATTATTATGCATAAAGTAAGAGCAATAATCACATGACAAGCTCCACTCTGAAAACAAACTAAAAATATCGTTTGATATTGCTTTAATTATTCTCTCTCTCTCTCTTTCTCTCTCTCTCTCTCAAGTATGTATGTATGTGTGTATGTGTGCGCATACACAAGAGTGTGTATTGATTGAGTGAAATGCAAAATCACAGTAACCTCTTTAACAATAAACTGTACATTCATCGGCCTCATAATTTTTAAATGTCTTTTAATGTTCTAAATTTTATTCACACATACTAAATTCACATGCTGCTTGAGCTGTGTCAAATAAACCTAGTAAAAATGATCTGTTCTGTCCTGTTTCTGTTATGTAAGTGAATTGTTTCTACAATGTTATCAAGAAAGACACAATACTGGTTCCAAATGTGTTTATAATTACATGTTATTCTTGATTGAATTTAATAACATTCATACAAAAATTCTCAAAACCTCTATTTTAAATATATATAAACATCCAAAATATATCCCAGCAGGGAAAGATAATTGTTGCCAAAATTGACAATCTGAGGTCAATCTCAGGAATCCACATGTTAGAAGAGCAGATACCTGCAATTTGTACTTGACCTCAACTTAGTACACAAACATCATGCCTCCCACACAGGAAAAAAAAGACACACAAATAAATACAATTATAAAAAATTAATATATGTGATGTTGGTTTTCCTAGAAAAAATTCAGCACCTCCTTATTTAGCATTGCATCTGTCTATAACTGACAAATAAAGGAAAGTAAGAAATTTATTTGATGACAAATGCTTTACTGTTTAATAAAATGCCTTGTTTACATTCTTGTAATTTTAGAACCATAAATGAGCTTATTAATTATACTATTCCTTCATGTGGTTGGTTGTAACACCAGAGATTATTCGAATTTGGCTCCAATGTTATAAATTCTGTTAACAGCATTAATATATAAATTAAACCCAATTCTGTGCTTTGGTGTTAAATAAATAAGGATCCAGTGTTACCACCAAGGAAGGACAATGGAAATAGAAAATGGAGAGCCTTACAGGGTGGAGGATGGAGATGATGGAAGGTTTGTGGTAAAAGATACTGTTCACAAGCCAAGTAAAATTTACAAAATAACTGAAGAGACCATGAGAGTCAGATGTCCATTTGAAGAAAAACCACAAGAAGAGTGTAAGTAAATGCCTTGTCCAAGGAAGAAACCACACAAGTAGCAAGAAAGCACAGTGCAGTGATCATAAGTACTTTGTCATCTGTCATATGTGTGTGTGTTTGTGTGTGTGTGTGTGTGTGTGTGTGTGTGTGTGTAATTTTTTTTCCAGTGGTCTTTTATCATTATTCTTATTGAAGTATACAAATAATTTGCCTATAAATTGAAAATTTTATCTGACACCCATGATGCAAAATATAGCTTTATCCATACGGAAATGTTTCATTTTGCCACATCAAATTCATCATTTTCTCCAGAATGATATTTATTCAAAAATAATCTACCTTTCACCAAGTAATAAATGTAAACCATTCCCACTTTATTTTGTGTGTGCTGACATTTTTATAAAGAATTGGAAAAACCCTGAATGTATTGTTAAGGGGTGGATCACATGCCTTCACAAGAGATATGCAGGAGTTCTACTTCTCCTATGGCAGAATGCAAACCTGATTCATTACAGCCTATTAAGACAATGTTGATTAATATTAGTTATAGTGGATTATACATTGGAGATGGGTCCTGAGTCTATTAGGAATATTATACTAGTAAACCAAGGTCCCATGTAGAGTCACAGGCATGGAGAATGAATATTAGGTAAGACTGGGGATTTCAGGTGTTATTTTTACAAACCAGCATCCTCTTTGCATTTTATCCCTATCATAAAGCCACATTGCCACCTGCTTAGTGGTAGTGTCAGGAAAGAGTCATTACCCATCTTGCCTTTTCCTTAATGTTGTCATCTATGTAACAGCTATCACTAAGTTCTACAATTGTATCTCATAAAGATTTCTTATCTATTCATTGGCTTCATCAGCCAGACATTTCATACACATCATAAAAATTAAAAGAAGAAGAGAATATTTTAGCTTAGTGGTTCAGCCCATGGCTGCTAACACTTTTATTAAACCTATATTTATAATGAAATATTTTATCAGAACAGAAGTAAAGGTAGAGTTGCTATGCTCCTCCTCTAGCAGTGAGGATGCAGAAAGAAAGAAAAGAAAGGGTTGGAAACAAAATGTCCATCAAGGCATACATGGAGGAATTCATTTCCTCCAACTATATGCCAACTTACATTAATGCCTTTATAAGTCTTGAAAAATTCTTTTGCTTTAACTGTACCAGAATCCTCATTATACAGTTGCTTCTTGGTGATGGGAGCTGGGAGCTGAGGCTCAATCCTTCAATATGTGAACCTTTATGACATCTCTCTCCCTCCATATTCCTGAATAGTTATATACCCGCATGAACATGTACCCACTCATTCTGTCTTCCTTTGTTTCAAATCTACATCTAAACATAAACTTGATCAGGTGACATTTCTTCAATATTTCCAATAGTATTATATTTATATTTAATATTTTTCTTTGTCTAGGATAAAGCATTTGGGGTCCTGCATCTGTCTCTTATTAGGTTGCCATCTTCCTTCTCCTATTCATCAAGGATCATGAACTTTTCTCATTTTCAGTCATTTTTACTGTTCTTCTCTGAATGTTTAGTCATATGGATTTTTTCTATTTTACAGCTTAATAAGTCATTAAGTTAGATGATGTATGCCATTTTACATGGTTTTCCTGTGGGCTTGAAACACACAAAACTTCACAAGCACTGTACTTCAAAATAGAGAAGATCCTTGTCCTGAGCTTCCTCAGGAGATTCTCCTGCCACTGGACAAAACTTAATTCTGTAATGTCTACCACCTCCAGGGTAGAGAGGGTTTATAGAAATCTAGAAGCAGTGTCATCTGTCACATACATACTGAGCGCTGAAGATTGATTCTCATTGGAGCACCTGTTCCAAGGTTGGTATCTTTTGAAAGACAGAGCAGAGAAGAGGCACAACCCATTACATAGACAAACGATCACAATCACATCTTCAGCCAATATACAATGAAAATGCATAGATTTCTATATCTCACATTACAGAAGTCCTATGCTACAGGGTAAAGGATGAATGTGAAGGAAGGTTCATGGTAAAGGACACTGACTCTGGGCCAAATGAATATTGTAGAATCTATAAAGAGACAGTGAGAACCGGGTCCATGTTTGGAGACCAAACCCAGGAGCAGTGTAGGTAAATGCTTAAGCCAAGGAAGAAACCACAGCACTAGCAAACTTCACTTAAATGCTTTGGAATCAACCTTTAGTCATGGAAAAGACCCAGCTATACAAATTCACCATGACTCAAAACAGGTTAGTTGTACCTGGCAATAGGTTACAGAGGGTCTATGAAAATATTAAAAGTTATTTTTCTCACTCAGCTGCCTGATTTTACTTTAGTATCATGGCAATATTCAGCAGAGATGATATATTCATACATCACAAAGTGTGAAAATATAATTTCTGTATAACTAAAAATTTTAAGACATGCTATCAAGAGGTCAATTTATGTAAAAATAAAATAGAACATGGTTCCTTCTGTTTATGTCCTGAAAGTCACTAGTTTCAGAGATTGGGTGTTTGGTCTCTGTACAAGGGTTCAATATTTAATTACAGTTTCTTAGGAAACAGACAAAACTCATTCAACAGTATGATAATGAAAGAAAAATACTAAACAGGAATCTTATACACATGACAGCAACTAAAGCAAGTACCAGATTCATAACTTTAAAATGTTATATTTAGAGTTCATATTACTAATTGTGTGTGTCATTAGCATCTTGATTATCTGTATTTGCATATTTTAGACCATCTCTATGCTAAGATATACTAGGTTATTTTATGACTGTATAATACATATTATAATCTGTTTTAGTATATTTTAATACTAATTTCATTCAGAGGATTTTTCTTTTCAGAAAGTTACTCTTTGAGGGGAACATCCCTTTAGTAGTGTATGCATGCAAATATCTCTGGATTCAATTGCTCTGCTGTGCAGTGAGAGGATTGCTGTTCTCTCACTCATTCATGTAGGTGGGACTGGATAACTATTTCTAACCAATGGATTCTTGCAGGTCAAGCATGTTATTGGTAGTGTGTTTTCCCTGGAACACACCAAGGAGTTCCCATGACAGGTCATCTCCATGATAAAGAGATTCTCTATTCTGTATGATGGAGTGATGTGACAGAGACCATTTGTCCATGCCTGTAACAATTCCAACAAAAATGCATTGCTACTATTTTGAACCTGTAACAGTTGTGAGCCTTTGTTATAATTGAATATTCTGAACTGGCCTAGTCCAGCACACATGTTCATTCTTTATTTAAAAATTACTCTCTTCTATTCATAGACCTAACCAGAACATTTTAGAAATATAAATCTACTTTAGCTTTGTATTTCTGATATAATACTGCCTGAAGTCTCCTTATTAAAAAAAATAATCTTTTTGAGAATAAAGTGATTCAATGTCATTATAAGGCTCTAATTACTTTGATATTTAGGAGATTCCATAGAGAAGTTAATATAGACAATGAATGTAGTCTTAAGCAGCCACCCTAGGGACATTCAAAAATTGTTTGCTAGTAAAGGTGACCTTTACCTAATGGAAGAATGGAATAGCACTGCTCACCTTAGGGATTTAACAGTTATTTAAGAAAAGAGATTGCCTGCTAGAGGTGGCCTTTGGCAGCTCTCAGGTATTTATGTTGTCAGCAACTCAGTGCACACTGTGACTTTATATTGCACAATTGTAGATCAGGACAAACTTAGCTCCTTTGTTCTTTACTAAACAAAGTAAAAAATGTTGTTCTCACTATCTTTGGATTTTAAGCTGACAAGTTGCTTAAATGTAGACTCCCCACCTCCAGTATATTTGAGAGCTTTGGTAGCTATCATAACTTATACAGAATTCAGAGACTGGTGCAAGGCAAGAACTTATCTGTCCAGATCCAAGGCTCATATATTCATATAAGAAGTTATGTAACAATGGCTGATAGATACTGTGCATGTTAGCATGGATTGAATCATAGCATCCTAATATTAATCTCTTGATTCTTACAGTTCATACAGTGCATTCTGATCCAACAGAATACCTGATATTGAAGCACTACCACCAACACTTAATCAAATGAAAAGACAGTTTCTACTGTGAGTATTGAACTGTGTTAAATAAAAATTCTAGGAAGCAATAACAGTAC
Source organism: Micromys minutus (assembly GCF_963924665.1). Lineage (NCBI taxonomy): Eukaryota > Metazoa > Chordata > Mammalia > Rodentia > Muridae > Micromys > Micromys minutus. The sequence goes on from NC_137952.1 coordinate 9,800,752, forward strand.
AACAGGTTCAGAAGAGCACAGCAAATGAAGGTACAAGTCTAAAGCGGTCTCTTCAACTTCCACTCAGTCTTTCAGTCTCAGATGGAATAGAATCTACAAAAAAGCTGTGCCCAGCACTCCAGTGTACAGAGCTGAGTTTGAAGAAGGTGCAGTTTTTATTGCTACAGAATTGGATGCTTGCGCTGATGCTTTCATCTCCAGTTCCCTAATGACCATTAAACAAAGGAACCTAAATTTTCCTTTGCATGAAGCTCTGTGGTCCCTATGCTGTTAATTCCATTTGCTTAAGTATGTAATTCGCTGTCTGCTGCTTCTTACCCTCAGACTGTAAACACACACACAGAGAAATGGACTTTTTTTTCAATGAAAAAATATGTTGTGACTTTTCAAAAATTCTGGGTTTTTTTTTCCTTTTGCTGTCGTTTCTCCAAAAAAAAGGAACAATTTCTCTATAAATCAGTCAAATGAGAAGTAGAACCCATCTCAAGAAGTTTAGATGAAGGCTGATCATTGGAAAAGCAACATAGAAGTTTTAACCTTATTTCCCAAACTCCAGAAAGGTGAAAGGCTTGAAGATTAAGTTGATAACTAATCTCAACGGTTTAGTCTATTATCACTAAGTAATAAACCCTGCTTAATTTTTTTTTAATTTGAGTACACAGAGATTTTGGATAGCTGTACTGCTTCCATGTGCCTTCAACTATTTATTTTTTTAATCAATATCCCTTTTAATGTTTGAAAATATATAAGTAACCAAAAACTATAAGAATTTAGTTATACCTAATGAGTGAGTGTATTTGGCTTGGTTTAATTGAAAAATGTTAATTATTTCTACAGGATATAAAACCTATACTGCCTAGTAAAATTAGTGCTCAAAATAAAGAATTTCTGTCAGAGGTGAATCAGGCTGTATACAATTCTCTGTACCCCTATGCCTGTGTTGTTTGAGCTCCCAGAAATGCATTTATCTTTTCTACAGAGCACAACTAGAGGTTTTTTATGGTTCCTGGGGACTCTAGCTTAGACATGAAGAGTTATTTCATATATTGAATTTTAAAAGGAATAAATAAAAGAAAATCATTGGAGCTGAGAAGACAACTCAGTTGCAAATGTGCTTGCCATGCTCTGAGTATCTGAGCCCAAACACTGGTACTTACATAAGAGTCACAGTTTAATGGATGTCAAACACTTGTAACCCCAGTGTGATAAGGCAATCTTCATGTGAGGGCTCTAATACCTATATATTCAAGTAATCTTGAATAGTCTAGTCTGACTGACTGATTAAGTCTAAAATGTGCCAAAATAACTTTAATTTTGGGATATTATTAACATGGATCTTATTTCATAGTGTTCTGAGCCTAAACTATGATTCAGATAATGACTGTTTTCTTTGAATAAGAGTTTTGTCTTCATGCTTGCTAGTGAGATTTTTGTTTTATTTTGTTTTTTGGATAGGGCAAAGTTCTTATCACCCTGATACATTTATATGCATTATGTGTGATTTTAGAAAAATAAATACAATATTTTTATGTCCCTATAAATCATCTTCAGTGATATTTATTGTTCCTCCCTCTTGGATTTTTCCAACCCCCTTTCATATCACCTGTATCCTGTTATGCCCCTCCATTGTTCTTCTCTGCAAAATGATCTCATTTTATTTTTATGATTTCTGTGGTTACTGAAGGTCAAACACTCACATGTGAAGATTTGAAGCTAGGAAGCAGGTGAGAGAGAACACGTGCCATTTGTCTTTCTGAGTCTGGCTTGCCTCACTCAGTGTAATACTTTTAAACCTCAAGGTAGACTAAAGGAGTCTAAAAGACTCCCACAATGGTATAGACAATTGTTATTGTCTTGCTTACTTCAAAAAAGTTGAAGGTAAATCCTTCTTGCTAAAGACAATTACTCTCAACACATAAGACTCACAGACTTAGAGCTGGAAGTGTCCTGCAAGCCTTCTACCAGAAGAGGAAGACTAGCTTCAATAATACAAAAGGTGATATGCAAGCTATTAGAGATGAAGGGCTCTGTAATACCCAGCTGTGATGCCCATGAACCACTGGTACTAGCATATCAGAAAAGACCAGCAGTTCAGTAGTGGCACTTAGATCTTGGTGTTAACTAACTAACTTAAACTCAAGTCATAGATGATAGGAGAAAAAACTGCTGGTACTGGAAACATAGCCAACTAGCCATGGCTAGGGAAGTCATATATTTTTGGAGGACAATTTTCATCTAATATTTTCTTTAAAAATATATATAATTTCTAACTTTGTTATATATATTTTTCTCACACCCACAGATAATTGTACATCTTGTGTCTCATCAAACAATCTTCTCTTAACAGCCTAAGAAGACCATTTTAGAAACCTGGACAATCAAAAATGTAAGAACAACTGACCATGAGATGCCCAGCCCTGATTAACAATAAAACCCATATACCTAAGCTTAGGGAGACTCTCCAAAGAGGGAGCAGAAGAAGGTAAGAACCCCAGAAAAGAGCATAATCTATTATGAAACTACTAGCTAAAAAAAAAAAAAAAAAACTATACTCATAAAATTTTAGAACATAACACCATGGCTAAACAAGACATAACAAATTCCAAAAACAGTTTGCATCCCAATGTAGATAGAGAAATTCTCACACGGAACCACCCCTAGATAAAATGCAACAATTAACAATTTGTGAGAAATGGAAAATTATTCTTCCCATGGAGGAGAGACATAAATGGTTATCCAATGCCATGTATTCATCCCTATAACATATACATATTGGCTAAATTAACTGTGAAGTTTGTATTTCTATACTAATTTAATTTAATTATATGTACATGTAACAACAGTGATTAAATTATAGGAGGTCATAGGTTTGAAAAAGAAGGGACAGATGAAAGAAACAAACTGGAGAAGGAGGGAAGATGTGATTACATTTTAACTACATCTTTTTTTTTTTTTTTTTTTTGGATACTTTCATTGCTAACATTTCAATGTTATCCCCTTTGCTGGTTTTCCCTCTGGAATCCCCTATCCTATTCCCTTTCCCCCTACCCCTATGAGAATGGTCCCACACCCACCTACCCCCTCTCATCTCCGTGCCCTGGCATTTCCCTACACTGTTGTATTGAGCCTTCTCAAGGCCAAAGGACCACTCCTCACACTGATTTGTGATAAGGCCATCCTCTGCTACATATGCAGCTAGAGCTATGTGTCCCTCCATGTGTACTCTTTGCCTGGTGGTATAGTCACTGGGATCTCTGAGGGAGGAAGGGAGCTGATTGGTTGATATTGTTCTTCCTATGTGGTTTCAAATCCCTTTAGCTCTTCCAGTTCTTTATCTAACTCCTTCAATTATTGGTTGAGTGCATCTGACTGTATATCTCAGGCTCTGGCAGAGCCTCTCAGGAGACAGCTATATCAGGCACCTGTTAGCATGCACTTCTTCGAATCTACAATATTTTCTGGGTGTGGTGATTGTATATGGGATGAATCCCCAGGTAAATAAATCTCTGTGTGGTCTTTCCTTTAGTTTCTGATCCCCACTTCATCTCTGTAATTCCTCCTGTGAATATTTTTTCCCACTTTTAAGAAGAACTGAAGCATCCATTCGTTGTTCTTCCAACCTCTTGAGCTTAATGTGGTCTGTGGATTGTATCTTGGGTAATATCAGCTTTTGAGCTAATATTCACTTATCAGTGAGTGCATAAGAGGTATGTGTTTTTATTGGGTTACCTCACTCGGAATGATATTATCTAGTTCCATCCATTTGTCTAAAAATTTCATGAAGTCATTGTTTTTAATAGCTGAATAGTACTTCATTGTGTAAATGTACCACATTTTCTGTATCCATTCTTCTGTTGAAGGACATCTGGGTTCTTTCCAGCTTATGAGCAATATAAATAAAACTGCTATTCATCACTTGATTCTTCAAACCCACTGTATCTTTGTTTCATGCCTACAATGTTGCTTTCTATTAGGGAAATTTAACCAAATGTATTTTATCAGAAAGTATACATTTAAACATTGTATTTATATAATATAAAAAATACACAAAATCCCTTCACAGAAAAATGTCTTAGTAGTATCCAGAACAAGATATGCTGAATTTAAAAATTACAGTTAAAGTGTAACTTTAAAAAAATACAAGAGAAACATCAAACTATGACTACCAAAGCCAAAAAGAAAAACCTATACTTCCCTTCCTCCCTCCCTCCCTTCCTCCCCCTTTCTCTCTCTCTCTCTCTCTCTCTCTCTCTCTCTCTGTCTCTCTCTCTCTCTCTCTCTCTCTCTCTCTCTCTCTCTCTCTCTCTCTCTCTCTCTCTCTTCCTCAAGCTCACAGAACAAAATTATTTATGCCCTATTATATCAGACTGTATTCTTTAAAGTATGATTTTCTCCAAGTCGTTCTACCCAGACTCAAGACGCTAATGTGATGAGCACACTTGAATACAGTGTGCACACCACTCTCACTGGGAAGTCATACTGCCTCCTTGCCACTTCTTAGGCAATTCTTAGGCAAGAGCATTCTGTAATTCTGATGAAATAGGCTTAGAAGGAAGCTCCCAAATTGCCATTTTTAACATGGACTCTAGAGGATTCTTGTGCAGCTGGCTAGCAGTCTACAGTTAATTTTTGTCATCTAGTTATCAAGACTTATCTTCTTTTATGCTGTGAGATTTATGAGTGCTACATCGTCCAAGCTACTCAACATTTTCAAAACTATATTCAAGATAATTCATACAAATTAAGCACTGATAAGGATGTTTGATTATCACAGAAGAAACTCAAATTAAGCAGTTTCTCTTTTAATCTTATCCCTTAGCTCTGTGGTATTGATTATCTAGTCTCTCTGTTATCCATTAAAAACTTACAGTAAATAGGGGTAGTTTTTAACCCAACATATTTAATTATTTTTAATAATATCTCTTCTTGATTTCACAATTTGCTTTATACTGGGCATTACCAAAATAACAATAATTATAGAGACAAAACTGAAATATACTATACTCAGAGCCTTACAAAAATTAAGCATCTAAGAAAGCAATAGAATGTTTACAATTTACCCAGCTTGCTATTTCCCAATTAATATCTGGCCAGAGAAAGAAAACCATAAGGATTTGAATTTGAATATGTAAACAAATGTTTTCATATATAAATATATGTATATGTGTTTGTATGCATATACTGTACATATAAATTGTGTGTACATATATATAGATACATTCATAGTACATTAGTATGTGCTAATGCCTATAATAATATACACTAATACATAATTATATACACATATATAATATACATATATATAACATATAATAAAATGCATGTTAATTTGTATGCAGCCCAATAGAAAATTGTATATAGATCGTGAGAAAGTATAGGAAAAAAATGAGTATGAGGGATTGTTTCATATGATTTAGAAGAGTAACTTTTTCCAAACCTGTAATGTAGACCAAAAGCTAAAAAAAAAAAAAAAAAACTGGAAGACCTTAGCAGAATATATTAGAACTTAAATTGATTATCTGCATATTTTTGTTGCTTTGGAAACGTTAGTGATTATTCTCGTTTCTTTAAGTATTTGGGTTACTTAGGTTATGAAGAAATCTAGTTATGAAAAATGTTATTTATTCTGTAGAAGTTAGGTCTAGTTCTACTTCTAAGTTCTATGCTCCCAGAAATAATACTCAAATAATATTTACAAATACCTTTGTGACATAGCTGAGCTCTTTTCTGACTTAAAGGACCCTTTTATTTTAGCCTACATTCTGTCAGATGCCTGGTTAACTGTGCTCAGGTACCATGTGTCTGTCTTGTCATATCTTCAGGGGATGGAGGACGATCTTCCTGCACGTGGCTCTGTTCCAGAATTCCTTCTACCTCCAGGGTGTCCCACATTCAATTTGTTGCCTAAGCAATAGACCATAGGCTTTTTAATTGACAAGTAATACATTCATTCAATACACATATATTATCTCTACATTATTTAGAATGTACTAGTCTAGTAATCTTATCTAAAAACTATGCTACTGAAGAATCTAGAATGAGGCTTGACCAAATATCTGGATAATCTAACTCCAGTTGTTGACATAAAACTGCCCATTACATATTCAAAATGGAAGTTTAGAATTCTATTTGGGTTAATAGGATTTTTATTCACATCATTCATTTCTGTTTAATTTGAGGCATAAAACTAGATCCATGATTATTCTTATAGAGCAATATTTTTTAATCTAAAAGTCCACAAAACACACACACATGAAAGTAAAAATAAAAATAGGAGAAATAGAGGGAAGTAGAAAAAGAATGTTCATTCTGTATAGATATAGGTGGAGAAATTTGTTAGAATGAAAAACAAAAACCAAAAAGAAGAAACCAGTCATTCCATATATGAAGTGTCTAAAAAAGTATAAAAAATAAAAATACATTTTAAAAAGTTAAACATACTTTTATGAAGCAATAACTTAATTATTTTTTATATTTTATTAATTATTTTATTTATTTACATTCCATAAGTTACTATCCTACCTGTTCCCTCCTCCAGGAGTTCTTTACATTATCCTTCCTTCCCTTTGCTTCTGAGAGTGTGCTCCTCCCACCCATCCACCTAGTCCCACCTCACCCCTTACTCTTCCACAGGGGCCAGCAACCTCAGTCCAAAGGTTGGCTGTAAGTATCTGCATCTGTCTCAGTCACCTGCTGGTAAAGCATCTCAGAAGATGCTCTGTAGGCTCTTGTCTGCAAGCACAATATGACATCAATAATAGTGTCAAGATTTGGTTCATGTGCATGGAATAGACCCGAAGTTGGGCATTGATTGGCCTATGTCACTGGATGGCCTTTACTTCAGGCTCTGGTCATATCCCTGGTGTCTTGGACTTGGTAGAGATTCCCTTGCTCTCCACCCTACAGTGCTGTATTTTGTATCATTTGCCTGGTCCTCTGTGTTTCTCTCTTGTCATCCCACAAAGCTGATCCTGACCCCCATTTACCTTCCCCTCCATTCTCCCACTCAGGTGCCTCCATCCCTCTGCCTTCTGTGATTGTTTTGTCCCTCTTCCCAATGGAATTGAAGTATCCATACTTGGGTCTTCCTTTTTGTTGAGCCTCATATTGTCTGTGAATTGAATCATGGGTATCTGAACTTTTTAGCTAATACCCACTTATCAGTGAGTACACCTGTGTATGTCCTTTTGGCTCTGTGTTATGTCATTTAGGAAGATATTTCTACTGTCATGCATTTGCCTACAGAATTCATGATATCATCGTTTTTAATAGCTGAGTGCTATTTCTTTGTGTAAACGAACCATTTTTAATTTTTTAATCCATTCTTCTAATGAGGGACAACTGTGTTGCTTCCAACTTCTGGCTACTAGAAATAAAGGTACTATGAACATAGTGGAGCATGTGTCCTTGTTATATATTGGAGCCTCTTTTGGGTATATCCCCAGGAGAGGCGTAGCTGTGTCTTCAGCTAGAACTGTTTCCAATTTTCTTAGGAACTGCCAGATTAATATCCAGAGTGTTTGTACCGGTTTTCAGTCCCACCACCAATAAAGTCATGTTCCTCTTTTTTCACATCCCTGCCAGCATGTGCTGACATACCCGAGTTTTTTACCTTAGCCATTCTGACTGGTGTAAAGTAGAATCTCAAGATAATTTTGATTGGCATTTCCCTGATCATTAAGGATGTTGAACATTTCTCTTAAGTGTTTCTCATCCAGTTTATATTACTCAGTTTAGAATTTTTGTTTAGATTGGTATCCCATTTTTAATTGGGTTATTTGGTTTCTGGAGTCTATGTTCATCTTAACAACAAAATTACATTTCCAGAAAAAGTATAAATCTAGAGCAATGTGTAAAATAGCACCTTACAAAAGAACTGACAATTTTAAAATACAAAGTCAAATTATCATGTCTGAAATTGGTTGGTGTTTTAGTCCTTGGGAGCTTTGGAGGGTTTGGTTGGTTGTTCTTCCCATTAGGTTGCAAACCCTTTCTGCTCTTTCAGTCCTTTCTCTAGTTCCTTCACTGGGGACCCTGTGCTCAGTCCCATGGTGAGCTGCAAGCATTCTCATCTCTATCAATGTGGCTCTGGCAGAACCTCTGAGGAGACAGTATTAGGTTTCTGCCAGGAAGCACTTTTTTACATCATCAATAGTGCTTGGGTTTGGTGACTGCATATCGGATGATTTTTTTTTCTTCAGTCCCTGCTCCAGTATTTGTCCCTGTATTTCCACCCATGAGTGTTTTGTTATCCCTTCTAAGAAGGACTGTAGCATCCACACTTTGGTCTTTCTTCTTCTTGAGGTGCATGTGGTTTCTTGGACATTCTGAGCTTTTGTGCTAGTATCCACTTAACAGTGACTGCATATCATGTGTGTTCTTTTGTGACTGGATTACCTCACTCAGGATGATATTTTCAAGTTCCATCTATTGGTCTAATTATTTCATGAAGTCACTGTTTTTAATAGCTAAGTAGTAGTCCATTATGTAAATGTACCAAATTTTCTGTATCTATTCCTCTGTTGAAGGACACCTGAGTTCATGTCATCTTCTTCCTATTATATGAGGCTGCTATGAACATAGTGGAGCATGTGTCCTTGTTATATGTTGGAGTGGCTTTTAGGTATATGTCCAGGAGTGTTATAACTGGATCCTAAAGTAATACTATGTTCTATTCTCTGAGGACCTGCCAGACAGATATCTAAAGTGGTTATACCAGCTTACAATCACACCAACAGTAGAGGAGTGTTCCTTTTACTCTATATCCTCACCAGCATTTCTGTTACCTGAGAATTTTATCTTAGCCATTCTGTCTGGTGTGAGGTGGATTCTCGGAGTTGTTTTGATTTGCATTTCCCTGATTACTAAGGATGTTGGATATTTCTTTAGGTGCTTCTCAGCCATTTGGCATTCTTCAGTTGAGAATTTTGTTTAGTTCTGTACCCTATTTTTAGTAGGATTAGTTGGTTCTCTAGAGTCTAACTTCTCAAACTCTTAGTGTATATTAAATATTAGCCCTCTATCAAATGTAGGTTTGGTAAAGATATTTTCCCATTCTGTTGGTTACTGCTTTGTTCTGTTGGCAGTGTCATTTGCCTTACAGATGTTTGTAGTTTTATGAGGTCCCATTTGTAGATTCTTGAACTTTTAGCATAAGCTATTGGTGTTCTGTGTGACTAATTTTTTCAAAACTTTATCTGATTTCTCAATTTTTCTGCCACTCAACTAAAAGTTTCTTTCAAAAATGGTTGGTTCCTTCCATGGTTTGCCTTCTAAAAACTAACTTTTTCTATTTTACTTGGGATTAGACATCAGATACTCTGGGCATATCTTTATTTCTTCCAGATCATACACATTTACATGGGATTTGGACGTCATCCTTTGTCAGAACAGTCATTTTGTTCAATTAAAATTAATTTACATGCCTCCATATGGATTTATGCTTGGTTCCATAATGTGACCCACACCTACTGTTGACATTTTACGAAGAGTGATTCATGGATAAGAAATTCAAGTGTAATGGAACACAAAATTTGCAGCTTCAGAGGAAATAATATTGCTTTATGAGCCCCTTAAATATTTAATGTGCCCTCATTGTGGCATAATATCTTTTGACTATCAAGTAAGCCTTTTATAAACAGAGAAATATATAACATCCACCAAACACAGATCTAAGAATGTCAGTCTGATAGAAAGTCTACTGAAGAAACAACAACTCCAAGAAAAGGATCCCTGCCTTTTACATAGCTTTTCCCTCTTGATGTTAAGTGCTATGTGCTCTCTTGCTCTGCTCTCTTTCTTTCACTTACTCAAGGTCATTTTCCCTTTGATGGATAGCAAGCCCAATAATTTAATGCTGCCTGAAGGTACATGGGTATGAGACTACCACGTGGAACATGGTTAGTTTATACCTTATACCATGTAGGTGCTATGCATTGAACTCATGGCAGGCATTTTCACTGCCTAAGCCATATTACTTCCCCTTATACCTTCTCAGACTGTTTTAAATAGGCTTGAAAATTTTATCACAGGATGGTAATAAAGTAAAAATGTCTGAGAGTCATTACAAGTGCTGAGAATCTGTTTGCAAGAGACTCAAGTACAACAAATAAACAAACAAAAAAGTGATTTAAGAGTTTTAGGAAGTACTCTACATTGACATGGAAACAAGGAAGAAAAAGATAAAGTTCTTGTAACTCAAGCATGACCAATTTTAAAATAAATTTAAACAAATTGTACATTCTCTGTATTTACATTTCAGATGTTATTACCTTTCCACTAATCCCACCTCCTCTCCCATTGCCTCCATGAAGATGCTCCCTCTCGCAACCTCCCTCTTCCACCTCAGTGCCTTGGCATTCCCCTTCACTGGGAAAATGAGCTTTCTCTGGACCAAAGTTCTCTCCTCTCATTGATGCCAGAGAATGATATCCTCTGCTGCATATGCACCTGGGGCCATGGGTCTCTCTATAAGAACCCCCTGGTTGGTGTTTTAGTCCCTGGGAGCTGAGGTGGGTTAGGTTAGTTGATCATTTGGTGCTTCCTATGGGGTTGCAGACCCTTTCAGCTCCTACAGTCTTTCTCTAGCTCCTTCATTGGGGGTCTTTGTGTTCAGTCTGATGGTTAGTTGCAAGTATGTTCCTTTCTATCAGAATGGCTCTGGCAGAGCCTCGGAGGAGGCATCCATATTAGATTCCAGCCAGTAAGCACTACTTGGCATCAGCAATAGGGACTGGGTTTAGTGGCTGCATATGGCATGTATCCTCAGGTGAGGCAGTCTCTGGATTAACAATCCCTGTTTCTCTATTTGTCTCTTTACTTCTTCCCTTGAGTGTTTTGTTCTCCCTTCTAAGAAAGACTGAGGTATCAACCATCTGCCCCTCTTTCTCTTAAAATAAATTCTTTAGAACTTAGAAATATGCTAAGGGTAGTTGCAAAGCCATTTTGCCAGTGAATTTAATAAGCTTTTCTACTGCACAAAACTATACTTTTTTAAAATATAAGCATAAAATGTGTCGAGAAATTTTATCCCAAGTATGTCTTGCATTGTTACCAGCTTGAAGAAATAATCCTCTGTTTGGAGACTCACAGCCATGGAAATCACTGTGTCCTCTGAAGGGAGAGGTAAGAAATAAACATTCAGCTCAAATGGAATCTTATTTTTATGCAAATATCCACAGAAATCTGACAGACTGAAGAGAAAGTAGGAATATGGTCATGCATGGAATCAATTGTCTGAAAACAAAAATGTCAAAAGCTAAGAAATATCCAGAAGATCCTTGTTTCATTATAAGAAATATAAGAAAAATGAGAATCTTATATAGAGATTTGGTAGGGTTTTTATTTTTGCATCATTAAGAACTTTCTTAATATTGTTTTTTATTTTGTGACATTTATAATATTTAACTGTCTCTTATTTATGACGATATATCTTTCTGTTTAATTTTTGGCTTTTCTTATGTGATATAATGTAAATAACTGAAGCTTTATGTTCAGAAGTCCTTGAGAGTTGTAGGCCTTGGGGAAAAATGTATCAAATATCTGTCCTAATTTCCTGTTTCATCAAAAGTAGATAGTAGCAACAATGATTACTATGTTAGTTAGAAATATCAAATAAAATGGTGACTAAAAATACGTTCAATAATACTCATCACAGTAGATGTGTGATAAATATAACTTTTAGTATAGTTGGTTTATAATCTACTAAATAACAATGGTCATCACTACTAGCTTCCTGTATTACACAAATTCACACATGTGATCCTATCATACTCTATGAAGTAGGTTCTATGATTATTTCCCCATCAAATAGAAGAGAAAATAACACCAAACTATAAAGTGAATTTCCCTGATGACATGCTCTTGACCAGGTAGTAATTTTCCACTTTGAATCTGTGTGATTCCAATATACCTCGTCGATAATCACATTTTTTAAAACAACTCTCTCTTTCTTATTTATTACAGAATCTCACATTGAAACAATATATAGCATTAAGTGTTTCACAATCTTCACAAATTAAAACTCACTGATTTTTAACTATACTGACTGGGCTTGGTGGCAACATGTGGAATGAATTCCATATGGGGCAGTCGCTGAATGGCCTTTCCTCCAGTCTCTGATCCACTCTTTGTCCCTGTATTTCCTACCATGAGTAATTTGTTCCCCCTTCTAAGAAGGACTGAAACATCCACATTTTGGTCTTCCTTCTTCTTAGGCTTCATATTAACTGTAAATTATGTCTTGGGTATTTGAGCTTTGTACTTATCAGGGAGTGCACAACATGTATGTTCTTTTTTGATTGGGTTACCTCACTCACTCAGGATGATGTTCTCTAGTTTCATCCATTTGCCTAAGAATTTCATAAAGTCATTGTTTTTAATAGCTGAGTAGTACTTGATTGTGTAAATGTACCACATTTTCTGTATTCATTCCTCTGTTGAAGGATATCTGGGTTCTTTTCAGCTTCTGGTTATTATAAATAAGGCTACTATAAACATAGTGGAGTATGAGTCCTCATTATATATTAGAACATCTTTTGGGTATATGCCCAGGAGTGGAATAGCTGGGTTTTCAGTTAGCACTATGTCCAATTTTCTGAGTGTTTGTACCAGCTTACAATCCCACCAGCAACGAAGGACTCTACCTCTTTCCCTACATCCTCAACAGCATCCACTGTCACCTGAGTTTTTTATCTTAGCCATTTTGACTGCTGTGAGGTGGAATCTCAAGACTGTGCAGAGAAGATTTCTCTGTACAAGCTCATCTCAGAGTCATGCCAACATCTCATATTTAGAGCTAACAGTCCAATGTGCCAGTGTTTAAAGTAAAAATGAGTGTCACAGCAACTACTCACAGAAGCAATGGGAGACCATACACTTACCTTCCTTAGGACTAATGACCTCAGTAGGAAAGCACAATTAGCAAGTCCATTAATCAGTGGTCTGTGGTCTATAGTCATGGGTAGGGTCAGAAATTTAAAATCTCTATTATTAGCGTCTAATCTTGATCTTTTGTTACAAAAAAAGCAAACTCATTTTTAATGAGAAGTTGTACTTATTGAGACTCTAAAAGGCTGTTTCTAAAGTTCTGGAAGTCTCCTCAATAGCTCTTTCCTTACGTCTTGTTCTTTCTTGTACCCTCTGATTCCTTTAACAACTACATGAGGGAGGGAGCTGTGCTCCCAGAAAGCCACAGGTTGCATATGAGCAAGCTGCAGTATTTGCAGTCTGTCACTGAGAAGCGTGTTGATTTGTATCTGCGGCCATTCTAGCACAGGTGGAAAAATCAACAAGTTCTGCTCCAGAATCCAAGAAGTAAAACTCAAAACAGTGTTAGGTCCAAACTGTAGTATGTGTCCAGAGCCATCTACCCAAACCTTTCTGCCTTCTCAGATGTCTGGAACTGTGATTTGAGGGACAACTTCAAAGACAGATTGAAACCTCTCTGCTTTTTGTCTGTTTGGTTGGTTGGTTGGCTTTAGGTTTCCCAATATCTTGATGGTCTCTTGTAACTATACTAAACTCCAAAGTTTAAACAAAAGACAAACAAAAGTCACCCAACCACATTTTTGTTTCTTCTCTTTAAAAATGGTTTCATCATCTATTCAGTCAGTCTGAAATTTTTCTAAGTACTTCAACAATCTGTTCTGTTTAGATACAATTTTTTTGCTTAGATACAATTTTTTTGCATAGATGATATCTTTTTACTTCACTGTAACCAGCTGAAAGTTGCCCAGCTCAAAGATCAGATGCTGTGCTGGTGAAACAGGATTAGGTCATGGTGCTTACTGCTGCATCGTCCCATGTCCTGAAGGCTTGTGTACAAACTTCTGCATTCTTCATAAACTTACAAAGAGGTATAATTTTACTCTGGTTCCATTATGCCTTGTCATTTGAGAAGAATGCCTTTGAGAAACATCATCTTAATAATCTTTGTCATACATCCTTCTTTGACTACTCGGATTAGGAACAATGAAGTACTCTAAAAAGGTCTCCCTTAACTCTTCTTCTGGTCCTCACTAGCGCTATTTTTAACCTGCTGTTCTTTTTTTTTTTCTGTCCTACAACTTTATTTTTTAAATTAAGAGGGGTACATATACAGATTTTAAAGGCATTGTGGCATAACACTATATAGATCTTTATTGTCAGTACTTAATTTTTTAGAGGTTTGATAGCATGCATTGAAATCCCCCTAGTTACAATAAGCATAACGTATATGTAGGACAGAATGTAACATGGAAACAGATATTTTTGTGAGTATAGATTAAGCATAATGATCTTTAAATACCAAAAATTGCCACAAGACTACATTCTTAACTCTTGGATTATTAATGATTTAAGGTTCAGGTGTATCACACTCTGAGAGTGTGCTATGCATTTATTTTTTCCTAAGAAAGACTGAGGCTTTCATTTTTGGGCCTTTGTTTGTCTTGGACTTCATATGGCCTGTGAGTTGTTTCTGGGGTGTTCAGAGCTTTCTGGGGTTAGCATCCCACTATCAGTGACTGCATATTATGTTTGTTCTTTTGTGAATGGGTTACCTCACTCAGGATGATATTCTCTAGATGCATCCATTTTCCTAGGAATTTCATAACGTCATTGTTTCTGAAATCTGAGTAGTACTCCATTGTGTATAACCTGCTATTCTTGACAATGCATGTCCTTCCAAAGCATCCACCCCAAAAGTGTTCCAAGATTAAGTCATTATCCACTTCAAAAGTTATATCAACATTTTGGAGTATCTGTTTTCTATAGTAACAGTGCTAGTCTTTATTCCCAAATTTTCATCCTCAGTCATTTTCTGTTGCTGTACCAAAATATTTGAGAATTGGATATTTATGAAATAGTTTAGTGGTTCATAACTCTGAAGCTGGGTTATCAGGCCCAAGTGTAAGGTACTGGAATGCATTCAGCTTTTTGCTAGATTCTTTTTTTGACCATCATGGTCAGGATATTAAGGACAAGACAGAAGAAAATGTTTGCTTCTCTTCTGTTCATTATAATGCCACCAAAGTTGTCAGATGGTCCCCACTGTCAATCATCTACTAAGTAACTGTCAAAGGCCTCATCTCAACATACCAACATGAATTTGTGATTTACTGTATGACATATGAGCTTCAGTTTGGGTGGTGATGGGATAAATATAAACCATAGAACAATAAGATGATTAGAAAATTATCAAACCTCCTAGATTAGATAATGCTTCATGCTGAAAATATACTCATTGACACTTGTTAAGGCATGTGCCAAGGCAGACATTATTCAGGGACATTGGTATAGATATCAGGGAAGCAAAGGTATTTTCTATGAATAGACAATTCCTTGACATTTACTATTGAATGAACTATTAGGAGATGGTGAAGACTATGGGGCCTGGCTGGAGGAAGGAAACCATTGAGAATAAAATTTGAAGGACACATCTTAGCCTCTGTTCCTTGATAGTTCACTATCTGCTTCTTACCCACTGTGGAGTAGGCTGCTTTGTTCTGTCACATGACTCCACAGTGATGCTCTGCCTCCACAAAGGCCCAGAAGCAATAAAGCCAGGCATCCAGAGATTAATACTATAGGAAAGGAGAATCAAGATAAATCTTTCTTCCTTGCAAATTATGTTTTTCTGGGTATACTAGGGTGAACAGATACTGTTCTGTAGAATAAAACTAACCAAATCTAGAGGTTAATTAGATATTACAGGTAGGGTGTGCCTCATAAACTGACTTAAAAGAGTTCTTTGCTCAAACTAGATTTTGCATAGAAGTACACAATAGTCCTGAAAAAAGTAGAGACCTTTGACTAAAATTTAACCACACAAGGAAGTTTTACAACTCTGTAATTAGGAAAAAAAATTATGAAGTAAATGTCTAGATGGGACTTGGTTTTTTGCTTCTACAGCCTCAAAGGTTACTGCTTATCAAAGGTTCTAATCCAAATACAAAACAGTAATATTTTTTTTTGCATTTGAGAACAGAGTCAAGTAAACACTAGGTAAAGGTTTTTATTATGCTCTAAAAATGGTATTTGTCTATAAAAATAAACAAAAACATAAAACTATTCCTCAATAAAACAGGGGTGGTAATCATTGAGAAAACCAGCAGGTATGGTAGTTATTAAAGATGAATTTGTTCTTTAAGTAAAAGTCACAACTCACAGGCTTTCATTATTAATCAATGATCAAATTCAGAGCAGATAATAAATAATGTATATAAATAGTTCCTAAGGCAAGAACTCATCATTCTACATTCTCAAGAGAAAACATCTTAATACATGATCCAAAATACTGTCAGTAATTTGATAGGGTTTAGCTATTTACAATTCAAATCTTAACCTTTTCATAATTTTTAACAAAATATTTCTCAACTAATCCATTTGTCCCATTTAGATTTGACTTTTATCAAATGAAGATCAAAACAGTCTGTGATAATGTAATCAGATAAGAAGGAACATGGCATTTTCATCCCCTTCCCGATTCTGCCAAGGCAGATAAGATTAGAGTGAATTTCTGTAATTTTATTGATGGCATGTAGTATATGCTACCCCAGAATAAGGCAGTGTGACATATTGAATACTCCAGCTGATAGCACTACAGAAAACAGCAGATGCCCAAAGATGCCTGTGGTTCCTTTCCCCAAAAGGAAATAATAAAGTTCTAAGTGAGAGGCACTCGCTTCATATCCAGGACACAGGTGCATAGCTGCATGACATTTCCTGGAAAATGTAAAGATATGACTATTTACTCCTATATAGAGAGCACCTACAGACTAACTAAAGGATTTCATATAAGCTCTGCTTGGTGAGCAGAATGAATGAGTTCATGAGGGTTACTAACAAAGGACAGGTGACTCATGAAGATCCGCAACTAGGAAGCCCCCTAAACGCCAACCAGCAGCCATCCTACTAAATGCACCACTCCAACTCGACAGCCAGTTGTTTGCCTCATGTATGCTGATAATTAGGGTCCAGGGAGTGAAGAGTGGCTTTTCGGAAGGGCTCAGAAGCCATGCAAGCCTCTCACTTCTAGAAGAGACCATGAAGGGGCTCAGTTTTGTGACAGCTTCATGCTGCTCTTTTGAGATGCTTCATCTGCTCTGCTTCGGGTTCTTGTCAAGTCTCACAGAAACAGCTAGACAATGAACATCCTTTCCTCAAAGGTGAAGATAGCACACAGAGGAATCTGAGCAAAGGGCTTGCTGTTTTTGCTAGGTTAACACTCAAACTGGACCCTCTTTAGAACACTCTGTTTCCTGTCTCTCTTCTGTTCACTAAGTCTAGTACAAATAAAGCTGGGATCAGCCACTTCTGTATGTGTTTATCTCCCTATGAGGCTCCAAGTCATGTAAAAGCAGATAAACTAAATTAATTTTGCTTATCTACTGGTAAGGCCTTTTTTGTTTCAGGGGACCAAACCAGTGAAACTATCAAAAGATAAAAGTATAGCTAATTTGATTTAAGGTTATTCTGAGCTTTTAAAACTGTTTTTGCAGAAATGGGTAACACTCTAAATAGGAATAAATTTAAAAAAAAAAAACAGATATACAAAACAAAAACCAAAGCCAACAAACAAAGGCTTACCACGATCTGTCAAGTGGCCAGATAGTGTTTATACACAAAATTCAGGTGGGGGAAACTATTTTGATGCTGAGTGGTGTTTGTTTATCTGAATGTTTTGAACAGTATAGTCTATTTTCATGCATTCAGCCAATAGTTAAAAATTCATGTAAACAAAAAAAAGTTATATCTATTCAAAACATACTTGTTTTTTTCTTGTATGGTTCTTCCAAATAATGCTGTAAAATACCTCTTTACAAAGTATTGAGACTGTATCAGATATTATTAGTAATCTGGAAATAACTGGATGTATAAGAGGATTGTGAAAGTTATATCCACTCTCTCATTTTATGAAAGGGGCTTGTTTCTGCTTTATGGGGTTCTAGAACAACTCTATCACAGGTAAAACTCAATGTTCAAATGATATTAGTTATGCAAATGTCCCATAAGGAGAGTCTTATGCTGAGACCAGGAGTTGCCATTGCAGACAAAATCATTTTCATGGTAACACGTAACTAATGGCAGCACCAAGTTTTCATTCACAATCATTATGAAGGTCTTTCTCAGAATTCAGTGCAAGGGTTGAAGGAAGAATTACCTCATTTTGAAAGAAAAAACATCTCCTTCAAGTTATATTTTATAACCAAATTCTTCTTTCTACTCCTTGAGTCCTTCTTTCATACCTGAGAGTCCTTGTAATTAGAAGGACGTTTTCTATAAGAGGAAATTGTAGCTCCATGTTAAATCTACTTCATTTCATAAATTCTAACCACTGAAAGTCTTGGATGGCTGGAGACAGGGATGGGCTAGCTTACAAGCTGAGAGTGCGTATTTAGTGCCATCTGGGGTTTTGTCTGAAAGGCAGCATCTATCTCATTGCTCACACCTGCTGTGCTCACTCCACTCTGCACCCTTCCTGCAGTGAAGAGAAGTTATTTCCTGGTTCCTCTTTGCTTGCCATGTACTACGGTTCTGTTCTGTGTGGTGTATTGGAGACTATCTAATGGGAGCACTGTTTCATTTTGTTTTGTTTTATATAGTACCTACATAGTTGCTTTCTAAATATTTTTCTAGTTATCATAAAAGTTCATACCTTCATGAGTTACCCACAACTGAAAATTGTTGAAAAAAATCAGAAAAAGAGAGAAGAAAAACCCCTTTATCTCCTTCAGTTATGTAATTAAAGCATATCCTCCCTAACATACAGCCACCTTTTACACTGCCTCCTGTGAGTTTCCACTTTGGGAGATTAACCTTTTGCATGGAGAGGTGTGAATCCAGCTGCTATAAATCCTTCCCCAGACATTCACAGTGCAGGGGGGATAGTACCTATTAGCATTTTGGTGAAAAGTCTAAAGAGAACTCAGCACTTCCCCACTGGTCCAGCCAACTTCTGTTAGTCAGATATATAAGCTCCTGTTCCAATTACAATGAAGGTTGTGCTTAGACTTTTGTGACCTTAGGACAATGTGAAGGCAATGTGCTCATTAGAAACTATAGAGAACAAAAATAACCATTCTGCATTTCACTCTCAGTAAAACATGCAGGATGTTGCAGGACAATCAGTTCTTGGTATTAAATAGCTTTGTGTATGATTTTCCTTGACTGTAAGCAACTGTGTTCTGAGTACTATTAGAATACACTAATCTAGGATGATAGACCAGGTGTAACAAATGTATTTTCAATATAAAATATTATGGAAATAGTGCTAAGTAACCTGATAATAAGCCAAGGAACATCATCTCCAAAGCACTCATAATTGACAAATCAATTTTTTTCATTATTCTACCATTAGTTAATTCAAGGCTTTATCCACATTGGATCTTATGTTGGTACAGGGAAAAGGTTTAGTTTCTTTGCTTTTGCTTACTGTTATATTTTTTTTCAACAACAAAACCTTACATATTTTTGTTCACAAATAAATATTTTAGAGGGAAATCACAGTCTTGTTTGTGACTTTTAAGATGTTTTAGTTTATGAGTTCCTCTCAAAAACTTTGATTCTCTTGGTATGGAAATTTGGGTCATAGCCCACAGAATGACATCTAAATATAGCAAATCCTAGAAGACTTTGACATATTTTCACTGCTTCAACTTAAAGTCCATTTCATTTACAAATTAGCCATGTGGCTGGAAACTAGAAGAACAGGACATAGGAAATGATTGTCACCCTTTGATTTGTCCTGAAAGAGCAGAACAACACTCCTTAACAGCGCAGACTCACAGGACAGCCAGACATCATTGATGTCATGCTTAACACAGCCTGCGTTTTAGCTAGAGCCAAAGCTAATTTAGATTTTTCCTCAGACAAAATAATTTTTGTCAATTAATTAAATCAGTTGTCCCAAATTCTATGTGTCTGAAATTCATATTAAACTGTACATCCTGTAGTCTAACTAGTTTCTGAGCTCTGAGAATTATTACAGTACAAAGAAGGAACTAATATCTACTATGAAATAATAATTTTCTGCATCCCCCCATTAAGAGTATCCCTTTCTTCCTTTTAATTGCCAGATTATTCCTCCTTAAGTATAATACTAAATAGAGTGTGAAGAAGCTTCAAACAATTCATCTTTGCTGGGGAAAAAAAGTAAGTTTCTGTATATGGACCATAAATCAGTACTTAATAAATATATAAGAAATCCAAAGTATTGGAAGTATTGATTGTGATGAAATATGTATCTTACATTACAATCAATAACTTCCTGATACTTGTAGGAAGAGAGATAAAAGTATAATAGGAGAGGCAGCAGTAGAACTATGTGAGGGCTTCTGAGAAATGAGGATTCTAGGACACACTCATAGCTACTGAACGAGTAGGGTCCAAACAAACACTCCATTGAGTTCACACACACGTTAAGATATGGGAAGAGCTATTTATATCAACAGTTTGTAAATAAGTAGCTATGAGTACCCAAGGTCTCAAACTAGAAGCAAGAAGTGAAAAAACAAAGTAATAATTCCTTACAAGTGCACAACTCTGCCCCATCTGGCCTATTTTAATGAGCAATGGGAGCCTTTTTGCCTGGGACCAGAGAGTGTTGCCCAGCTGACAAAACATCATTGACCCTCCGACCTTAATGAGCTTTTTCAGGTGTGTCACCTAAGGCCTGTTCACTGCATTTTATACAACTCCTCAGAGAGAATATGGATATAACCTGCAAGTTTGAAAGAGGACACAAGGCACTTACTAATCTAATTTAAACTTGTATAAACAAGTAAATGAAATTATTCTAGAACATCAGCAAAATCTGTTGCCAGAATGTCAGGCCGGCCCAATTGTAAGTACATACATATTGATAGAAACTGGACTTTAAATGCATCTGTTTGAGGGATACCCCTACTAAAATGCATGACAACCATAAGAATGCCAAGGACAGGTATATATTTAATAGAGTTTGTAATTTCATCTTTTTAATATTACCTTGGAGAGCATTGTCATTTCTCCTACCAAGGACAAGAAATATCAATATGTATAGCAGAATTGAATTATGTTTTATTTAGGCATACTCTTATTCAGTATTCTGGATGTTTTAGTAGGCCATTCTTTTAATTTTAGTGTGTGTTTGTGTGTGTGAGTGTCAGTGTGTGTGTGTGTGCCTGTGTGTATCTATACAAACGTTCCATGGTGTTCTTGTGAAGGTGAGGACAACCTAAGAGCACCAATCCCCTCCTTCTGTCATGTGGTCTGGATTTAAGTTTGCATCATCAGGCTTGACAGACAAATCCTTTACTCACTGAGCCCTCTCCATCCCAGCACACTCTTCCTTACCAATGCCGACAATCTTGTACTTCATTTGTGAATTATGCCTATCAAAGGGGAAAACGTAATCACGAAAAGGTAATTAAGTCTCTGTAGTTGCCTACCTTACATATTTTTTTCCAGAGAGGGAAGAAAATCTGGGGAAATTGCTTGACTAGGCTAACTGACTACTTGCAAAATGGAAATGGTTTTATTGTATTTGTTCTATGGCCGACCCTCCTTATGTTGGGCAGTGTTTTACTGCCATAAACAAGTACATCAGAAAATAGAGGAAAGAAGGCTTTCCTAATCTGTGGTTTCAGGTGCCTCACTTTAAGGGCTTCTTTGGTCAGTGTTGTGCACCTGTGATGAGTCTGAGAAACTGTTAAAAAGAGTAGGTTGGTCTGGAGCTACTTGTTTCATGATGTTTAGAAAGGGGAGAGGGAGTAATATTTGAATGGACAACTTTCTCCTGTTAGTCCTCAGTTTCAGAGTTGCTAGCAGCCTTAATACCATCAGACTATGAATCTGTATCTAGGTCAATACATCAATTAAATCAGAGTCCTCAAGATCCAATAACTTTCATGGGAAACAGTGAACCAGCCAAAAACAAACTTTGCTTACAAGGGTCATTGAAAGGATACTTTCATGCGTACTATAAAACCCTTTCCTAACTACTGCCAGTCCAAGAGAATTACAGTCCAGCAGTAGGCTTCTTCGGGATCACATTATCCTATTCTCTGGTACAGTTCCTAAAAATATGGTGAAACCAGGAATCTATTCCAATTCCAATTCCATGGTATATGAATCAGTTACTAAGAATAGAGCGAAACTCACATTGCAGAAGGTACATATGCACAATGGAGTACTACTCAGCTATCGAAAACAATGAGTTCATGAAATTCCTAGGTAAATAGATGGAACTTGAAGATATCCAGAGTAAGGTAACCCACGCACAAACCAATACTCATCTTATGTACTCACTCATAAGTGGATACTAATCCAAAAAGCTTGAATACCCATGAAACAACTCACACAACTTATGAAGCTCAAAGAGAAGGAAGGCCAGAAGGTGGATGCCTCAGTTCTTAGAAGTGATAACAAAACACTCATGAGAGGAAGTAATGGGATGAATAGAGGAGCAGGGATTGGAGAAAAGATCATCCAGAGACTGCCTCACAAAGGGATCCATCCCATATGCAGCCACTAAATCCAAGCACTAATGATGATGCCAAGTAGTGCTTCCTGGCAGGAACCTGATATGGATGCCTCCTCAGAGACTCTGCCAGAACCATATTGATACAGAGGAGGATGATTGCACATAACCATCAGACAAATTAATCCAATGAAAGAGCTAGAGAAAAAAACTGAAGGAGTTGAAAGGGTCTGCAAGTCCATGGGAAGAACAAAATTATCTACTAACCAAATCCACCACAGCTTCCAAGTACTAAAAGACCAACCAATGAGTTCTCAGGGAGAGACCTGACCCATGGCCCCAGGTACATTTGCCGCAAAGGATAGCATTGTCTGGGATCAATGAAAGGGAGAGGACTTTGGTTCAACAAAGGCTTCTTTTCCCATTGTAGGGGAATGCCAGTGTGTGAGGTGGGAGAGAGTGGTTGGGAGAGGGAGCACCTTCATGGAGGCAATGGGAGGGGGAGAGAGGATGGGATTGGGGGAAGGAGATAAAATCTGAAATGTAAATTCAGCGATTATCCAATAAAAAATGAAAACAGAAAAGAAAAAAAAAAACTTCTGTCCATTCACCTAATGGTGGAGAAGATACTCCTTCTCAGTTAAAATAAGGGCAGTAATGGGTTTTCTATTCCAGGAAAGGATGTCTCTTTTACTGTGCCATAATTGCTTTGCAAACAGAAATTCATTTCCATTCTACACAGTATGGCTCTACTGACAGGCCATTGTTTGAGTCCTTTTAATTGGTGATAAAAAGACAAACTTTTACTTCAGTACCTGGATTTTGTCACCTGCATAAAAGCCTTAGTGTATGGAAAGACATCCTAAAATAGAGGGAGAACTATCCCAAGAAAAGTCAAACCTTAGACAGTTTCAGATTCGGTTTTGATTTTAATTTTTTTTATTTTTGCTGTTGTTTTTGGTTTTTCAAGTAATAAAAGACAATTATCTAGAGATTCAGTTGTTCATACCCCATTTATTTCAGAATGGCACATCATGCAAATGCATTAAAATCATTTCAGAAATGGAAGCATATTCTGCAAATTCCATCTAGTGCCAGAGAACAAATATTGTATAGTATAGAATGTATAACCTGTACTGACTTTAATGCACCTTAAAATAGACCTAGGGTATGGAGCAAAGACTCAGCTGCTCAAAGCACTTACTGCTTCTTCAGAAGACCAGACTGATTCCTAGCACCCATGTGGGAAGGCTTACAACTGCTGCATCTCCTGCTTCAAGAGATCCAATACCCCTTCTGTTTTCTGTGGGCATCTGAAACCTCATATATACACATGTAGACATACAGACACTAGTAAGTAAAAATAAAATATAATATTTTACAGACTTGCAGAGCTATTCAATTAGCACATATCAGGCGGTTGTGGACTCAACCTTGGTAAAATGTCTGTGCCATACACACACAGAGACAAACACACACACACACACACACACATACACACACACACACACATATGTATAATCTGTGCCATGTATATATGAAATGTATATATATGGTGTGTGTGTTTGTTTGTATATGTATGCACATATATTAATATGTGTGTATATAATATATATTATAAATAATATGTATTTGGGAATAAAAATCAAACTATGCTATTTTTCTAAAACTGAGTATAACTGGTTAACACTGTATTAAGTCAAATAAGTTGGAAAGACAAATACCTTATGCTGTTTTGTAATTTTTACAACCTAGATTTTTCATAGGTACATAAAATCACATTTAAATATAGAGCATGGAACATAAGACTTGGCAACATGAGTAGGAAAATGGGAGAGGAACAGAGGAAAGGAAAGCAGCAGGCAGGACACAGAAAAGAATGTGGGCAAAGAACACTGTATTCATGTACAGAAACTTCTTTATGGAACCTACAACTTACTTTGCACAATGAACACATGTATTTATATATGCATGTGTACAAATACACTGCACATATTTTTCGTGCATGATCTCCCCTGAGGTTGGGTCTGGTATTACTCTGTTTCCTCCATAGGATGGGTTTACAAATTGCCATACCTATCATGGTGTGATCCAGATTACCTGCAACAGTCTGAACTGAAATCGATTTGAAACCTAAAGAGAATATGGGAGGAGAAGCCCTTGGTCCTGCCAAGGCTCAGTGCCCCAGTGTAGGGAATACCAAGGTGGGGAAGCAGGAGGGACTGCGTAGATGAGAGAGCAGCCTCACAGAAGCAGGGGGAGGGGGAGGGCATAGGGAGTTTATGGAAAGGAAACAGATGAAGGAAACGATATCTCCTGGGAATGGAGATAACACTTGCAATGTAAATAAAATATATCCAATAAAAAAGGAAAAAGAAAGAAAATACTGAGTCATAGATTTCAATATTTGTAATAAAACATCTAGTGAAGAGAGAAAACTCCATTTGCTCGGCAGTCTACACATCCACCTCAAAACAAATTCAGTCCACTCTACAGTCAACCTAAAGTAATAGAGAAGATCACCCAGGAAAAATATTTTCTGTAAGAATGAATGATGGTATTTTGGCCTGTGTTTAAATGTGAACAAAAATGTGTGTGTGAATGAGCATATGCCTGTGTGTGTGTGTGTGTATGTGTGTGTGTGTGTGTGTATGTGTGTGTGTATGTGTGTGTATGTGTGTGTATGTGTGTGTATGTGTGTCTATGTGTGTGTATGTGTGTGTATGTGTGTGTATGTGTGTGTATGTGTGTATGTGTGTGTATGTGTGTGTGTATGTGTGTATGTGTGTGTATGTGTGTGTATGTGTGTGTGTGTGTGTGTGTGTGTATGTGTGTGTGTGTGTATGGTAGGGTATTGGTTAGCCAATGCCTACATGTATTATTGGCATAATATAAATTTCATCCAGATAAACTGTCCGACTAAGATAGAAGACAAGGAAACAGAAACCTGTCATGCTACCAGTAAGATGAAGGATGCCAACAAAAAGCAAATAAATATTCATCACACTGGAGGGGCATTAACAGGGAAGATTTAAAGCATATACAAATGATTGAAAATTGTATTCAATTTATTATGTTTAAATCCTCATGCTTGAAAATCTGATTTCTCCCTAATTAGTTCAAGTATACACCAGTCTTGATTTATAGAAAATAGGCACTCCTACTCTAGAAAACCTACAAATGTAACTTCCTTTTTTCCTCTCCCAGTTTTTTTATTAGATACTCTGTATTTACATTTGAGATGTTATGCCTTTCCCCTGCCCAGCTCCCATTTGCCCTTCCCCTTCATTTGCTTTCCAAAAGGTGCACTCCCTCCTAATCACCCTCTCTACCCCATTGCCTTGTCATTCCCCTAAATTGGGAAAACATACTTTCCCTGGAACAAAAGCTCATCACACATTGATGCCAGATACTGGTATCTTCAGCTAATTATGCCACTGGATCTCAATGTGTGCACAAGGGTTGATGTTTTAGTCTATGGGAGTTTTGGGGGGGTTGGTTGTTGATAATGTTGTTCTTCCCATGAGGTTGCAACTCATTAGAGCTCCTTCCTTCCTTTCTTTAGCACCCTCACTGGGGTCCCCGAGTCCACTCTGATAGTTAGCTGCAAGCATGCTCAGCTGTATCTATATAACTCTAGCATAGTCCCTGAGAGGGCATCTCTATCTGCTTCCTGCCAGTAAGTACTTTTGGCATCAGCTATAGTGCTTGGATTTGGTGACTGCATATGTTGTGGATCCCCAAGTGAGGCAACTTCTGAGTGATCCAATTCCTGTTCCTCTATTTGACCTTGCATTTTTCCCCCATGAGTGTTTTGTTCTCCCTTCTAGGGCAGACTGAGGCATCACCATTTTGGCCTTCCTACTTTTTGAACTTCATAATGTCTGTAAATTTTTTTCTTTGGTATTCAGAGCTTTCTCTGGCTAGTATCAGTTTATCAGTGAGAGCATACCATGCATGTACTGTTGTGACTGGTTTACCTCACTCTGGATGATAGTCCCTAGTTTCATCCATTTGCCTACAAATTTCATGGAGTCGTTGTTTCTAATACTTGAGGAGAAGTTATGTAAATGTGCCATAGTTGCTGTATCCATTACTTTGTTGAAAGATATCTGGGTTCTTTCCAGCTTCTGGCTATTACAAATAAGGCTGGAATAAACATGGTGGAGCACCTTTGGGGTATATGCCAAGGAGTGTAACACCTGCTTTTTCAGGTAGTACTATGTCCAGTTTTCTGAGAAACCACCAGACTGATTTCCAGAGTGGTTGTACCAGCTTACAACCCCACTAACAATGGAGGAGTATTTCTATTTCTCCACATCCACACCAGCATCTGCTGTCACCTGGGTTTTTGATCTTAGCCTTTATGAGTGATGTGAGGTGGAATCTCAGGGTTGTTTTGATTTTCATTTCCCTGATGACTAGAGATGTTGAGCATTTCCTTAGGTACTTCTCAGGCATTTGATATTCCGCAGTGGAAAATTCTTTGTTTAGCTCTGTACCCCATTTTAAATAGGATTATTTGATTCTCTGGAGTCTAGCTTCTTGAATTCTTTGTATATGTTGGATACTAGCCCCCTATCAGATGGAGGATTTATAAAGATCTTTTCTCAATCTGTTGGCTGCCTTTTTGTCTTCCTGACAGAGTCCTCTGGCTTACAGAAGCTTTGTAATTTCATGAGGTCCCATTTCTCAATTCTTAGAGCATAAGCCATTGGTGTTCTGTTCTGTAAATTTCCCCCTGTGCCTATGTGTTCTAAGTTCTTCCCCACTTTCTCTTCTAATAGTTTCAGTGTACCTGGTTTTATGTGGAGGTCTTTGATCCACTAGGACTTGAGCTTTGTACAAGGAGATAGGAAAGGATCAATTTGCATTGTTCTGCATGCTGACTGCCAGTTGAACCAACACCGTTATTTGAAGAGGCTGTAAAATTCTTGAGTAGCTAAGCTTGCTTTGAGCAGGTTGGTTATGCATTGCACATATTTTATTTTCTTTCTAGCTTTAAATTCTGGCTGTCCTGACAACCCCCAGTGTAGTCTGTCACTTGTTTTATTTTGTAAGTGTCAAGAAAATAACACACAAAAAATTTTCAAAAAAAAAATTAATGTACTTTGCCTTCAAGTAAATCCTGAGAACAAGTCTCCCTCAGCTCTGTTTTTTTTTTTTTTTTTTTTTTTACTTTTCAGAACCTCTACTTGGTATATTATTAGCTTTCTGAGGAATGTACAAAGAGAAGAAAGAATTTTAAGTAGAAATATTAGCTTTTAATGGTCACCATTTTCACATAATAAATTCTGCTCTTACACTAAATACTTGCAAAGTGTATTCAGCTATGCCCCATTTAGCAGCCCATTATGTAATTTTTACCTAATTGTATGTTGTTTCCTATATAAGATTACTACTGTTATGCCATTCATCTTATTGTAAGCTTCCTAGTCTCTTGAGCAACACTGAGCACAAAACAGCCTAGAAACACCAAGTACAACTCTCATTAGTATAAGCAGACCTAAATAGTTGTAATGAGGTAGAATTTGGTGATTCATAATGAAATTTATGCCATTGTTAACCTTGAAATTTTGTGCGTGTTAGTCATGAAAGCAAAGAAGGATTGTCATAGAGAAGGATGGCATCTAGCATGAGAGATGAAATAAGAGTGAAAACATACTTGTGCTAAATGTGGAGGGATGGAAACATCTAGAGCAGGCCAGGGATTAACAAGGAAGACAATTACCAAGGAAGGCAATGTGGGAGAGGAATGAATAAAAATGAAGTAGAAAGATACATGACAATCGCCTCTCTCTCTCTCTCTCTCTCTCTCTCTCTCTCTCTCTCTCTCTCTCTCTCTCTCTCTCTCTCTCTCTCTGGTATATATATATATATATACCAAAAGTGCTGTTTTTCAATAGAAAATCCTATCTTTTTGCCATTTTTGAAGGAAATTCTAGATCAAACCATACTATTGTAAAGCTTGTGTTTAGAAGAGAAGAATAAGGTAAATGTCAAAGTTATTTTGTGTTCTATCCTACTAAGTCTGCAAGTTATCAGATTTCTTTAGTATATTGGTACATAGACTGTCAAATACCTGAAATTTTCTCCTGGCTATTCACATCCATGTATCAAATCAGGGATTTGTTTTCACCTGAATGCTGATCACATATATGCACCACATAAAGATGCATCCACTTTCTTTAATGAAGTAAAGACCCTGCTTCTTTCCCAGGCCTACTTACACCCAGAAAGCAAATTTGGCCTCATCCCAGTGCTATCAATGAGCCGATATACCTCCCAAAGTGTCCAACTCATAATTAACACAGTCAGGTCACAAGTGTACCACTTAGTGGTTTTGGAAGAAGGCCGAGCTTTCTGCCAAGCAGTGGTTCAGATGCCCTAGAAATTTAGCTCAACATCTTTTACTGAAGCTCTTGGAAGTATGCTAAATCATACTTAACCATGATTTCTGTCAACAGTGATGCTGAATGGGCCCCTGATTTGTTTCAAAACCTCTGTAGAGATTCTTTATATATTAACACATGCCTGTGCTGTAGAAAGAAAAATAATAATAATAATCAGGTCAAGACAGAGTAGTAAATCAACTTAGGGTTGAGAAACCAGCACCCGAGTTTTACATTTTAGGCATAATAATTTTGGGCATAATAAGTCCACTGCAATATTATGGTTTTGTCTCTAGTCTCTTACAGGATTCCTTTTCCAGAGACATTCCCCATAAAGTCATCTTTTTCTGAGAAATGTCTTTGGGGATGCTTCTAAAAAACATGCTTTGTCTTTTTGGGTTATTTTGTCTAAGGGTGCATGGGAAATTGTAGATACTGTGAGAGTTTTCTATTCTGAGCTCTTCTTAACCACCTAAAGCTGAATTAAGTCTTCCAAAGGGAGCTTGAAACTTATATATTACTTACCAGAAAATATCATGAATCCAGAAAATCAGATCTCAGGAGGATAAACATAGACAAGGTGCTCAGACAGGATATATAACAGGTCATTATCTACTATTCCAACAGCCTTTCACCTTCTGACTAAACCATTTACTCTTTCTTGGTTGTCTATTTTCTCCTATCTTTTCTGTGAAGAGTGTTTCCCACCTCTAAATCTATCTGGCTTTGTCATGGTCACTGTTTTCCCGTGAGTTCCCTATACACAGAATAAACTTGTATATCTTTTTTCCTATTGACCCCTGCTGTCAGTTTGTTTTTCGACTCCATTATCAATCCCTGTAAAGAAGAAAACGTTTTCTTTCTATACTTTGCATGTTAGGAAGAGCCTTCTTAGACAAATCTTAGATCCATTTTCAGATTCTTAAAATTACCTTTTATCTTTTTTTTACAGTCTAGTCATTCTCCCCTTCCTAGTCTGCCCTCCAACAGTTTCTCATCCCATTCCTCCTCCCCTGTCTCCAATAGAATGTCAGTCTCAGTTTTAAACAAAGGTAAGTCTACCCTTTAAATGTAAGGCATAAAGCTGTGATCAATTATCTCCATAATGACAGCTAGCTCAGGCTGGAAGTTACTTCCTATTTTTCAACAATCTACAATTCAGGTTGAATTTATTCATTGTTACCTCCAGAAAAAGCAAGGTCCAATGTGAATCAGGATAGCAAATATCAACATTCCAGAATAAAGCCAACAAGACCAAAGCAGAAAGATTGCCCTAAAAGACTATGTCTTTGGTGAATTTGGAAAGACAGATCTTCCTAAGTTTTAATATATTCCAAGTCATTTTCATTGCAGAATAAGTCCAAATATAAGTATTTTATGTCTTCAGAACTTCATTTTATAAAGTACATATGATTCACAAAAAGAATAATTTAAAGGTCATACTGAGAAGGGGAAAAAAATTTATGGGATCTTGACTCAGTATTCCTGGGTCAAAATATTGGTTTTAATTAACAACTTTATTTTAAAAAACAAAGACAAATGTACAAATTTTAAGCATTTTTGCATAAAAGTATACAAATTCATTTTTGTCAGTGATTGTGTTTTTTTCTTAAATGTTTGATAGTGTACATTAAGATCTTACTAGTTACAATGGGCATAAAGTACATGTAAAAGAAGGTGTAACCTGGAATTAGTCAATGTTTTCTTGGTGTATAAAGATTAAGCATAATGGTTTTTCATTTACTTTTTTTTCTCTTTTTTTCTTCTTTTTCTCTTTTTCTTTTCTTGAACTTCATATATGTGAGTTGTTTCTGGGGTGTTCACAGCTTTCTTGGGTTAGTATCCAATTATCAGTGACTGCATATTATGTCTGTTCTTTTGTGACTGGGTTACCTCACTCCAGATGATATTCTTTAGATGTATCCATTTTCTTAAGAATTTCATAAAGTCATTCTTTCTGATAGCTGAGTAGTACTCCATTGTGTAAATATACCACAATTTTTGTATCCATTCATCTACTGAAGGACATCTGGTTTCTTTCCAGCTCCTGGCTATTATAAATAGAGCTGCTATGAACATTGTGGTGCATGTTTCTTTGTTGTATGTTGGAGTTTCTCTGTGGTATATGCCCAGAAGTTGAATAACTGGGTCTTCAGGTAGTACTCTGTCCAATTTTCTGAGGAATTGCATTTTAACATTTCAAGGGTTAACAAAATATATAAGTAAGCAGAATACGCTACTATAATATGCCTCGTGCTTTGTTATATAAAGGTTATTTTGATCTGATAATTTCAAAGAAAATCCAACAAGGAAAACACTTTGAAAATAACTTAGCATTTCCTTTTGAAATAATAACTTAAGTCGATTAAGGGAATTTCCAGTTGTAAGAATAACTATATCCTATGCCAAAAAGAGAATATGGATGAAATCACAACTCTTGTCTGTGTAGAAAGCAAGCTGAAAGCCTTGAGATGAACTTGTATATTAACGTGGGCAAGTTAGAAGACTCACATGGATAGAGGCTGAGTCACAACCATGTGGCTGTTAGAGACTCATGGAATCTTCAAGGGGTCTGTTTGGAGATGTTCTTGTCAAATCAGCTTTTGAATGAAAAACTGGAGTCAATCCCTTCACTCACCTAACTTCCCATCTCACCACAACATGCACTAATCTTCTTTGCATTGTCTCCTTAGATGAAGCAGCAGCTTGTCACAGGCCGAGATAGCAAAGCCAATAGTTGTCTAAAGCACATGAAGCAATGAGACAAAATAAACAGTTTTCTGCATAAAATACCACCTTTAGGTATTAGTAATAGTAATGAAAAATAGCTAACAATGGATTGTTCCCATACTTCTCTCTCCTTTTATTTTTAACTGAAGACACTATTTTAGTTTTGATTTTAAGCTACCTTCATATAGTTTTTCCTGTGTAATTCCTGTGTTTGCATCAGATGCGTGTTAATCAACTTTTTATCCACTAGGCAATCTGTCTTGTTTTAGTCATCCCAGTGAGGAACTTAGAGTGGCAGAGAGAGAATAATTTTCCTTCCCCTACAGACACTAAGTGAAGAAATTAATGAATTATAAACTTATAAAATCTAGATGTTTTCTCACATAAAACTATAACCTCAACTATCTGACTGTCATTGACAAAATGGCAAATCAGAGACGTTATCTTCCAATACACAGAATATTCAGTCAGTATAGTCCAAAAAGCAGTTAATTCTATTAATTACACTAAGAACATATGCAAAATATGTATTTGACCAGAAGGAAGCATTTACCTTCATCAAACAGCTCCATCCAAATTTGATGGCATCATATGGGCACCAACACTCTCAGGATTTTAAGAGTTGCCTAAAACACAGCATGCCCTTCCAGAGTTTCCAAAGAGAAAGGGACAATCTCACAGAATGTGAAAATATTAGAGCAAACACTGTGAAGTCAATAAGGTATTAAATGGACAGCCGAGGTAATGAATATAAGCAAATGCATCAGCAGAAGCTGGGATGGCCCAGGGTCTGGCAAACACTTCTCTAAGCATGTAGGAACAGTGTTGCTTGAACTCGAAGAACCTAAAAATCGAATCATCAGACATGGAGTTTGGAAGGTCACCAGTGTGTAAATGAGATTGTTGGTCACAGCACAAGCTGAAATGACACCAAGAAGGATTGCCATTAGTTATGTAAATGTAAATGTCTATAGTGACAGCTTGACTGATGTAGGATCAGGAGGGTAAACAAGAACCAATTCAAACAGTGCCAGCTCAGAGGCAGCAGCAGGTCTCAGTGCACATAGCAAAGACCATGGGACAAAATGGACTATCGTGTAAAGAATGAAACACAAGGAATCCGTGTCTCAAATATATGGTAATTTGCTTTCAGTAAAGAGTAGCCAAAACATGTCACCATGTTAGTTACTGTAAAGATTAGTGAATAGCCACATATAACTGTCTGATATATATTAAGGAAAGTCATATTAAATTAAAACCTAGGGGCTGAGCATGGTGCTACATGCCTCTAGTCCCAGGATTTTAGATGTCTGAGGCTAGAATGCTTGAACCAAGCAAACATGGCAAGAGTCTATCTTGAAAATAAAAATTTAAGTGTGGCAAGTGAAAACAAGCTTTCTCTGCTGGTGACGAAATATTTTTTTTTTTTTTTTTTTATAATGTAGCAAGAATGTCAAGGTTCTCCATCAAAGATTACTGTGAAGAAATTGAAGTCCTCTTAGCATTTACATGTTGGAAAATCTTCCAACAAAGAAACTGGCAGGTTAAACATCCTTTTAGAGTCCCAATACTTCTCCCTAGTCCTTCCTCTGCTTGTAAATAAGCAAAAACAACATGTAAACAACTCAAAATGTATGTCAATACTACGTAATGGGTACTGTCTGTGCTGAAATGCAAAAGGAAGTTCAATCCTTCACTGATATATACTGCCCTGGACGTTGCTTTGTGGCTGCTGGCCTATGACTTGCTTGGATCCATAACATTCTGTATTGGTTTGAAATTGTGGTGTCAAGAGCAGTACGCATGCATGTACTTCTGCATTGTCCTAGCTGCTTGCTCTTCTGTGAGGTGGACAGGCTCATGACAGCATGAGGGGTTGAGAGACCATGTGGAGCAAGGGGGAGAGCTGAGGCAGTAAAAGCCATCTTGAGCAGACAGCCCTTGTTGACCTGGCACTGACTGTGGTTCCATGAATGAGCTCAAACAAGGACATCACATACTGCTGAGCCCTGCCCTGATTTCTGACCTGCAGATTAGTATCCTTAATTAATAGTATTGTTTCATGGTGCTTTGTTTCATAGCTTAATTGATATCACTCAATACATTTGCTTGGAATATAGACCAAAATTTAGAATGTATTACCACATTGAAAGTGAACATGAGCAGATGTTTGGCAGACCATCCTAAGTAGAATACAGTTTCATTTCCTTTGAGAGGCATTTTAAAGGTTATATTAAAGCTATTTATTTTTCAAAGGGACTATTTTTTACTCATGTGTTATGGAAGTCTTATCTTTTTACAAAGGAATTATGAGGCACGGTGGCAAGGTCAGATTAAAACCAAATGCTGCAAGAAAACTTTACTTTCAGCCAGAAAGAAAAGTATGCATTGGATTCTAAATAAAGCATAATTGACCTTTAAAAAAAAGACTCAGTGAAAAGAAAGCAACTTTAAGACATTCTATCAGTACACAAATGTGTGTGTGTATATATATATATATATATATATATATATATATATGAAATTTTAAAATTTCAGTAACTAAAACTATAACAAATAATTTAAAAAGATATATTAATCAGCATTTATGTAATGGTCAGTGGTCATGACCAACACTTCCACACATATCTGTAAGCAATTAATTTTGAATACAGATTAACTTTCTAATGACTGCTAAAGTCTAGATGTGTTATTTTTATTTATGAACATAAATTTTATAAAACTACAATAAAAGATATAAATAAAACTTTACCATTTGTTGATGCTACAAAATTAATAGTAGAGTTCTTCAACTAGATGGTAGATATAGGTAGATAATGATAATGATAATTACATTGTTATTCTCTTACCTTGTAAATATATTCCATAATTACATTAATTTAAGAAATAATAAATTGTTCTAATAATGATATTTTAGTATAACATTTTACAAAGCAAAGTTTAAACTGGAATTGTTACTCATAATTCTGCACTTAAAATTATAGCTTAAAAGAGTAATCATAGGCCTGTGCATACAATTCAAGATATAATGAGCATGCCAGCTTTTGTACTTGTTGTTCCAAATTCTTCAATTTATTTTCACAATTTCACAGTATAACTTCAGCCCAAGAATTAGGTTTCAGCCCTGTAATATATTTAACAATGCTGCTGTATTTCTTTTGTCATTGTGCCCAACTGGCTGAGCAGTCAAAATGATATGAATTAAAGGATAAAATCTGTATTCATGGGAATAGCCTCGGTCACCAGAATCTGCTCAAACACCACAGCTATGCTAGTTCATTGAGGAGTTTTGGAGACTGACATTGTCTCTAGAGTGACTTTCTCAGGGAGTCTTAACACTTACAAAGACATGTTCAGATAAAGTGTATGCCTTCCTGAGAGGGATCTCAGCACCAGTGGTGAGCTTGTACAGAATGCTAAGGTTTTTATTCTTTTTCTTTTTGCCTCATTGCATGAATTAAAGTTGTCTGAGAATGCATGGATGTGGTAGCTCCAGTAAGATAGTTGCTTTAACCTGTGCTTAATGATGCATGCTCTTAAACCTAGCCCTTGGGAGCCAGAAGAAGGTAGAAGTCCTTAAGCACTCCTTGTCTACATAGTAATTTCAAGGCCAGCCAGAATATCATAGTGAGACATCATCTTAAAGGGGGAAAAATAGTCTGTTACTTCAGATGACTACAACCAACATTTGAGTTATGATCAAGAACCTCATGTCCTTGCTTTATCCTCATGTATGAAATCTGAGTGATGATTCCCATAGGTAATAGATGCACTTCTCTTCAGCATGAATTCTGAGACATGCGGTAGTGACCCTAAGTGATGGCTTCTTGTGAACAAAGCATCTAACTACCGACAAAGTTGTATATAAACTGTGCTAAAGTAAATCGAACGTATGATTAGACTGTAAAACAGTTTTACTTTTGTAAAAGTATTCCTAAGTATAGGGCCTAGAATTAGTGTGACAACCCTGGGTCAGTGTAGGGACATTTACATCACAAAATGGAGAATGTGGCTATTCCCAACAAAAGAGAAGTAGGTAGTCTGCAGTTGAACAATCTGCCTTCCCCATGTGGACACTTCAATGACATAGAAATAGATAAACTAAAAAAAATTATTCTCAACTATTATTGTCTCAACTGATTAGAATCCTTAACCTCTTTAGAGTGGTCATCCTCCTCTGGATAAGGAATCAGCTGCCTATTGAGACATTCATCTCCACTGTCCTGAAGCTTTATCCACAGTGAAGTAAGCTTCTACTTGAGTACCCATGGTATCATCCAACAAGATCAAAATAACTCAGGTAAAAACTAAAGTTCTCTGACTATTAAGAATTAACAGTTGCATAGGAAACTAGACAAACAAATAATGAACGTATTTGAATGGAATACATTTTGTTTGGACTAGCAAAGTGTTAAAATGTAAATGTATCCAAATTAGCAAAACATGGAGTCTAATCCTTAAGTATGGAAAAATGGACTCCAAGTCAACTTCCTAGTGTATGTTTTCATCCCCAAATATTTCTTTAACTGGATATATGTCCTGATATGCGTGTTACTTAGTCAAATTCTTCCTAAAATTACTTCTAATATTTTTACTTTCCAAACCTTTTCTAATTTAATTTCTAATTTAAACCAAGTTTAGATGGAAAGAGCAAAGTAAGACAAGGCTTTTTTTTTTTTTTTTTTTTTTTTTTTTTTTTTTTGTCCTCCAAACTCAGAAAAAGTATAAACGATTTTACTGCAGGGTATTAAAGGAGGTAGTAGACATGTAACTATGTCACATTAATTGATGTTCTTGTAACTATGAGAAACCACAGGGACAGTTTCACTTTCCTCCTTGCTTGTCTCAACCTTTTTATACTCGAGAGACATTAAGCTGGTTATTCTAAATCTACGTCTCTGCTATTCTATGCCTTGGCTCTCTATTCCAGTTACTGTGTCTTACTGTTCTCTACCACCTGTAGTCAACCCTCACACTGCTTCCTCTCCCTTGTTCCTTCTTCAGCTCATCATTCCAGGGTCAAATTAAAGGTTCAGTCCTCTGGGAAGAGCTGCCTTCCCATACCCTTGTACTCTCAACAAATCTTCACAACTCTCCCTTTTGCTTCTAGACAATAACCACATGTATCACAAACATCTATTCCCATGCCTGTTCTTCCGCTAGAGGAGAAATGCTAATTAAGAAGGTAACACAGAAGTTATAAAGTAAAATTATGGAAGTGTGTCCCTTCCCATAACACCAGCTATACTCATTAAGTAATTTTTATGACAGGAGAAATGCTTTTAAAATATAACATAAATAAAATGAGAGGCTAATAATAACATTGCAATAGAGATATATTATTTGTAATATCTTTACTGTAGAACCTGTAATAGCAGTATGCATTTTGCCTATGACATCATCAGACCCATTAGCTCATTGCAAGATAAATATTATGAATGCGCTTGAAGGGAATAAATTTTGTACTCAGAATCAAGAGACTTTGGGCTCAGATCCCTGACACCCATGTTAAAGCCAGAGGCAATAGTGTATGGGAAATAAAGACAAGCAGGTCCCTGGGGCTTATTGACCAGTCATTCTTTTAATTACTAAGGTAAGTTCCATCATCCATGAGACTCTTTGAGGTGTAAAACAGTAAAGGAAGACATCCCAATGACATTGTCTGGCCTTTACACACAAGCCCCTGAACACATACATATTCTTACACATGTACAGACATAAATACCATACTACATATATGAAATGAAAAATGAACAAGGGGGAAGGATATTAGGGAAAGAAGAAAAAAAATCTAAGCCTTTGAGGGTATGACATGTTTGTTTGTATGTGTGTGTGAGAGCGCGCATGCACCTGTGTATGTGTAAAACAAAAAGGAAAAGGACACTATGTGACAAGAAGCAGTTTTGGAATTTCAGGAGTTTCAAATTATAACAGAACTGAGATGAAAAGTTCAATTTTTTAGTGTTGTGTATTTTCCAATCCATATAAAAAATTAAAAACCTATTAAAGGAGTTTTGATCAGGTCCTCTGAAAGTCCTGGCCAGCACTTTCATAATACCCTTATTTTTATACAAGCCATAGGTTAGATGATACCATAGTAAAAACTGACGATGATTTACAACTATAATTCTAACAATTGGAAGGGTTAAGCAGAAAATTTAGAGTTCAAGGCCAGGGTGCACTCAAACTATGTAGTGGTGTATTAGTGGCTAATGCACTATAGACTTCAGTCTCCAAAATAAAAAAATAAGTAAATAAATGTGATAAAATGAGGTAAATACTGAAGAGGATTTGTGTAGATAGAGCATATTAGATCTGCCCCAGGCTGGATCTGAAATGTATGCAGAAACCTGTTTGGAAAGAAGAAGCAATTTACACCTGTCACGGGCTCTGCACAGGAGTATAATATGCAGATGAACTCAGAGATGATAAGGCTGAAGCTCCATATTCCAATGTGACACATTCTACTGTAAGAACTGGGGACAGATGCCAGTACAGCAATTTCTGCTACTCACTTGCCTTCAGAAAGGACTGTGGCAGGTGTCGCTGACAAACTTGGTTAAAGTCAAAGTACTATTTTACCATTAGAGAATGATTTGCCTCAACTGCTACCCCAAATTGTCACACACTGAGTGGCTGAAAGCAGTACAAATTTATCATTCTTAAACCATTACAAGATGTCTAAAACCACGGTATTGGTAGTTCTTTGCTCCAGATGGTGGTTTCTAATCAAATTCCATTTCCTTTGCTTAAAAATGTACATTCCTTACAGCTCTGACTCAGTCTGTTCTGTCTTTCTCAAAAGTTAGCAATGCAGTCACAGGACCTTCGTCTCTACCATAGGCAAGTCGTTTTGTCTCTTTGTAAGAAACGTGTCAACCATACTCAGTGCCTACACAGCGAACTCACTGTAATCTTCCAATGTGAACATTCTTAGTCACTTGAACAGCAGTATTTCTGCTATGAAAGAAAACATTCTTATATTGTGGATATCCTTGGGGATGTCCATACGTGCACACACTTCTCTGTGACACCTTTGAAGTCCTACATCACAATAAAGCTGGACTAACACAGCTTCTTCCTGAGATAAAGGCTTTTGAATTTTGAGGGTAGAACTTTAGAATTCTAAATTCTCTCCCACAACCTGCTTATTTTACAGACTGCAAGACTGATGTCTTCTCAAGGACTATATAACTTTCTCAGGTAGTAGATCTTGCCAGTATCAAAGCACCAACCTGGGGAGTTCATTGTTGGTCATTCTCAATCTCTCAGTGTCCATGGTTCCATGAATGTATGCTTAGAAATGGAAGTGTGCAGGCAGAAGGCTGTGCGATCAGTTCAATTCTCTGAACTTTGCAATCAATTGAGCAGATACTAGAGTGTCCTAGACTATATAAGGTCCGTGTAAGTCTTTGTTAACCTAATATCAAAGAAATAGATGCATAGGCTTTCCCCTAAATTTTCAAAGACTTTTTCCCATAGAATTATTTGTTAAAATAATGGGAATAATATTTTATTCTGGAAACAATGCATGAGTTTTTTCCTGTAGACTCAAGATCTATATAGTCTTAGGTTCATGACTGCATTAGGAGTGTTAGGCATAGATCCTATACCATAAAGTAGATGTTAAATCTCGGTTTAAAATGTGGTTGGTTACTCCATTTGTGCCACTATTGTACCAGTCTGTCTTGCAAGTAGGTCACTGTGTTAAGTTGTAGAGCATGAAGGTGGGTCATATTGATGATTAATTTTCTCCTCCAGCAACATGCCAACTATGTCCAAGCAACATCAACACCGGTAAAGAAAGGTGACAGCTATCAGTGCACAAGAGCTTGATTTACCTAAGTCTGATATGCCTGTCATGTTAATATAAACTATCAAAATATATAAAAGTAAGTTTAAATGCATCTGAGAACAGCATTTGTTTTAATGTTTGGGTTTTTTAGAAACTATCTTTAGAGTGTGACATTTAGATTTAGTTTTCATGATATTTATTTCTTTAAACTAGCAATAAAGACATTAGTATGAATATAGACCTGCACAACATTGCTTACCCTAGAAACATAAAAATCAAGCTTTGCTGTCATTGACAGAAATGTGTCAGGGAGATGTGGTGGTTTGCTTGAAGATGAAACAAAGAAAAAGTATGTAATTGGGGTGAGGGGGTACAACTTCTCTCTCAATTCAGTTTAGCCACAAGAAGAGGTGAACACTTGCTTATAGTCTAGTTATGGCCAGATGGGCACCACAGAAATAAGGAAATGCTCTTTTCATTGTTGTGTCCTTCAATTAGTTTAATTTGTATTTTAAACATTCTTTTATATTTTGAGGTTAAAATATAATGACATCATTTCTCCCATTTCCCCCTTTCCTCCATTCCAATCTTACCACATACTGATCTGTACTGTCTTTCAAATAATAGCTTTCAAATAACTCTCAATTTAAATGAGTTCTGGGTATTAATACATATGAATATGTATGTGAATATATATTTCTAAATGCATGAATGTAATATTCTCAGTCTGCATTTACTCATATGTGTAGGTTTACAGGGCTCACCATTTTGTATTGGATAAACATTTGCTGTGTTCTTCCCTGGGAAGAATATCTTTGCTTCTGCCAGCACTTTTCAGCTGCCTATAGGTTTTTGGGTATGGTTGAAGCTTCATGAGCTTTTCCCTATATACTTTAACATGTCTACTTTAGCATGCTTATTTAGGTTATATTTAGATAGTCATGTTTGTGAGACTTTATGTGCATAGCTTCTGACATTCTTAGGAAACACAATATTACAACAAACTACTTATTCCAGCTCTTACACTGTTTTCATCTCTTATTCCAAAACAATCCCTGAATGGGGTTGTACTGAAGATCATTCCATTTTGAAATAGCTTCACATCTTCATTAGTTATGGTAATCTGTGACAGTCTTCCTTAACTGCAAAGAAAAGCTTTCTTGATGAGAAGTGAGGACTACACTTATATATGTAAGAACAAATATTTAAATATAGTTGAAGATTATGGTAGTTTAGTAAAAGTTGTGGATATAGGTTCTACTCAAAGATCTCTAATTTCACTACTCTTGGGTGACAACTATGTTTCCAGTATCAAAGGAAACAGTTACCTATTTAGATTTTAACATGGATCCTGATAACCTGATATCAAACTTGAGACTTACACACACACACACACACACACACACACATACACACACACACACACAAACACACACACATACACACACACACACAAACACACACACACGCATACGCACACGCACACAAACCCGTTCTATCCTACTACATATGGTATAAATAAAGAGCTAAAATAGACACAATATTTTCTGGCTGTTCCTCTCAGAAATTGTTTCCTAAATTAATTAGTTTATCTAAATATAAACTAAATAATTATACACAATGTATACACTAAAATATCTGTGGACATGGAAAACTGTTTCAAAGAGTTTAGAAATCATGCAATATGCCTCGTCAAAATCCAAATTGCTTAAGTGACCATGTGACTTGATTTAGTTTTTTGACTTATACTTTGAATTATAGATCACTTTTTAAAGTATTTCTCTCATGGTACCATGCCTTAGCACTGTGAGGTTTAATTTTGATGGTTGGTAATCATGGTAGGGTTGGGCTTGACAGAGAAGGTTGATTGAGTGAGAAGATCCACCCTAAATGTGAAGGGCTAATATCCTGGATGATATAAAAGGGGAAAAATCAAGAAATCCCTCTAGTTAAGGCGTTTCGTGCTTTTACTTCCGTCTGCTGTAATGCGAGTCTCAACACCAGCACACATGCTGTTTACATTATTTGATTTTGAGAAAAGAGCTACCTATGTAGCCAAGGCTGGCCTTGAACTCCATACATAGTCCTTATTTCCTAGAAAGTGGTATTTCTCATGCACCGTCATGTCTGACATACACTAGGCTTTTGATGACAGCTATAGAATCTCAAGTCAAAGCAAACTAAACCTGCAAAGAAAGAATTCAATTTTTTGTGTAAGTGAAATAATATTTCAAGTCCCTTTCACATGCCTGTCCATGTAGGAACTTCAATATGAGATGTAAGACTCTGGAAAAAACACTGATGATCAGCATTGCACCATAGTTACACTTATAAGCACATCTTTAGATTCAATAAGATAAAATAATCTCAAATTCTGAGCCAGAGCTTCATGACCACTCCGATGTCTGGGACACATTTTATGCAGCTTAAAGGACTTAGTGATGTTGGAACATATGGAATATATTCCTCGGAGGAAAATTGGTTCTGTTAAAAAAAGAATTGGAAGAGAGAAAGTTGAATGAAACAGATGCTTCCTACCCAAAGGGATAATTCTTTGACTAAATCTTTCACAAGATGTATGAGATACTCTGACTTTACTATTGCAACATAACATTTGTCTTCTAACATCAGCAATAGGCTCACTTTAAAAAAAAAAACTCACAATGTTTATAAGAACAGAGGAGAAAGTTAGGAACAGGCTTCAAACAGTAGTTTTCTTGTAATAAAGTTTGTTTTCATCATCATTTGGCTTGAGTATATGTGCTGTTGGCATGGCAGTGTGAATAAAAGCACAGAGCCCCACCATGGCTGTTGAACTATGAGGGGTGAAGTGAAATCCTAAGGGCTGCCTTTCTATTTTATTTTTCATAGAAACTTTATTTTGCTGTTTCCCTGCCCACAAAGAGAAGAACCACCACAAAGTCAAGCCCAATGGCATCATGCATCACTCAGAGTCATAAAAATACTTATTAATAAATTAAATAAACTTAAAATCATTTTCAAAAATACAGCTGAGTAGGCAACTAACCTGCTTGGGATATGCTTCAGGTAAAGGATGGCAGGTGGCTTTGCTTTTCTGTTGGTTAATAGAATAGAGTTTCTTGCTTGTGGGTAAGTAATTAGACAACTAGATTTGTCTTTTTTATAGGCTTATTCAGACATGCATTCAGAAAAAGGAAAATGTAGATAGGTAGTGCCTCAAAGCCAGTATCAATCAGCATCAAAAATGTACAAGTCTTACTACTAGATTCTCAGGTTAGAATCACAACCAGGGAAGTGCCCAACTGTGCAATGTCTTAATGAACATCAAGTAAAGGGGTTCGTCTTATGCTATAAAAAATAAACAAACAAACAAACACACACACACACACACACACACACACAAACACATACATTCAGACACATTCAGAAAGTGAGGGAGAGGGAGACACAGAGACAGACAGACAGAGACAGACAGAGAGAGACAGAAAGGGAAAGAAAGAGACAGACAGACAAAATCAAAAACATTTTTACTTCAAGGAAGAAATTTCATCATTTGCTGGAAAGTAATCAAATGAGCAAATGTTATGTTAAGCTATTCAGAAGACAAATGCTTTATATTTTCTCACAGATAGAGTCTCTAGACTTTAAGCTGTGTGTGTGTGTGTGTGTGTGTGTGTGTGTGTGTGTGTGTGTGTGTGTGTCTGTTGTGTGTGTGAAAACAGGCTATAATAGTAAAGGAGAGGTTATTAAACATGAAAAAATGTCTTACGTGGAAAGGAATGAAAAATTAAGAGAGAGACTGTAATGGAGTGTGTATAGTTAAAGAGAAAATATTTAGGGGTGAGCCAGGAGGAGAAAGCTGACTACCACAAGTTGTCCTGTAACCTTCCCAGCATGCCACAGGCATGCATGTGTCCACACACATCCCTAAACAAATAAGAAAATAACATTTTCTTTAAAATTCTATCTATTTATAAAGATATACAGCATATGATAAACACATGAATTACCAAAAATATATTTATTAGGTAAAGTATATGATAAATGTATAAATGTATATACATTATATAAAGTATATCTTTAGATAAGTGTTCAATCACGGTTAAATATACTTATTAAGTATGTGATTGCATGTTTATACAAACATTTGAATACATATAAATATATATTTACATATTTTAAGACATATATGTATATATTAATCTATATGCATACTAGTGAGTGAACCGTATTTATAGTTGTATGATAATTCATCCAAAATGGCTGAGGAGGGAATTTAGATATCTGTAGAAGGTCTCAATAAAAAATACATAACGAGTGTGACCCAGACAGCCTGAGCCTCTTCTACAGCTTGGCTCAACTTGGAATGGACTTCTTTCTTTCTCCAGGTCATTTCTTAAGCTTCCCCTCCTTACAGCATTTATGTCCCTTTCTCTGCTATGAAGAAGATATCCCCTAGCCTCTCATTTGTCTTACAGCCCTAAATATATTATATCCTTGCAAAGACCTGCTCTCACTAAGGAAGACTGTGCAAACCATTAAAATGCTTTAATCATCATTTTGTCTGAAGAATGCACTGTTCTCTGTCTCTCTGTCCCTGTCTCTGTCTCTGTCTCTCCCTCTGTCTCTGTGTCTCTGTCTCTGTCTCTGTCTCCTCTCTCTCTCTCTCTCTCTCTCTCTCTCTCTCTCTCTCTCTCTCTCTCTCTCTCTCTTTCTGTCTCTCTCTCTCCTTTTAGTCCTCCCTTATCATCTCTATTATCATGGACTCCTGTGCATGTGGCTATTCATTTTACCCAGGGGGGCGGGGAATGAAAGTCCATTTGAGCAATGTGTATATTATTCTAAATGACATTTGTATCTCATCCTCTGGATGAGAGTGGATAACTACCTTCTTTCCTTACTCATTGAAATTGATTTTATCATGAGGATAGGAGAATGTGCAGATGACAAAGGTCAGGTAAGAACCAAGTAAGTAGAGCTAGAATACAGGAAATGGAAAACAGAAAGAAAGATAAAAATAAAGAGAAATATGAAGAAAACAGGTAGTGTACTTAAGTGAACATCACTGCAGACAGTGTTGAAGGAATGTGTCCCCAGTGTAGTTACCTTGCTCTTTACAACAAGCACATGTGTTTTCCACAATAGTTATGCTTTTAAGTTCTGGGAAAATCAATACTGCAATTCACATTTGTAGATCCTTTGATGTGTACACAGTTTAACAAATATTCTCATTAAGGATTCAAAATTTAGCATATCTATAAAGAAATTCATAGGCTGTGTCAACATGGTTAAGATTTGATGTTAAGATTTAAGGCCCTTTATAATAACGGGGTATCCTACATGGTAGGATGCAAAAAGAAATCACATAGAAAACATATTGTGCCTGTGCCAGGAAAAGTAAG
Organism: Micromys minutus; assembly: GCF_963924665.1. Lineage (NCBI taxonomy): Eukaryota > Metazoa > Chordata > Mammalia > Rodentia > Muridae > Micromys > Micromys minutus. The sequence goes on from NC_137952.1 coordinate 9,845,494, forward strand.
GCAAACGTTTTCAGTATCATGTTAGTGTTATCTGTGCTAACTCAGACAGAACAATAAATGAGTTAAACTTAGAAGTTATGTGGAAGGGTGTCACTGTATAATAACTCAACAGTAGCTGTAACTACACTGCTATTATAGAGTCACCAGAACCTTGTAAAACTTGCAAGGATTTCTACAAGCACGCCAGCTTAGTAATTGTTAAGCCCTGTACTCAACCTACCACAGCAGTAAGCCACTACACCCACATTGTACTGATGAGGCCCTCATTCTTTCCTTCCAAATCCTCCACTTGATCAAGGCAAGACAGCACATGCCTATAAAATCCAGTGTTCAGACATTGAGACTTGTGTTTGATGCCGACCTGGCTGAATAGTAAGAATCTCTGTGAAAATAAATAAACTAAGTTCCTGTGGCCTCCCTCTCTCTAAGTCCTCTCCTTTACTATGGCGTGCATGGCCTTATTGTCATCAGATTTCACCAATAAGTGCCACTGTTCCTTGGATATTTCTCCCATCCGATTCTGCTTTACACTGAGACACACAAGCGTAGACCAATTGCTAGGGCAAAAGGAAAAGAAAAGCAGACGGGAAAGGGTTTTTTCTTTGTTTTAATAACAATTGGGACTAGAACTCTGGGGTAGACATGCTGCTTCAGAAGATAATATCACACAGAATATTGCAAAAATATCACACAGAAGATGTGAGGATCAGCAAGAAGCCACTTAAAAACAAGAAGGAACCCACATGGATTCAAAATATTTATTCTTCACTACAAAAGGCATACAACTTATAAAAACATTCCTCATTATTAAAAAAGCTTCTTCTTCATGAGCTGGTGGTTTATCATATAACTGTTTTTAATCATAAATTTAAATGCTATTTTCCCCTTAAATGCTTCTCTGTTATAATCTTTACTCTCATATTTTAACATATGTCAAATAAATTACATAATCTTTATATTACTTGAGTGAGTGTTTGTCACTGAAGTAGATTTGAAATATATTAACAGCATTATCTAGCTTGTCATTTTTGAGACCAAAGAATTTTTGAGAAGTTAAACTATCTATTTTCATTCATGATATAGACACTAACAATAAAAGGTACCTCTCCTGACTAGATTTACTATTTACATTTATGTGAAATTGTATTTGTTTACAAAAATATTATCACCCGGTTGCAGTACTGAACTTCTTATAAAAAGAAAGTTCCTGCAAGATCCATGAGAAGAAATCTTAACCAGACATCCTAAGATTCTTCTGAAACTATTGTCTCAAGACACCTTGAGATTATATAGACATTTCACATACCTGTAGCACATATACAGGACCAGGAACATACTTATACACATAAAAATAAATAATATTATTTGACAGTAAGTAGAAAAGATTAAGAATTAGCTTCTGGTCATCAATGAATTTTTACCCCATGCTTTCCACTCAGCCATTCCCAAATGTTTGGAGATAGTACTTTCACTGGCCAGGGTAAACAGGGTAAACTTAACAATAGACTTTATCAAAGAAGACAGTCTTTTGCAATTACATGCCTAAAATACTTGCTTTATCATGCTCTTCACAAACATATGAAATCAAGAAAAATATAAAATGCAACTACAAGGCCAGACTTTACCTAACAACTGAAGAGATGAATGAAGGTGAATGAGAAGAATTCTGCCTTGTTACATTGTTTTACTTTATGACTTATTATTTTCTCCTTTCTGTTAAAAAGCAATTCCTACTGGAAGTCCATTCCCTGTAGTCTGAGACTTTCTCCCCTTCCTTTACTAACAGTGGGCATTTGATAACCATCTAGACAACAAACTATCCCAAACCTATGATGGTTCCATCAGGGTCAGAATGTGATGAGATTTTAGAAAAAGATACTGTCTTCTCTGGAATCCCAAATTGCACGGCTGGAAAAAGTTTGTCATGGCCCATGACCATGATTCTCACTACTTGTTTGCACCTTGATTGAGAAGGAAACCAGTACAGAGACAGGACCCATAGGGAGACAATAGAGAGAGACCTGATGCCTTATAGACTCTTAAACTTTGCTTTAACATCATCCTCCGGTGATGGGACCTCGTAAAATTGCAAAGTTTCTGTAAGGTTAATGACAATCTCAAGATGACAAAATGGCAACTAACAAATTGGGAAAGGATCTTTACTAGTCCTACATCTGATAGGGTGCTGATATCCAATATATACAAAGAACTCATGGAGTTAGACTCCATAGAAGCAAATAATTCTATTAAAAATGGAGTACAAAGCTAAAACAGAATTCTCAACTGAGGAATATCAAATAGCCAAGAAGCACCTAAAGAAATGCTCAACAACCTTAGTCATCAAGAACATGCAAATCAGAACAAGCCCTAGATTCTACTTCATACCAATCAGAATGGCTAAGATCAAAAACTTAGTTGACAGCAGATGCTGGTGAAGATGTGCAGAAAGAGCAAAACTCCTCCATTGTTGGTGGGATTGCAAACTGATACAGCCACTCTGGAAATCAGTCTGACAGATCCTTAGAAAACTGGACATAGTACTACCTGAGGACCCAGATCGACCACTCCTCAGCAAATACTCAAAAGATGCTCCAACATATAACAAGGACACATGCTGCACCATGTTCATAGCAGCCTTATTTATAATTGCCAGGAGCTGGAAAGAACTCACATGTCCTTCAACAGACAGATACAGAATTTTGTACATTTACATGGATATAGAAATTGTGGTACATTTACATAATGGAGTACTACTCAGCTATTAGAAGCAATAGCTTTATGAAATTCCAAGGCAAATTGGTAGAATTAGAAACTATCATCCTGAGTCAGGTAACCCAGTCACAAAAGAACATACATAGTATGCACTCATTGATAAATGGGAACTAGCCCCCAAAAGCTCTGAATACCAAAGACCTTTCACAGACCTTATGAAGATCAAAAAAGAAGAGAGGCCAGAATGTAGATGCCACAGTTCTTCTCAGAAGGGAGAACAAAAGACTCATGGAAGGAAATAGGAGGTCAAAAAGAGGAACAGGATTAAAGAAAAGATTATTCAGAAACTGCCTCACCTGGTGTTCTACCTTATATGCGGCTACAAAACCCAAGCACTATTGATGATGCCAAGAAATGCTTACTGGCAGAAACAGGATATGTTTGTCTCCTCAGATACTCTCCAGAGTCATGCAGATACAGATGAGGATACTTGCAGCTAACCATCCCTGAACACATGGACCCCAATGAAAGAGCTAGAGAAAGGACTGAAGGAGCTGAAAGGGTTTGCAACCCCATGGGAAGAACAACATTATCAACCAAACCCTCCAGAACTCTCAGTGACTAAAACACCAACCAATGAGTACACATGTACAGACCCATGGCTCCAATTGCATATGCAGCAGAGGATAGCATTGTTTGGCATCAATAGGAGAAGAGGCCTTTGGTCCAGTAAAGACACATTTTCCCAGTGTAGGAGAACACCAAGGTAAACAGGGTGGCTGGAAAAGGGAGCACCTTCGTGGAAGCAAGTGGAAGGGGGGGAAAGGGAGTGAGGCAGAGAGGGCATAACATTTGAAATGTAAATACAGAGAATATCAATTTAAAAAAGAAAAAGGAAATAACTTCATCAGGTAAAATTCAGTAAGTCTAGTGGTAATTCAGTTCTAGTGGTAATTCAGTAATTCAGTTCACCTTAGCTTTTTGGAACAATAATCAAAGCTCCTCTATGACATAAAAGCAAGCAAAACAAAACCCCTACTAAGTTGGTCCTGTACTACAAAGAAAGCAAGTTCAGGGCAGGATTACAAGTCCCTCCCTGAACTATTTAAATTAATCTGAGCTTATTTGGAAACACATTCAAGTGTTTCCATTGACCTTGGCCTGGCTTCCATCACACTTTAAGGTCTTTGTGTTTGGGCTCCAGTCAAGAGTGTAATAAGTATGTTCTTGTCCCCACAAGCAGAAAGACTTCACACACTTTGCCCTGCAGAGCTTTCTCTATACTTCACCTGTATGTATGCAGACTTCTTGTAAATTCTTTTGATATTCATCAAAAAGTAAATTTCAGTGCTTGTGCTCCAGAACATGTTTAAGAAAAAAATCAGCACTTTCAATGGAGAAAACCCATTTTTCTTTTCTCCTATGTTTATTGAAGTAAGTATAACTGCTGTAATTTAAAACTCCTGAAGGAGTTTAAAATTGGCATAGAATAAAAGAAAACTGGAAAAACCGTAAGGCAAATATAATTTAAGGCTGAATTTAGAGGAAATGAGAGCTAAATTTTGGCTGAATTTAGAAATATGAAAAAAAATCTTCCCATTCCATGCATGGTACCACTCTGAGTTTGACTTTACATAGTATTACAAATAGTCCTTAAAATAATAATTTATTTAATTAGCATATATAATTTTTAAGTACTACCACTCTGAAATAATGGTTTTATTTTACTTCCTCTCTATAAAGTACATCATAACATAATCTACTATGGATATAAGTCCTTAAGTCTCAACAGTTTGCAACAATAAACTCCTCATCAAACCTCCATGTCCATCATAGGTCTAACATCCAGAGTATAGCCACAAACTGGATCATTGTCTGTATATTATGACAGAAATCAACAACTAACCCACTAGTGATAAAAGCTGTCATTTATAACTTCTAAACATGACTAATGTCAATGGGAGAGAAAAATGCAATGTTTCTCCAGGAAGTTCTCTCAAGATCCATGACCCCCATGCTACTATTGCCCTGGTTAAGGGAAGATGTGTCCAAGCCCTCAGATAAAACAACCACAATCAAGGAGAAAGGATAAAAGCATTGCAAGTTGATTGATTCCACTGCCTGGGAGAGTCTGAACTAACAAACAGGCAAATGTTAAAGATTCCAGGATCTTTGCTTTCTGTACTTACTCTTCTTCAGTGCATATTTCAGAGGTAGCCATTTTGCTGTTAAAATGCTGTCCAGAAGTTTTATAGAAAACTGATGAATTCTAGGCACTCTGAATGATGAGTCTTCTAGTACTCTATCCAAGCCACTCTTATGCTAAGGAGCCAGTATGGCTATAAAAGAATATAAAAGAATATATATGTGGATATAAAAGAAAAACAACAACACTGTAATTTCTTCCTAGAGTACCCTCAACATGTAAGAGAAAAGACATGCAGCTGCTGTCTACTGCCTTCCATGTCTTTACAAAGGAATGTCAAAAAGAAAATGCCTCTCTGGTGTGTTGATATATGTGTGTGTTTCATAAGAAATTATTTCAATGAGAACAAAGGAATTACATTCCCCTATTGTTAACTCTTGCACAATACCTTCTCAGTAGTTTTGCTCTTAGTAATATGCTTACATAGCAAATGGGCTGATTTTAGAAAGGCATTGACTCAGTGCCAGAGAGCAATATGACTCTCATTGAATACTCCAAAAGGAAAGACACATTAGAAAGAACCTGGTTTACTATGGAAGTTCACATTTTGCCTCTGAAAATTTGAAAACATGGTTTCTAAAATGAGCACACAGTTTTTCATTGTTGTTGTTTTTTTATAATCATGCACACATATGTTCAGAAGGCCAAATAAGATATGAAATTCAAAGAAGGCCCAACCAATTGATGAGTCTAGGAGATAATAAAATGGGTGTACAGGGGACAAAGACAATTTTAGAAGAGTAGGTAATAACTTATTGGAGTAAAGAATGCGCCAAAGAGCATGAAAACAACCATTGACCACCTCTGGAGATATTGACAAATTAGATAAAGAACAGAAGTCTACCATGAACAAAAGCTGTTGCCTAGCTCAGATAAAGCAACTCATGAATTTACCACCTGATGGTTGAAGTCTGAACCAAGATCCTCTGAACCAGAAAAAGTGGTGTTTAACTATTGAGCTGTCTCTCCAAGCCGCATGTCAGCTTTATTTAATGAAATATAAATAAAAGGTTTGGGGTGTACCAAAGTGACAATGAGACACTGGTGTATATTAGATGAAAAGATTCAGGCCACTGACCTCAAATGCATCAGAGGGAATTAGTTTTACGTATTTTGAAGAACAATTCAATTGTCCCTTTAGAAGAGAGGATAAAAGCAAGAGTTCATTCAGGAAGGGTCAAATGCACTGAGGCTGGATAAATGAAATTGATATGGTAATTACTCTTACATGGATCATCATGCTGACAAACATCGTAAACACAGCAGTGTGATGAATTACAAGCATTCCATCACAAAGAAGCTGGGTACATGAGCTTCATGGGCATATTTAAAAATGTGTTGCTTTAACAAAGTGCAAAGGAACAAGTGAGGAAAAAACTCTTCCCAGAAGCCATCATAAATAATTCATGCAAAACAGTTTTAAAATTGCTACAAAATTCAATTTAAACTGGATGCAATTTTTTTCCCATGCTATTCCTCTTAGTCTCCAAATCGGCCTGCATTCTGAGCCACATGTATCCTGAGGTCAGGAAGTGAAGGGGTATAGTGTAATTCCTATTACTAAAGGGCAGATTTGATTTCAAAACTGCAATAGCAACACAAGCAGTCTCTCTACCCCCAATGTTAAGACAGAGCCAAGACTCTACTGAGGAGGCTCCTTGTGCCCAGCACTGCCCTTAGGCCTCTGACATCAATCCAAGTTCTTTCTGGGGTCTGGGTGAAGCCACTAGTTACTCTCAAGATGTGTAAAATTTACTTTCCATCCTGGCTCCTTTAGTCAGACAACACCATGACAATCTCTGAAATCTCTGAGTCTTAATATTTTAGCACAGAGAAAATAACAGAACTTCTCAATTCTGTATCTAGTATTTCTATAAACAATAGAGCCAATAAAATCAAACATCATTACAATTATAGTCCTGCCTTCTGCAGACTCATGGAGCCCACTCCCTGATATACTTTCTCCTCCAGAAAGGCAATGACTATAAACATGATCCATTTCTAGAAGAAAACTTTTTGTTCAAAGTGTTTTGCCTGGACATGCATTTGCATTTAAAAGAGACAGACTAGCCTGCATCTGTGATTTGAAGATGATTACTCAGTGTGTGGCCACATTAAATTTGTTTTATAGTTTTTTTCCCCTTAAATTTGCTCTGAAAAAAAAATGATAAAAACCAAAGCAGGCTTAAGCTGTTTTTGCTAAAGTTCTTGTAAATTATTTTTAAAACTTTTAAAAGTCATATATAATTATTTGTCTTACATAGTAATTTGCTGACTAGACTCAGCAGGTTGTATTTATATGTTTATTCTTTTATGCTGTATATATAACAACACTGGTTATAGCATAGGAGTCTGTGAATCTGAAAGGGTTAGAAGAGAGGAGATAGAGGAAGAATTATGTAATTATATTTTAGTTAAATATGAGTAAATAATAAATATTCACAATTTTACCTTTAACTGATATAATTTCTTAAAATTTCCCAGACATCAAGCTAAAATTTTGAAATATACCTCTGTGTAGGTTCTTCCCTACTAAGAATTGATGCAAAACTGCTTAAAGATTTAAAAAAAGGCTAATAAGATGGCTTGTTGCACACACCTTTGTCATTCAGCAGAATCTACAGCCAAAGTGGTAGACTACTTTCAATAACTGTAACAAATCCTTGTAGTGAACAACATATAAAGAAGAAATCTTTAAGGTATCTCAGAGATTTCTGTTCATGTTTCATTGGCTCTATTGGTTTCTACACTCACGGAGAGAGGCAAGTCAGGATGATATAGAGAAAGATGCTTCTGTTAACCAGGAAATAAAAGAGCCTGAGGTCCCAATGTCCCTTTCAATTTGCCTGAAGTGGCCTAGTATTTTCTTCTACTCAACAGTACTACTTTAAACACCTGCCTCCTCCCTAAGGATGCAGAAGCTGATGACCAGGCTTGTAACATATGGACCTACAGGAAACACTTATACAGTCTATAACAACCAGCTTTATTAACCAGCCTTTACCTGTCAGTCATTCCCTACCTTCCCACAAGTAGCTAGCCTCTTAAGACTATTTTTCTTCTTATTCTCCTCAAAATTTACATCTTTGTTTGGGATACTATGTAAACAGCCATGGTGATTTAAATATCAATGTTCCCCGAAGGTTCATATGTTTGGACGATCAGTTACATTGAAGTAGAACTGTTTGAAAGGATTGGAAAGATTAGGAGGTATGGTCTCTTTGGAAATGTGTCATTAGGGTGGGCTTTGAGATTTCTAAAGCTAGTGACAAACCCAACCTCCTTCTCTCTGCTTCTGGACTAGAATGTAATTCTCAGCTCCATGTGCATGTCTGCTGCCAAGCTCTCTGACATCATGCTCCCTGTTATGATGCCAATGGACAGAGCCTCTGAAATTATAAGCAGGTCAATAATTGAATAATTTCTTTTGTGAGTTGCCTTGGTGTCTCTTCACAGAGAAAGAGAAGAGGAAGAGTGACTACGACAATCATGAAAACTAAATTATGTAACATGCATTTGGTTCTCCATCATTTATATTGATGTGGAGAAAACTGTGTCTTCAAAATGAAAACACAAATTAATGCCATATTTCCCTAAGGAAAAAAAAAAACAATGCATTACCTGTGCTTTGCATTTTTCTAAAAGCATATATTTGAATAAATGATTTAGCCAATTAAGTTATTAAAATTTGTCCAAATTAAATTTTGTGGTAGATTTATTTATTTTCACACTGAAAATCTAAGGCATTATCCTTCTAATAAAAAATATAAAATATAAACACTATGATGTAAAACTCATATTTCCCTCTACCTAAGAGGCTTCCACCATTTAATTCCAAGTGTCTTTCCTAAACTTACTTATTTTCTATTCTCTATGATCAATGTCATATGTCTTTGAAGAATTCAGTGAGTTCATTCTCCTTGTTTGTGTGTATAGTTTCAGGGCTGACAACTCTACACAAGATAACCAATAAATGACCTCATCTCTGGGAATGGTTAATTCTAGATCTCCAAGCAATGATTAGATACCTGCAAGTCATTGTCTAGGGCTATAGCAAGAGACCCAGAAGCTGATGACCAGGGTTGTACATTTGCACATATAGGAAACACACAGCCCCTAAAAACCAGCTTTATTAACCAGCCTTTTCCCATCATTTATTACCTTCGCACAAGTAGATAGCCTCTTTTTTATTGGATATTCTGTGTATTTACATTTCAAATGTCATCCCCTTTATCCCCTCTCCACTTTCTTTACCCTCCTTGCTTCCATGAAGATGTTCCCTCTCCCAACCACCCACTCCCACCCAGAAACTTGGCATTCCCTTACATTATCGGGAAAATGAGCTTTCACTGGACCAAAGTGTTCTCCTCCCATTGATGCCAGACAATGCTATCCTCTCCTACTATATAGCTGGAGCCATGGGTCCCCACATGTGTAGTCTTTGGTTTGTGTTTTCGCCCCTGGGAGCTCTGGAGGATCTGGTTGGTTGATATTGTTGTTCTTACTATGAGGTTGCAAACCCCTTCTGCTCCTTCAGTTCATTCTCTAACTCCTCCATTGGGATCCCTGTGCTCAGTCTGATGCTTAGCAGCATACATCCTCCTCTGTACCAGTATGGCTTTGGCAGGGACTCCAAGGAGGCATCCATATAAGGCTCCTGCCAGGAAGCATTTCTTGGCAATACCAATAGTGACTGGGTTTGGTGGCTGCATATGTAATGGATCCCCAGTAGCTAGCCTTTGAAGACTTAATGTTTGCATGTCAGCACATCTGCTGATATTTGTGCTGTTTCTGTATTGTCTGTGCAACCATTTCTGAGAGACACTGTTGTATAGCAGTTTCCTCATTATTCTGAGTCTTAAAACATGTTACCCCTTATTCCAATGTGTTTTCTGATCTATAGATGCAGGAGCTATGATGTAAATGTATTAAATCTTTTGTAATTCTATTTTAATTAAAAGCATATTAAAAGTATGACAGCACAAGAAAATATGGATGACTTATAAAGATGTTTCCTTTAAACAGTTTTGTCCTGATACCATCTTCTTCTAGGTAACTTTGTTCCTGGTGCTCCTACAGTCTCAGATTCACAGCATTTCTAGTCTAGTCTTTCTCCTCAAATGGAACAGGTGAAGTTATCTTTCAATAACCATTATGATTTCCTGATCATAATCACAAACTAATATTTATTTGTGCACATATCATTGATTACCTTGATTCATGAGTGTAAGTTATACTCATATTACATGTTAAATCAGTATTACATATTAAATTAATATGACACTTTAACACATAGTAGGTACAAAATTACAATATTAACTGAAGGCATAAAAATATAAAGGTATTGATATTGTAAAAAGAATTTAATTACTATGACTTGATTTTTATGGCATTTGATATATATACCATGAATGAATATGTATGTTACCTTTATGGTAAGAGACATACATTTACTATGAAATAAACAATATTGTATAATCACCTTTCCTATCATGTCACCATTACCACTTAACCATTAATATAACAAAACTGAGAGGCCGGGAGAGTTGAATAAGTCACGAGGATATAGGCCTTGTAAATTGGATTGCTGTCTTCATATAAAATAGGAAGGCACTGGAATACTCCCTCAGTCGAATGCAGTCACAGATTCAGGAATAAAATTTATAATGTAAGAAGTGGATCCCCACCAGTATCTAAACCTGTTATTATCCCAATCTTGCATTTTTTAGAGTCTAGAGATACGGGAAATAATTTCAGTTATACATAAGGTACTGAGAGTATTATAGAAAACTAAGATAAAACACTGTTAAAACAAAAACCTAAAAACTCTGCCCTAAGAATATCAAAAATGTGTAGAAAAATGACAAGACCTTTAGTGAGTTGAGATTGGTCAGCTTTGAGCACAAATTATGGTAACCCTACTCATCTGACTGGAACATAAAGGGGGAACTTTAACAGAAGCCCAAAAGTAGATACGTAATAACTCCTATGTCCTCTTTACAGATGACCCCTAAAACAGTGTCATCATATGTTAGAAGGAGATTCTCTGAGGTTTTGAAACATTTGTTGTTTGAGAATTTCATAGTTGCATATGATAAGCATCAGAGAAATTCACACCCACTCCTTAACCTGCTGCTCCTCAGTCTCTCTCAACACCATGTACTTATTTCCAGACCACAGTCCATTTAGTGCTGCCAGTATGGGCACAGATGAAAGCCATCCTTAAGAACATGAATAGTCAATCCAGGCGTCTCATCTCTGAAGAAAACTGACTTCTTGCTTTCCTGGAAGCCAATATTTGCCCATAATTCCTGTACAGAGGAGGGATGTCCTGAACTGCGTACCCTTCCATGCTCAGATTTTTGCTAGGTACTCATATCTAGTAGACACTGTTTCACAGCAGTCCCCAACTACCTCTGGTTTTTAAAAGCTGTAAAACCTGAGAGTTGCAATAACCACTGAACCAGCAAGATGTGCCAGTTTTACAATAGTGGCAGGAATATTATAGAAATAACTTACTATTTTATGGCTGGATATAAGACCTTATCATCAAGGTAGAACTTATTCCCAATGATATTAACTGGGCCAAGAACCCATAGTTCAGTGGGTCATAGGCGCTTGGGAAGAACCTACTACTATTGTTTTGATAAATGATCACAGTATTAACCTGTTCTTTAAATATTTATCATTACTCCCACATTAATAAAGCCCTCAGGCCTAAACAAAGAAGTTCATTTTGCAGTAGATGATGACCAATACCATAGATGATGATTTCATACTAATAGTTGGACAATTTGTAGAAAATAAGACTGTGGAATTCTCAGTTATAAATAAGACATGTGTATCATACACCCTCATAGCAGGTCTTAGCAGAAAGACGAATGAAAGACTGAGGTTTTTCTATAATAATAGATAAATAATAGTTGATGTTAGACTGTAGGTTATTTACATTGTTAATCTCAAAGTTTGGCAATAATTTTAATATTATTGCCACATGTTAAAAGTTTGTGATTGAGAAAGATTTCATTGGCAGAATACTGGTTTGAGTAAACTGGCTTGGAGAGAATGCTGAATTAAAGAGAGAAAGAGAGCAACTTGGTAATTACCTGGAAAATTCCCTCTATACAAATTACAAAACACTAATGTTTGGACAAATATTACATAGCTTTAGAAATACTCTGGGTAATGAAAAATGTTAACACTAAACCAATCCCCCAGAAAAACAAAAATGTTTATAATCTTAACTGAGCGGGGAGATTTAAATGAAATAAATAGATAAAGATAAATAATACAAAATATAATACAATAATGGACAGTCGTGTGTGTGTGGGGGGGGGATGTGTGTGTGTATGTGGTATGTGTGTGTCTGTGTTATGTGTGTGTGTCTGTGTGTGTGGTGTGTGTGTGCTGTGTGTGTGTGTGCTGTGTGTGTGCTGTGTGTGTGTGCTGTGTGTGTGCTGTGTTTGTGTGTCTGTGTGTGTGGTATGTGTGTGTCTTTGTGTGTGTGGTGTGTGTGTCTTTGTGTGTGTGTGTGTGCTGTGTGCTGTGTGTGTGTTTGTTTGTAAGAACTCGGAAAAAGAAGAAACTCCCTGAAGTAAGTCAGATTGAATTTGTCACTTAAATAGACAAGATAAGAAGAATGATGAAATATGGAAGTATATTATAGATAAAAGTGTGAGAATGTGAATAGAGTAACCTTTTAGGACAGTAGCCATAAAGTATGAGGAACTGACTGAATATATAAGGGACAAATGGAACAATGATAAATCTATTCAGTTATCTACTTAAAGATTGATGTCGATGAGTAAGGAGCTGGACTGGTGGGCAAAGTTCCTATCATCCCAGCCTGAAGACCTGAGTTTGGATCCCTCGGAACCACTTAAAGCCAGTCACAGCAGCTATGCAGCTGTATTTGCGGTGTACCTCTACCTGTAACTAGAAAGCAGAGACCAGGGATTTATTAAATCATGGACAATTGCACGTCCTGCAGTGAAATCAAGAGAGAATCTGTCTCAAACAAGGTAGAAGATAATGATTGCTTGTTAACACTAAGACCGCTCCTGCTCTCAGCAATGGCGCCACCCACAGGTGACAGAGACCTGGATCGTCCATTGCCATGGAAACAGACAAACATCCCCAGCATACACTGGTCCAGATGCCTACCTATACTTGGGAGCAAGTCACTATCCACATACAAAGACAAAACTCCCTCCCCTTCTCTCTCTTCTCCTCTCTCAGCCATCTCATCAGGGGCTTTATTAAACCTCTCCGCGTGGAACCGTGTTGGCCTGGTGTAGTTTGTCTGGAAGTGAGCCGAGATTTCTATCCCAACACTGCTACCTGAGGGTAGCCTCCAACTCTAGACAGACATGCTTTGTGGTATGGGCACATATCTCTTCTCACATACATCAACACAAAAACATACATGCAATTGAACATGCAAACAAATTAATATAATTGACACTATGATTGGTTTTTTTCACTAGTATTTCCAGAGCTGGGTTTAGTAATCATAGTACCCCTGTGAAGTAGATATTAATCCCAACAGATGCTGGGAGGCTTATAAATCTTAAGTCAGGAAACAGAAGTTCTGCCAGCATCTTATCTCCACAAGATGCTCAGAGAAGCAGAGTAATAAGAGCCAGTGTGGGAGTCCAAATCTACTTGACTCAAAGCCATTCACTCTCACTCTTGATACTGTGTTGCAAATCCATTAAGGTCCTGACTTATTAAGTGCAGAAGAATTGCCTGTTGCAGTACAGGTCCATGCTGACTATCAAACTTCCAATTGCCACAGTCATATGTAGTTTTTGATGTTGCTCCTATTATTTTATCCTTTAAAACAAAGTCTTTCTTACTAAAAGAAAGAAAAAAAAAAACTCCTTTCTAAAACTGGTATTATAATGAGGCCATAAACTAGTTCTTTGCAATTCAGATGAAGCCATCAGAAGACAATGCTGCCTTCCCCTCTCCCACCCCTCCTGTGGAAGGCAGCTCAGACTCCACAGGGTCCAAATCTTAGCTGAGACACATTAGAAATAAAAAGTTAGTTGGTTGCATTGTGGTGGCTTCAGAGGAAACAGTATCCATCACAGTTAACTGCAGCAATGCTATAATGGGCTTAAATGAGATTTAAATTAACCAGACACATCCTAGAGTTGACAGTCATAAAGTCCATCTAGCTCAAAGGGACCAGAATGATTGTAGCAAGTATTTGGCTATTAAGCAGATAGAAAGCTATATCTAAAATATTTGACTTTAAAATTCTCCTCTCTTTCCTTTATCTCCCATTTCCATTCCAATGAAGCCCATTTACACACTAATACATTCATGCACATATTCACACACAAGTACTACTGGTTTGGCCTCGAAACTTATACCCTGCAAAATGATTTTTTTAATGAATGTACTTAATTTCAAGCAGGTCAGTTGTAACAACTATAGAATCTTAAGAAAAGACAACTAGAGTCTAAAGTCCACAGCAAAGTTGGTGGTGAATATTATTAAAGGAACACACACACACACACACACACACACATACACACACACACACACACACACACACACACACACACACACACTAACAAATGCAATGGAAAGCATTATCTTATGAAGTTAATATATGCCAGTAAAATGGAAATCTTTTTCACAAAAGTATTTACTCACTTAATTGAATCTTCAAAAGATAATTGCTAGAGCTATAGTGCTAAAGTTATACAACTTAAAGCAATAGGAAAAGAATGGAAATTGAAATATAAGTGAGGTTCCAATAACCACAGATAATAACAACTTTGCAAATTATTCTATTACCCTGTTTTATCGCCTATACAATAATATAATAACTACATTCATTTTGAATGATAACTGATATAAAGTATAGTAATTCAGAGTTTTACACCAAGGTCATTCAGTGAATGCTAATACTCTTAACCCTTCTAGTAGCTGTTTTGTTTGAAGTCATTGAGAAGGAGTTTCTGAGAGGCAAATAAAAGTGAGAAGGATAAGTTGATTCCATCACAGGCTTCAAATTGGCAGTTCAGGATGCTATGCCTAAGAACTGGGCAAGTCCAGGCAAGCCAAGGGAAGTCAGTTACTAGAGAATAAAAAAACAAAAAGAAAACCACGGCAACAATAAAAACTACCCCAGACCTCAGGCAGCTACTCAGAACCTGCTCTGCCACCAGGAACTGCCCTGTCACCTGGCCTGAGACAAGGGCAGTGAGTAATCAGCAGTGTCCAGACTTCCTCAGCAGTAGTTGCCAGACCGCCCCAGCAACAAGTCTACAACCCACATGCCCTGGTAATGGTTCTGGAATACGTCTAGAGAGGGACTCAGCAGACTAAGGTAAAGGTCAGTTACCTGGAAGTCCTCTAATAGACTTAATTCAGGCCTGAAAGCTTACTTCAGAGTCAATGAGAGACCACAGCAAGCCAGGCTTCTGCAGATAAAAACACTTTTCCATTTTCAACTATTTGAATCCAGGGTATGATTCTTCAGGGAATCATGGACCCTTACACAAGTAAAAGTGGTAGTATGCAATGTGATCATAGGAAAGGTGAGAAAAGAGGCCTCAAGTGAATCCAATAAGGACAATGTTATATACACAAAGGTCTCTGGGTAACTGGGATTCAGTCTCACCAGGGAAATATATGACAAAGTAAGACGTACCTGAGACTTATCCCAGATAAAGGAAAAGATATTAAGTCTGATACTTCTGACTTGTCCTAGATAAGATTCTAGTTTTCTCTTGTGACATAAAGAAATAATCACTAGCCAGAGTCATAGGTAGTCACAATAAATTACTTCAAGAGAGACGTTCACACCAGCCTAAGGAATGTACAAGGATCAACATGTGCTAAAGGAATATATAGGAAATTATTTATAAATGAAACATTTCTCAAGATTATACAAAAAGTCAGTCTACATTCTTTGCTATGACTAGTAATTATTTTGTGAGATGGAAACAAGAAAACCCTGCTCACTGACTTCTCCAAATTTCCAAGAATAGGGTGGATATTTAATAAGGGTTTTCATACAGGTTAGGATACACTATTTATTTTCTGCTTATTAAGGAGCCAGCACTGTGATGTGTAATGTAGCTCTGTTGTTGGCAGGTTTTATGTAATCTTCATTATTTTCTTATTCTTCACATTTTGATGGAGGAGGTAACTACATGAAAGTAATTAGAAAGCCTTTTAAAATCCATATACCAGTTACGACTCTGCCACCTCCTTTATAACTCTCACATTTCTGGATATCTCACAATTTCAAATTAAACCCGTCTGAAAAGGAAACCTTATTTCCCATCATGTTTTTCATTTGTTTGTTTGTTTGTTTATTTTCAAGCTCGAGAATCAGGTTCAAGTTCTAAGTGCTTTCCCTTCTGCAGCTCAGTCCATCTACCACAAAACCTTCAGGGACATTAGTATAAACATGTGTTTATCCTTTAAACTCATCTTTGTCTCATGATAACAAAACCATGGATATGTTTCTATGAGGACGCTTAGGAATATCTGTGGACATGGACCTGCTACCACAGATATTTGAATCATGAGGCTGACAAGCACTAAGAACAACAGATAGCATTCGAAAGTGGTGCTGTGTACAGAAGGAATATGACAAGATTGGGAAACCCCCCAAGGTCCTTCTTAAATTCCAGCATGCAAGGCCATTTCAAAGCCATCTGAAAGAGGAATCTCTTCAATTTGCATACCAGTTTGCTAAACATACCCATATAACCAAAACTAGAACAAACACTCTTCTGCTATGAGTAGCTGGAGGTTAGGTGATTCATTGTTTTGTGAGGCCTGGCTCAAACTGCCTTACTTCTTATGAAAAGTTCTGACATTTTCCAGTTTCTTTATAGGCTCTGATGCTAGTAAAAAGATGTTGCTGGAAACATTATGATACTTAAGTAACTAATAATATATTATATAACTAATAAAATTCATTTAAATCTTAAGTACACTGTAATACACAAAATGATGACTTTGCTTTTAAATGGGAGCAGTAGCAATTGCAACTGGATAATGAACTGGATAAGAAATTATACGTAATTTCAGTGTGTGTGTGTGTGTGTGTGTGTGGGTGTGTGTGTGTGTATGAGAGAGAGAGAGAGAGATGTTGATGTTTTTCTATTGCTTTGAACTTTCGTAAGAAGTCTCTTTATACAACATTTGTGTTAACTTTATTTGGTACTATGACTAGGCATAGTGAAGAATGAAATATTAAGAGTCACATCATAGAAAAAAGGTTAAAAGATGATCTTGTTTCCTGAGGGA
Organism: Micromys minutus; assembly: GCF_963924665.1. Classification (NCBI taxonomy): domain Eukaryota; kingdom Metazoa; phylum Chordata; class Mammalia; order Rodentia; family Muridae; genus Micromys; species Micromys minutus. Next base: position 9,862,694 of record NC_137952.1, read on the forward strand.
GTTCAAAGAATGCTTGGACATTTTCCAAGATAACATATATTTCTCATCTATGTTGGAGTTGTGAAATTACCTTGAATTCTCATACATCTGCTGGATTGTGGTGAGTATCTGTAGTTGGACATTTATTCTCCTTTCCTGTAATTATGATTATATGGCTCCCATGAAAGATAACAATATGACAGAGTAAGGAAATCTGTCTAAGATGTACTCAGATGCACTCAGAGTACAAGACACATTTCCTATTTGTCTTTATATTATGAATCAGATACACTATTCCAAGTCATTCACCAACATTAGTCAAATTCCAGACCATCCGGTAAGACTGTGTTACTTTAAGTCATTTCTACTTCACACAAAATAATGAGGTGCTGTGACTATAGCCACTAAACCCTCCCACAGGGCCTCTACAACAGGAACAGCTGTATCCCTATCCTCTGCCTGGGAAGCATCCTATGTGTTATTTTCTTTTCTAACTCTAGAAATTATCTACAAAGTAAAAGTGTAAGAGTCAACATAGTATATGTATTTTACCCACTAACAAAAATTCGCAGAGGAACATTTTAGTGCATTGACATTAAATACTTTTAGAAACAAAAATATAGACACATTTGGAGTGTCATACAGGACGAGGCCCCATATAGTGTTTTATTTGACTCTATGAAGGAATCAATATTCTGCAGCTTCATTCTTATGCTTTTATCTTCATAAAAGTGTACATTTATATCAACAATAGAAACAGTAATTTTGTCTATTTGGGGCCCAATTTTACTCTACTTTAAAAAGCACAAATTAAATTAACATTGAACAATATGAGCTTTACTACTAAAATACAAGGATTTTAACAGTTAACCCTCTGCTTTAGTATCTATGCTGATCTAGAAGTTGTTTGCATTTCTTATATGTTGTATGCTAGCCTTGACGTTTAATAGAACAATAAAACTTATTCCCATAGTGATATATATTGCTGATATATATATATATATATATATATATATATATATATATATATATATATATATTGTATGTATAGATTGATGTATATAATGATATAAATTGTAATTTTCTATTTCATTTGTTGCACTGGTTCCAGTTTTAATTTTATCTGAAAGTTTTCTCAGTAGACTGGAGATGATAAATAGATGAAGGATAGATAGATAGGTAGATAGATAGACAGATAAATAGACCAAAAATTATCCATTATTAATAATTGAATTTCCTGAAATGTATGCAATAAGTATCAACTAAGGGGTAAAATTCAAGGCTTGAATCTACCTATAAAAACAATATTTTACCCATGTTTTTCACAGCCATCTATAGATGACCTTAGTTTTATCAAATAAGAAGCTAACTGGCCTATGCAAAGTACGGCATCATCCGTAACTGTTACATTTTTTCCCACACCACACTGATATTTTGGTAAGCATAAGACTTTATAACCATTAAAGCAGAAGTATAAAAAAAAATTGAGCAGCATTTTTTGATAGAACACCGCAGCCCCATTCAAAGCCAGAAGATGAAGACTTCCAAGGGTTGCTGTTATTTACACTTAGTTTTTAATATAGGAATTGACTTTACCATTCTTGTGTGAAATGACAGTTAGATTGACAGGTGGCAGAAATAATTTTGCCAGTGCATCTCCTAGACAGGCATATCTCAGCAGCAGGACCCTTCTTCCCTACATTTCTCTAGAGACCTGAATTCATTTCTTCCTAAAGCTCTGCTCAGAGACCTTGCATTAGCAAATGGAAGTAATGAGACAGGGGCAGAGTCAGAGAAAATAGTTCTCCCTCTTTACTTCCTCACTGCAGGATTAGCCTCCTCTCCTCTGGCTGTCAATCATTTCATATTATTTTCATGTTTGCTTGTTCAGCTCACTAATCATTTTCCCAAGACCATGATGATTTTACTCGTGGTATTCGCTCAACCCATAACTTTCCTTTGCCTTTCATTAGGTTAACTCCCATTCAACTTTACATTTTAATTTGAAAAAACTCAAACTAGTTTGAGAACCTACATTACATAATTTCAAATTATCCTATTTGCTAGCAGCATTTAGACGTTTTAAGTAAATAGCTTAATGGATCCCTTTGGTTGATGGATATATCTACTGAGCAACACTGAGCTGTGTTTACCTCTTGCCTACTCTGTCCAGTGTGGTTCTTTGGTAGTGCAGCAGGCACTCAATGAAAATAAAAACAACGAAAATAAAACACACTCCCCCAGTGCCAGCCCTTAATACAGTGGGAAATTATGTGCAGTGACATATTGGGAGAAAAAGACAAACATTATCCACATGTATACTGCACATGTGTGGTTGTAGTTGTAATTTCAGTGAAGTGGCACACTCGAAGATCATCATTTTTACCCTTCCTCACTGAGTAAGGCCAAGGATGCTTTCCCTTTCAAATACAAGTGGGTGTGTTTTGTTACTCTCCAGTGCATTTTCAAAATCAAAAGGTAAAGATGACAAGCTCCCATCCAGACTGTTTTGTTCTGTGCTTTTTCTAGTCTGCAGCCTTTATGCCTTTTCCTTTACTGCTACCAGCCAGCTGTTGTCATAAAAATAACATGATTTCTCCTGGCAGCATTGTTTGTCTGCCTTTTATTCTTTCAGTGTGAACATTTAAAGTTGTGCCCACTCAGCTTAGAAACCCAAGTGCCTGTATATAGTTCTATACAGTTATTCCCCCTCATCCATGAGTACCAATAACCATGCCCTCTGGATGAGAAAATATGCTGATACCCAGACACTCATAGGATGTAGTATGTAAAATATTTACATTTAAACATGTATGTCTCTTTTTAAATACTTTAAATAATCTAGATATTACTTAAGGCAATATATAATATACATACATATATATAATGTATATATAAATACAATATAATTTATCTCTAATCTGTATTACCCAGGGAGTTAAAAATATCAGTACACATTTAGTAAAATCAGTACTTAGAAATATAATTTTAGTTGGCTCCTAAGGTGCAGAGTTGTGGAAATACAAGGATGGTTATGCATATCGGCTCATGGAATGTTTCTGATAAAATAAAGTTTTGGAGAGAAAGAGAGGGGATCACTGATGGTGCTCTATTTCATAGGCATACAACACAGAGATTTTTATGGGTTGCCTGATATGCTTTCCTCTCCACATCCAAAGGCATGTTCTCATGTACATCTTATAAGACTAGTAGAAAATCTCCATGCTAAGCCTGCAGAATACTGCACAATTGACTTTCGTCATTATGGGGGGGGGGTGGCTGCTTAAATAAGAGGTTGAGAGCTATATGCAATTGAATGATCGTCTGCTCTGCATGTTGATAACAATGTCAATATTGACTGAATATTCAATGTATCTGAATCACCTGGAGGCTTAGTTGGACTAGACTGCTGGCTCCACGTTCAGAACTTCTGACTCAGTATCTCTAGGGGAGCTCATGTCAGTGGTCCAGTCACTCACTTCGAATACTGTTTCATCATAGTTCAGAGACGCTATGGGAATAAGCTTCCTGAGAGGCTTTGGATCTCAAACATCTTTTCAACAGCGGAGATGACTGCAAAACTACCTTGAGGGATAAGAAGAATTCCAACAGCGTTTCTCTCTCCCTCCCCCTGCCCCCATTCCTCTTGCCTTTCCCCACTCCCTTTCCTCTCCCCTCCCCACCAACCTGAATGCTTGAGTAAGCATCATCATCCTAAAAGCAAGAAAGGCAGTTAGTCCAGTGGACACCTCCCAGGACAGCAAAAATGCTTCCAATTCTGTAGCTATCAGTGTTGAGTGACTGGAAATCAGCACAAACAGCCGTGGTCTCTACAATCTCATCAGAAAAAATCAGAACGAAGAAATAGCAAGGTGTTGATGTGCTTGTTATATGTTGAAGGTATTTGTCTCAGATAATGTCACATTCATCTGGGTATTTTCTCTGCAGGAGCAATTCTGTTTAATTATATAGTCTCTACAGAAAAATAGGATCCACCATGGAACTAAGAAATGTGTTAGTTCCTTTTCCTGTATTCTAGAAATCCTGATAAAAATATAAGAATATATTTGTATAATGTGTTCAATTTATGCTAGCATTAAAAAGACAATGTGTTTTATTTAAATTTTTTGAAAAAAAAGTACAGAAATATAACAAGTTAGGAACTAATATGAAAGCTGTACTAATTTTTGTGGAACTCCACATAATATTCTCTTTCTCCACAGTGTATTATTTATTCCTAACTTGCCATGTCCTATTAGGAACTGAGACTCTTATGTTAAAGTCACAGAAAACTAAATTTGGTTGGGAAGAGAGTCTCCCCAATTAACTTGGAAAAAAAATGAAATATCTAATTTTCCCAAAACCAAAATGTAAAATAGTAAACAGTCAAAGGTGTTTAGCAAGTGTTCAAGCCCCATTTCATGTAGGGAAATTATAATCCAAACTGAGATCCTTTCTATCACATCTCTAGATAAATATTTAATTTTTTGCTGTCATCACCAAGTGATTCATCACCAAGGCAATTTAAAAGACATTTTTTAAAAAATAAAACGTGTTACACAAAGTATGTGACCTGTAATTTTCTCAACCCTATCAAATATCTAATATAATTAAGTCAAATTATGAGAGGAAAAGTAGAATACAACCAGGCAGTGGCCACAGAGTCTCTCAAGCCGCTTCAGTGCAAAGTTGATTAATTTACTCTAAATACAAGGTCATTCTTCACAGTCTAACAAGGGTGAAGATAAGATTAAAATTATCCCCACTTTTTGAAACAGTAGGTATCCCAATATTCTAGTTTTATGAAAAAAAATAGAAAAACTGAAAATATAGCTTTTAAATGGAACTAGGATATGAGACATTTTTAATTAGAAGTAAGAGGAACTTCACTGATGAGGAGTATTAAGTAATGATTTAAAATCCATCACCTTGGATTCATAGCCTCAAATGAGAAAAAAAGTTCAGAGAAAATGGAAACTTTAGGTCATCTCTTACCCTCCCCATGGTGCTGAGAACTTGCATTTAAATTCTTAATCAATGGTCAATACGATGGAATAAAGTAATTTGCCTTTTTCTCTCATGTAGAGCCTTAGACAGAGTCAAGACTTGCCTCACAATCATGGTCATTTTGAATTTTTTTTTTTTTAGTAGCTCAATTCAGGAATCATTCTAGTAGCCTTTAAAATATTTGATTGTACTGATTTAAGTGATGATACAAAATGAGACACTCTTATCCTTTCTTACAGTCTTCATCAGTCATTTTAATCATGGTGCAGCTGTTTTCCTCAACAAAAATATCTCTGGATACTATCCTAAAAGAATAACCTACAGCCATAATGAACTCTACTTTGTCTGAAAAATAAAATATATTTTATGGCTAATTTAATGGTTACAGATAAAGATTTTAGTAAATCTCCATCCTATAATGCCTAATCTAGTAGCCACCAGAATTAGTTCCCAACACTTCAAATAATGAAAACAAAAATTGAATTAAAATTGAGAGAGCCTTGAGGTATTATTATGGTCTATTTTCAAGCCATGCATCTCTAGTTCTAATATATAATATGAAAAATTTCAGAAAGGGTCCACTAATAAATGAAGTATAAGATTATTATCTACAATTCTCTCTAAAGGTCATCTATAAACGAGGAAGTATAATTCTGGTAATACCGCTTGCCACTGTGTGTGTGAATATACTCCTCTTTCTCTTTCTCTCCCTCTCTCCCTCTCCCCCCCCCCCTCTCTCTCTCTCTCTCTCTCTCTCTCTCTCTCTCCCCAGATGTCATGTTTCCTAACACACACACATAAACACACATCTGGCAAAGTAGTAACATTGAGATATGCTTTCCATACAATGAAGTTTTTGAAAAGGAAGTCTTGCTATTTTCTCCTTTTTAAATTTATTCTTAAATTGTTTTTTCTACAGTCCACATTTTAGCCCCTCCCTCTGACTGTTCCTCATCTCATACCTTCTCCCTATCTCCAAGAGAATGTTTCCACTGCTCCCCACCAGACCTCCCCACTCCCTGGGGCTTCAAATCTCTCTAGGGTTAGGTGCATATTCTTCCAGTAAGGCCAGACCAGGCAGTCCTCTGCTGTATATGTGTATATATGGTTCAGTATCTGAGAGATCTCAGAGGTCCAGGTTACTTGAGACTGCTGGTTTTCCTATGGAATCACCCTCCTCCACAGCTTCTTCCAACTTTTCCTTAATTCAAACACGGGTTCCCTGCTACTGCCAATTGGTTCTGTGTAAGTACCTACATCAGTACTGTCCAGTGACAGGCCCAAATTGGAATCCAATTTAAGCAGAGGCTCCAAAGCCTGACACTATTACTGACGCTATGTTGTTTTACAGACAAGAACCTAGTATGGTTGCCCTGTGAGAGGCCAACACACAGCAAAAAGAGATTGATGCAGATACTTACTAAGAAATATTCTAAGTGAAGTTGCCCAGACTGAGAAAGGCATGCATAAGTGTATATTAGCCATCAAGGACAGGATAACCATGCTACAGTTCATGGATTCAAAGAGTGGGTAGAGGGAGGGAAGGAAAGAGTGATGGGGATCAGCTAAAGGGAGAAACTGGGCAGGGGTGGGACTTGGGGAAAAGAATGGAAATTGATGATGGGGTGTGAATATCTGGGAGTAGCGAGAGCTGTGATGCGGGAGGCTTCCAAATGTCTGTAGAGGTGACCCCATCTGGAATATAGAGACTGAAGTGACTACCTTCTGTAGCCAGGAGGGACTTCCAGTGGAGGGATAAGGACACCAACCCACCTACAGAACCTTCTACCCCAAATTTGTTCTGCATACAAGTTGGGCAGTGATAAAGATGGAACAAAGATTGTGAGAATGGTCAACAAATGACTGACCTAACATGAGACCCATTTCATGGGAGAGAACCAAATCGTGACACTAGTAACGATACTCTACTATGCTTGGAGACAGGGGTCTACCATAGCTGTCTTGTCTGCTGAGAGGCTTTATTCTGCAGCTGATGGAAACTGATGCCGAGATCTGCAGCCAAACATTAGGAGAACTTGGGAGTCTTCTGGAACAGCTGGAAGGATTGGGGGAGTTAGAGGGTCAAGTACAACACAAGAAGTTCTAGAGACTCAATTAATATGGACTCTCTGGGGGACTTAAAGAGACTGAACTACCAACTAAACATGTATAAGCTGGAACTAGCCCCTCTAAATATATATAGCAGATATACAGCTTGGTCTTCTAACAGTTGGAAAAGTTTTATAATCCCTAAACTCTTGACAAAAATAAAAACATATTCATGTTAAAGGAGAAATATTTGAAAGCTATAGAAAAAATTACTAAATATTATTTTATAGATATATTAATACAAAAATTTTATTATTTGAGCATTAATTAAGTATTATATTATGCTATTTATACATGTTATAGTACCATACATGACATTTCTATCAATAGATAACCACATGTAAATATGACCGCTGAAAATATATCTCCTATTGAAATCGAAATTTAGCCACCTTGATTTTTATGAGCACTTTTTGTGATGGTTATTGAATAAAAGGTTCATCAAATGATACATGGATCAGAATATATCCCCATAGATTTTTTATCAACATTATTAAAATAAATGTATATATTATAATTAATATGATACATATGAAACAGTTTATTATTATAAACTATTACTACTCAATAGATCCATAACTGTCTAAATTATTTTATTATATAAAATAGTATTTCAGTTCTATATTACAGATACAATTAATGAATATCCGCTAAATACTAAACAATTATATATAAAAATCATAGCATCATAACATGGTCCAAGGATTGAGTTGTGTGAAGAGAATTCTGAGTGTTTGTGAGAATACTCTAACAAGCCAAAATCTTGTGTCTTCGGTTTCTTCCAAACAAGGAATTTAGCTTGGAATGTGTTTCCATATTCCTCTCCTCAAGTGTAGCAAATAGGAGTTACTTTACCTCCTAATTGTCATTATTGCTTATGGTTGATATTCAGTTAAATGTTTAAACTATCCTCTATACGCCTCTATGAAAAAAATCGTTTTTCTCATATGCAGCTTGTTCTTGTGATTGCATATGGCTTGAACTTATGAGATCTTTACTCGTGTGAACTTCCTTAACCCACAGGGTTGAGGATCTGAGGGTCTGAATAAAGTTTAGCCTGTGTAACTTATTGGCTCCATTTTCCCAGGTCTCAACTACATAGTAACAATATTAAGATAAGAGTGCAAGGACTGTCTACACCATCATTTTTGGTGCAAAACCCACAGGCACCACAAAGAACCATAAAGACTAATAAGAAGGCTGTGTGTTGTTCATTGCTGTGTGTGACTTTCAATGTTTAGTAACTCACACTGGTCTGCCACTGTACTTGTTACTTTTTAGTATTCTTTGTGCACCATCTCCTTCTAATTTTAATACGATGATTTCTTGCTTCCCTTCTTCATTTGAAACTTTTAAATACAATTGTCTATGTTCCCCAGGGACTGCTTTTATGTTTTATTAGTCTGTACCTAAGCGTTAAATTCAGATGTTACTACATGCCCTGCACTGCCATGCATGATTTAGAAAACTATTAATATTTAAACTAGAGTAGCTCTGTGCTAATTGGGCTATGGTGGTCTATAACTTGTAATAATTAACATTCTTTAGGCACAATGCTTCAGAGTTCTGATTAAGAAAAACTCTAAGGTTGTATAGGATACATAAGTTGGCCAAGCATTATACAAAAGCTGAGGTTTGGTGGAAGCCATACAACTGAGTGAGTTTAAGAGGAAGGCTGTATCAGGCAGTGGGGGAGATGCATTCGAGTACATTCAAACACAATCTTACAAACCAACCATGTGCTGCTTGAGAATGTATAAAGTGTTATTTACATAAAGTAAAGTCAAAGACTGGAAGAAAATTTTAATTAGAAAAGTTGAGAGAAGGAATCAGTCATGTGACAATATTCATCTACTGAATCTAATTAGTCAAGGTGGTATTCTCCATAGATTTTATTTTATAGACCACAGAAAACATGCACTTTGTGCAGCGCAGAGGATAAACCAATGGAAATATACGTGTTTGGTTATAGTTATCCTGAAATTCTACTTATTCAAGATCTCCATGCTTGATCTAATGACAGAAAGACAATTTTTTTCTTTTTTATTGGATATTTTATGTATTTACATTTCAAATGATATCCCCTCTACTCCCACCTCACTCTCCCCCCTTCTCCATGTTTCTATGACCATGCTCCCACATCCACTCACCCACCTCCATCTCAACACCTAGGAATTGTCCTACACTGGGGAAGCAAACCCTCACAGGATCAAGGACCCCTCCTCCTATTGATGGCAGACAATGCCATCCACTGCTACATATAAGGCTGGAGCCATGGGTCCCTCCATGTGTACTCTTTGGTTGGTGGTTTAATCCCTGGGATCTCTGGGGGCTCTGGTTGATTGATAATGTTGTTCTTCCTATGGGGTTGCTAACACCTTCAGCTCCTTTAGTTCTTTCTCTAACTCCTCCATTGGAATCCCCGTTTTCAGTCCAATGTTTGGCTGTGAGCAACTGCCTCTGTATTTGTCAAGCTTTGGCAGAGCTTCTCAGGAAGATGTTATATCAGAGTCCTGTCAGCAAGCACTTCTTGGCATCAGCAATAGTGAGTGGGTTTGGTAGCTGCATATGGGATGGATCCCCAGGTCAGTCTCTGCATGATTTCTCATTCAGTCCCTGTTCTACTCTTTGTTCCTGTATTTTCTCCTGTGAGTATTGTGTTCTTCCTTCTAAAAAGGACTGAAGCATCCACACTTTGGTCTTTCTTCTTTTTGCACTTCATATAGTCTGTGAATTGTTTCATGGGTATTCTGAGCTTTGGGGCTAATCTCCACTTATCAGTGAGTACACACTATGTGTGTGTTTTTTGTGACTGGGTTACTTTACTCAAGATGATATTTTCTAGTTCCATCCATTTGCATAAGAATTCCATGCAGTAGTTGTTTTTGAGAGCTGAGTAGTACTCCACTGTGCAAATGAACCACATGTGAGAGAGTGTCTCAGCTAGGGTTTCTGTCGCTGCAACAATAACAAACAAACATTACCAAAAAGCAAACTGGGAATAAATGGTTTACTTGTTTTATACTTTCACATTACTGTACATCAAGGAAATTAGGACAGAATGTCAAACATGGCGGGATCCTGGAGGCAGGAGCAACGCAGAAACCATGGAGCTGTGTTGCGGTTGCTAGCTTGCTCACCCTTCCTTGATATAGAACCCAGGACGACCAGACCAGGGATGGCACCACCCTTCATACGCTAGGTCTGCATCCACTGATAATTAATTAAAGAACTTTCTTATGGATGGATCTCATAAAAACATTTTCTCAACTGAGGCTCCTTCATCTCTGATGATAAATGTGTGTTAAGTCAACATACAAAACCAGCCCTTGCAGGTAGCTTTTCTAAAAGCTTGAAGCTAAAGGACATGCAATCTAAGGTTGCTACTGCTTTGCATGTTCATGTTCTAAAGGAAGAATCTTGAATAAAATAGGGACTTTGGATAAATGAGACTGAAAACAATGCATAGATATGATAAGGAAAGGTAAATTTATTGTCAATCATTATAGTCTTTGCAATATTATAGAAAACTTTCTATTAAGATGCATAGCTTATCTATGTAGCTTGCCATGTATTAGTAAAGTATTGTATGTAAGTGTTACATGTCCAAAAAAGTACATTATTCATTAAATTACTCTACCAATGTGGAAGCCAAATGTATGTTCACCTTAGGGACGTGACAGGCTCATGAAATTTAACTAACAGAATAAAGTCTCTTCACCCATTTTATTAAATATTCTTTATTCCTGAAGTCTTTATTTTGTCTGCATTTCAGAAAGTTCTATAGTAAAGATAAATGGGATGATATAGATAATCAGCTTCACTGGAGCCAGTATCATCTAAAGGACACAGCCTCCAGGCATATTAGGAGAGATCTCCTAGGTTATATTGGGTCTCTAAATACTACTCTGAGAGATTATGTAGATAACATTAATAGACGTGGCAATGTCCATCATAACTGCAAGGGTCACCATTCCACAGAATGGAAAAAAAAATAAAAGGAGATAGCAAGCTAAAATTCAAGATGCATTACACTCTGCTAATTGGCTCTGGATAAAATGTGAGGAGCTTAGGTTCTTGATCCTACCACAATGCATTCAATGTCACAACCAAATGTATCACTTTAAATAGAATCAGTCTCTTTTCCCTTACATTGTTCTTTTTTTCCAAAGAATTTTTAGAACAACAAAGCAAAAGAAATGAAAACGATATCTTAACCTGAAATAGCTCACCTATAACCTACCTGGACTTTTATCCTTCTGTAGTCTAAATAGCACCAGATCACAATGAAGGGAGAGGGTTGGGAGACTTAGGATGCAAATATACATATTTCCTTGTAACATAGAAACCTAACTACCCCAAAACCAGTTCCATCAGTTCATTAACCTAATAGCTAAGGTATAGTAAATTTTACAACTTGATTGGAGGAGGATCAAGGTACTATCTCACTGGATACAGTGCGGAGAAAAATAGGATTTCTGTGAGTAATCTCCCATAGGAAGAAAATTCTTGCATATATAATTCTTCTGTTTATCAAATTGAAAATACCTTGCTCAGAAAATTAATGCTATTGCTTCCAGGATACCTCGAGCTACATGTTTTAACAAAATAATTATAGCAATCCCTTTAATACCTTAGGTTTAAGTATAAACCTAAGCAGTGATGAAATAAAAATATCTGAGGCAATTTATATTAGCATTTTTACAGAGCTATTCTCTTCTGATGTCTGAACTTCTCTATGATCTTGTAGATACTGGATATTTTAGGTATCTGCCACTAGATTTTTTTTTTACTATAATCAAACCATATGCCACCATCCCTGTTATTGAATATTAAACATGTTCTGAGAACCTTCAACTTTAATCTCCAATATAAGATTTTCTTATGTACAGTAGATTTTGAGAAAGTACCTATACTTCATTTCTGTGACCAAGTCAATCTCACCATGCATACAAATTCTCCAAAAATTTTATATTAAACAAAACATATCAATTTTGTACATTTATTTTTTCTATCAAGCAATGATATCACGATATGCTCAATCTTTATGCTTTTTGTTTCTATGAGGACACTGTAGCTGTCTTCAGACATACCAGAAGAGGGTATCAGATCCCATTACAGATAAGATTGTGGTTGCTGGGAATTGACTCAGAAACTATGAAAGAGAAATCGGTGCTCTTAACTGCTGAGCAAACTCTTCAGCATGCTCAATGTTTATGTAAAAATAAGTTATTTTTTTAAATTTCTTATAAATTTATTTTTATTATTCTACTCTTTAAATGCACTTCAATTTTGACCTTCGTCCATTTTCCTAAGAATTCCATGTAGTCATTGTTTTTAATAGCTGAGTAGTACTCCATTGTGTAAATGTACCACATTTTCTTGTCCATTCCTCTGTTGTAGGATATTTGGGTTCTTTCCAGCTTCTGGCTATTATAAATAAGACTGCTATGAATATAGTGGAGCATGTGTCCCTGTTATATATTGGAGCATCTTTTGGGTATATGACCAGGAATGGTATAGCCAGATCCTAAGGTTATACTATGTACAAATTTCTTAAGAAATTCCAGACTGATTTCCAGACTGGCTGTAGCATATTGCAATCCCACCAACAATGGAAAAGTGTTCCTCTTTTTCCAAATCCTCACCAGCATCTGCTATCACCTGAAATTTTAATTTTAGCCACTCTGACTGGTGTAAGGTAGAATATCAGGGTTTTTTTTTTTTTTTTTTTTTGCATTTCCCTGATGACTAAGGATGTTAAACATTTCTTTAGGTGCTTTTTTGCCATTTATTATTCCCCAGTAGAATTCTTTATTTAGCTCTGTACTCATTTTTAATAGGATTATTTGGTTCTCTGAAGTCTTCTTGAGATCTTTGTATATATTAGATATTATCCCTCTATCTGATGTAGGATAGATAAAGAACTTTTCCCAATTTGTTGGTTTCTAGTTTGTCCTATTGAAAGTGTCTGTTGCTTTACAGAAGCTTTGCAATCTTATGAGATTCCAGAAAAGTGTGCCCACTCTCCTCTACCTATTCAATATAGTCCTCGAGGTCCAAGCCATAGCAATTAGACAACAAAAGGAAGTCAAAGGAATTCAAATTGGAAAGGAAAAGTTAAATTATCACTTTTTGCAGATAATAAGATAGTATACTTGAGTGATCTCAAAAATCCCATCAGAAAACTTCTAAACTTAATAAACAACCTCAGCTAAGTGGCAGGATATAAAATTAATTCAAACAAGCTGTTAGCCTTCCCCAATAAATAAACAAACAAACAAGCAAACAAAAGGGCTGATAAAGAAATCAGGGAAATGACACCCTTCCTAATACTCATAAATAATATAAAGTACCTTGATGTGAGTTTGACCAAGCAAGTGAAAGATCTGTATTACAAGGACTTCAAGTCTCTGGAGAAAGACATCAAAAAATAATCTCAGATAATCGACAGATCTCCCATGCTTATGAATTGCCAGGATCACTATAGTAAAAATGTCCATCTTTCAGAAAGCAATCTACAGATTGAGTGCAATCCCCATCAAATTTCCAACTCAATTTTTTACGTAGTTAAAAAGGGAATTTGCAAATTCATTGGAACAACAAAAACCAAGATAGATAAAACTATTCTCAACAATAAGAGAACTTCTGGGGAAATCACCATCCCTGACCTCAAGCTGTATTTATTTCAGAGCGATAAAAACTGAATATCACGGGTACAGTAACAGGCAGGTAGTTCAGTGTAACAGAACTGAAGACACAGAAATGAACACACACAACTATGGTCACTTGAATATTGACAAAGGTGCTAAAACCATAATTTGGAAAAAAAATAGCATTTTCAACAAGTGATGCTGGTTCAACTGGAGTTCAGCAAGTAGAACAATGAAAATCAACCCATTTTTATCTTCTTATACAAAGCTCAAGTTCAAGTGGAACAAAGACCTCCACATCAAAGCAGATACACTGAAAATAATGGAAGAGTAAGTAGGGAAGAGTCTTGAACACATCATCACAGGGAAAACTTTCTGAACAAAACACCAATGGCTTATGCTCTAAGATCAAGAATAGACAAAAAGAGATAACCTTTTATAAACTGACAAAGAGAGGAAAACATTTGAAATGTAAATAAAGAGAATATCCAATTAATAAAACAATGAGAAAGGCATATCACTTCCCACACAGCACTTCAGTAGAAGTGTACACTATAATGAGATAAAAGTTAAAATCCTGACTTACTACATTCTTATGTTTCATTTACCTTCATTTACCTTTTTTTCCTTTTCCTGATTTTTATTGGATATATTTTCTTTACATGTCAAATGTTATCCCCTTTCCCAGTTTTCCTTCCATAAACCCCCTATCCTATCTCCCTTCCCCTTGCTTCTAATTAAGTTCCCCCACACTCTCACGACCCCTTGCAACTCCCTGCCCTGACATTCCCCTATAGTAAGGCATTGAACCTTGGAAGGACCAAGGGTTTCTTTTCCCATTGATGCCAAACAAGGCCATCTTTTGCTACATGTGCAGCTGGAGCCATGAGTCTTTCCATTTCTACTCTTTCGATAGTTGCTTAGTCCCTGGGAGCTCTGGTTGGTTGATAATGTTGTTCTTATGGGGTTGTAAACCCCTTCAGTTCCTTTGATCCATACTCCAACTCCATCTTTAGGGACACAGTGTCTGTCCAATGGTTGGTTGAGAGCATCCCAGTCTGTATTTCTTACGGTCTGGCAGAGCCTCTCAGGGGACAGCTATTTTCAGGCTCCAAACAGCATGCACTTGTTGGCATCCACAATATTGTCTGGGTTTGGTGCCTATATGTGGGCTGGATCCTCAGTTGGGGAAGTCTCTGGATGCCCTTTGCTTCAGTCTCTGATTCAAAAACTTTCTCCATATTATGTCTTGTGAATATTTTTGCTTTTCCTTTTCTCTCTCTCTCTTTTATCAAATTTTCTCTGTATTTACATTTCAGGAGATAACCCCTTTCCACCAATCCCATCTCTTCTTCTCCCACTGTCTCCATGGAAGTGCTCCCTCTCACAACCTGCCTCTCCCACCTCAACACATTGCCTTTCCCCTGCACTGAAAAACTAGCCTTCTAGCCTTCCCTGGATCAAAGGCCTTTCCTTTCATTGATGCCATAGAATGATATTCTCTGCTGCATATGCATCTGAAGCCATGGGTCTCTACATAATAATTTTGTTCTTCCCATGGGGTTGCAGACCCTTTCAACTCCTTCAGTCCTTTCTCTGCCTCTTTCATTAGGGTCCCCATGTTCATTCCAATAGTTAGCTGCATGTGTCCTTGTTATATGTTAGTGCATCTTTTGGGTATACACCCAGGAGTGATATAGCTAGCTCCTCAGGTAGTACTATGTCCAATTTTCTGAGGAACCTCCTGATTGATTTCCAGAGTGGTTATGCCAGCCTGAAATCCCACCAACAATGGAGGAATGTTCTTCTTTCTCCACATTTTCTTCAGCATCTGCTGTCACCTGAGTTTTTTATCTTAGCCATTCTGACTGGTATAAGGTAGAATCTCATGTTGTTTTGATTTGCATTTCCCTGATGACTAAGGGTGTTGAATATTTCTTTAGGTCCTTCTCAGCCACTCATATTTTTCAGGTGAGAATTCTGTTTAGCACTTTCCCCCATTTTTAAACAGAATTATTTGATGCTCTGGAGTTTCATTTGTTGATTCTTGATCTTAGAGAATAAGCCATTGGTGTTCTATTTCCCTTTTGCCTATGTGTTCAAGACTCTTCCCCAATTTATCTTCTATTGGTTTCAGTGTATCAGGTTTTATGTGAAGGTCTTTGATCCACTTTGATTTGAGCTTTGTACAAGGTGATAAGAATAGATCAATTTACTTACAACATGGTGACATCCAGTTGGACCAACACCATTTGTTGAAAATGCTATAGTTTTTTCCCCCACTGGATGGTTTTAGCTCTTTTTTCAAAGATCAAGTGATTATAGCTATGTGGGTTTATTTTTGGGTATTCAGATCTATTCTATTGATCTACCTTCCTGTCTCTTTACCAATACAGTTTGTTTGTTTGTTTTTATCACTGTTGCTCTGTAATACAGCTTGAGGTCAGGAGTGGTGATTCCCTCCAGAAGTTCTTATATTTTTGAGAATATTTTTTGCTATCCTGGGAATTTTGTTATTCCAAATGAATTTACAAAGTGATCTTTCTAACTCTACGGAGATTTGATTTGGAACTTTGATTAGTATTGCATTGAATCTGTAGATTGCTTTTGAAAAGATGGTAGTGTTTACTGTGTTGATCCTTCCAATCCATGAACTTGGGAGATCTTTCCATCTTCTGAAATATTCTTCAATTTCTTTCTTCAGAGATTTGGAATTTTTGTTATACAGATCCTTTATTTGTTTGGTTAGGATCACACTAAGATATTTTATATTATTTGTGACTATTGTAAAGGGTGTCACATCCTTTTTTTAACAGCCTATTTATCCTTTGAGTAGAGAAAGGCTACAGATTTGTTTGAGTAAATTTTATATCCAGCCATTTTGCTAAAGTTGTTCAACAAAATTAGCAGTTCTCTGGTGGAATTTTTGGTGTAATTTAAGTGTACTTTCATGTATACTTAAGTATACATTTTTCTTTTCAGTTTGTATCCCTTTGAACTCCTTTGGTTGTCTAAATGTTATAGTTAGAACTTTGAGTGCAATATTGACTAGGTAGGGATAGAGTGTCCTTTTCTAGTCCCTGATTTTAGTCTGATGGCTTCAGGATTCTCTTCATTTAGTTTTATGTTGGTTACTGGTTTGCATTTTATTTGTTTTACTATGTTTATGTATGGGCCTTGAATTTCTGATATTTCCAAAAGTTTTAACGTGAAGAAGTGTTGTCAAATGCTTTCTGGTCATCTAATGAGATGACTATGTGTTTTTCATTCTTTGAGTTCTTGTATATAGTAAATTTTGCTCATGTTTATATATATGTGTGTGTGTGTGTGTGTGTGTGTGTGTTTGTGTGTGTGTGTGTGTGTGTGTGTATAAAACCATCCCTGCATCTCTGGGTTGAAGCCTATTTGATCATGATGGATAATCATTTTGATGTGTTCTTGGATTTTGTGAGAAATTTATTGAGTATTTTTGCATATATATTCTTAAGGGAAATTGGGCTGAAATTTTCTTTCTTTGTTGGGTCTTTGTGTAGTTTAGTATAATTGTGCATTCAGAGAAAAAATTTGATATTGTTTCTTCTGTTTCTATTTTGTGGAATAGTTTGGAGAGTATTGGTATTAGGCATTCTATAAAGGTCTAATAGAATTCTCCATGTATATAGACATTTCATTTTGATGCTCTACCCAGGCATATACATTAGCTGTTCCTTAAACTTGGAATTACTATTCTTGAATTCTGCATGCCTTTTTTCATTCATTTTAGTTCCAACTACTTTTAGAAACTGAGATGAATAGCAGTTACATATAGAAGAACATTCAATGTCAATTTTCTGCTATATAATATCCCCATATTTTTCCAATAGCAGTAAAATTTATATGACATTGTTCGTTTTCTTCTTTTCTACTCCAAGATATTTATGTTGTTGAAAACTGCTCTCATTGCTTCTTGGTCTTTTGGCTAAGATCAAGTGTAGAAAACTGCTCTCAGAGGCAAGTTTCAATAAGCATTTGCTATCTTCTATTGTTTTGAACGACTATTTACTCAAATATCTAAGGCAGATTCTACTTACCATTTCTCTCAATAAGGAAGTAAATAAAAAGAGGCTGACTGTTCTATTTCATTATTTTGTTTATTTTGCAGATCATTTTAAAATGCTCCAAAATATCTAATTTTGGGGCTCTGAGTAACTTTAAAATGAACTTGGAGAATTTATGTCTAATCAACGAATAGTGGCACTCAATTCAAGCAATAATAATGTGCTCCAAATTTTCATTTCTAAGACCTTCTTTAACATCTGCTAGGTTACTTCCACAATCATTAAACCTTACAAAAGAATAAGTAATACCCATATGTGAAGAAAAGTTGAATAAAGGAAATTGCCACATATATCCCAAAACTCTCTACATCCCTATTAGATATTAATGTTTGTTTCTTTTTAAAGAAATGGCAGAAAATAAATATTTCATGACTTTTGAGATGATCAGTTTTATTTTCTTTCCTTGGTCCTTTAAATTTGATGAAAAATGTCACAGATAATATATATTGCTATGTATAAAGATACTTAGCGTATAGGTTGTACAAAATTATCCTACCAATTAAATTATTTCTAAATTTTTATTATTTAAAAATGAAGAATATCCTACCTAAAAGAATATTAATATTAATTTTCTAACATCGTTGAAGCAAATCTGGTATCTTACAACACCAAAGTGAAGGAAAAAATAAGACAATTGCAAAGATTTTTAAACTCAAAAACTGCTAAATATACTCTCTAATTTAGGGCTGAATTTTGTAGATTATAAAGTTTTCCCATGGCAATTAACTTTAGCAAAACAATTCTACCTGTCTGAAATATCTTAGGCAATTCTGAGTCTGGTATCACTTGCTCTGAGCATTAAGTAACTGTTTGGTGTTCTGTGTAGCATGAAATATTTAACACCAGAATATGTTGTCCTCTGTAAATTACCAAATAGGATTATTGAAGTAGTGTTTTGATTTTTATTCATTTGGAAATAGAGACTGTAAAAATAACGACTGCTTTGTTGCTGTCTTGTTTTATTTTAAAAATTTATTTTAAAATAACAAAGATAAATGTACAACTTTTTAAGCATTTTTGCATAAAAGTATACGAATACAATTTTTAAGGTTGTAATTAAGTATTTGTGGGTACATATACATACACATATGTATATATGTAACAATAATATAGGAAAAGAGGGTATTAATTTGAGGGGATATAAGAGAAACTGGGAGGGGCTGTAGGAAGGAAAGAGGGATGTGACACTGTTCTATTTTAATTAAAATATTTTTTTTTCTTGAACTTCACACAGTCTGTGCATTGTTTCCGGGGTGTTCAGAGCTTTCTCTGGTTAGTATTCCATTATCAGTGACTGCATATTATGTCTGTTCTTTTGTGACTGGATTATCTCACTCAGGATGATTTTCTCTAGATGCATCCATTTTCTTGAGAATTTCATTAAGCCATTGTTCCTGATAGCTGAGTAGTATTCCATTCTGTAAATGTACCACAATTTTTGTTTCCATTCATCTACAGAAGGACATCTGGGTTCTTTCCAGCTTCTGGCTATTATAAGTAGAGCTGAAATGAACATTGTGGTGCAAGTATCTTTGTTGTATGTTGGAGCATCTCTGGGGTAAATGCCCAGAAGTGGAATAACTAGGTCTTCAGGTAGTACTAGGTCCAATTTTCTGAGGAACTGCCAGGCTGATTTCCAGAGTGGTTGCATCAGTTTACAAACACACCAAGAGTGAAGAAGTGTTCCTCTTTCTCCACATCCTCGCCAGCATCTGTTGTCATCTGAGTTTTGTTCTTGGCCAGTATGACTGGTGTGAGGTGGAATCACAGGGTTGTTTTGATTTGCATTTCCCTGATGGCTGAGGATGTTGAGCACTTCCTTAGATGTTTCTAAGCCATTCGATATTCCTCGATTGAGAACTTTTTAAGTCTGTACCCCATTTTTTAATAGGGTTATTTGATTCTCTGGTGTCTAGCTTTTTGAGTTCTTTGTATACCTTGGATATTAGGCCTCTATCTGATGTGGAGTTGCTAAAGATCTTTCCCACTCTGTTGGCTGTCGTTTTGTTTTCAGGATAGTATCTTTAGCCTTACAGAAACTTTGCAATCTCATTAAATCACATTTGTCAATCTTTGACCTTACAGCTGGAGCTATTGGTGTTCTGTTCATGAAATTTTCTCCTGTGCCTATGAGTTCTAAGGTTTCCCCTACTTTCTCATCTAATAGTTTCAGTGTACCTGGTTTAATGTGGATATCGTTGATCCACTTGCACCTGAGCTTTGTACAAGGAGATAAGAAAGGGTCATTTTCATTCTTCTGCAGGCTGAGTGCTAGTTGGACCAACACCATTTGTTGAATAGGCTGTCCATTTTCCATTGAATGTTTACAGCTCCTTTGTTAAAAATCAGGTGACCATAGATGTGAGGGCTCATTTCTGGATCTTTTATTCTATTCCATTTATCCATGTTCCCATTTCTGTACCAGTACCATGCAGTTTTCAGCACAATTGCCTTGTAATATAGCTTGAAGTTAGGAATAGTGATTCCCACAGATGTTTTCCTGTTTTTGAGGATAGATTTAGCTATTCTAGGTCTTTTGTTATTCCAAATGAAATTGCACATTGCTCTTTCCAACTCAGTGAAGAACTGGGTTGGAATTTTGATGGGGATTGCATTGAATCTGTAAATTGCTTTTGGTAAGATGGCAATTTTTAAAATGTTGATCCTTCCAATCCATGAGCATGGGAGATCTTTCCATTTTCTGAGATCCTCCTTGATTTCCTTCTTTACAGTATTGAAGTTCTTGTCATACAGGTCCTTCACTTGCTTAGTTAGAGTCACACCAAGGTATTTCATAGTTTTTGTGACCATTGTGAAGGGTATCTTTTCCCTAATTTCTTTCTCCACATGTTTGTCATTTGAATATAGGTAGGCTACTGATTTGTTTGAGTTAATTTTACGTCCAGCCACTTTGCTGAACTTGTTTATCAGCTGTAAGAATTCTCTGGTGGAATTTGTGGGGTTGCTTAAGTACACTATCATGTCATCTGCAAAGAGTGATGTTTTTACTTCTTCCTTTCCAATTTGTATCTCTTTGATTTCCTTTTACTGTCTAAGTGCTTCAGCCTGGACTTCTAGTACTATGTTGAATAGGTAAGGGGAGAGTGGGCAGCCCTGTCAAGTCCCTGATTTTAGTGGCATTGCTTCATGTTTCCCACCATTAAGTTTGATGTTGACTGTTGGTTTGCTATATATTGCTTTTATTATGTTTATGTATGGGCCTTGGATTTCTGTTCTTTCCAAGACTTTTAGCATGAAGGGGTGTTGAATTTTGTCAAATGCTTTTTCAGCATCTAGAGATATGACCATGTGTTTTTTTTTGTTTTTTTTTTTTTTGAGTTTGTTTATATATTGGATTACATTGATAGATTTCTGTACGTTAATGCTTCCCTGCATCCCAGGGATGAAGCCTACTTGATCATGTTGAATGATCATTTTGATGTGTTCTTGGATTTGGTTTGCAAGGATTTTGTTGAGTATTTGTGCATCAATGTTCATGAGTGAGATTGTTTTGAGGTTCTCTTTCCTTGTAGGGTCTCTGTTTGGTTTACGAACGAGGGTTATTGTAGCCTCAAAAAATTAGTTAGGTAGCGTTCCATCTGATTCTATTTTGTGGAATAGTTTGGAGAGTATTTGTATTATGTCATCAATAAATGTCTGATAAAATTTTGTACTAAACCCATCTGGACCTGGGCTTTTGTTTGGTTGGGAGGCTTTTGATGACTGCTTTTATTTCTTTAGGTGTTATGGGATTAATAAATGGCTTACCTGGTCTTGGTTTAACTTTACTATCTTGTATCTGTCTAGGAATTCATCCATTTTTTCCAAAATTTTCCAGCTTTGTTGAGTATAGGCTTTTGTAGTAGGATCTGATGATTTTTTGAATTTCCTCAGTTTCAGTTATTTCTCCATTTTCCTTTCTGATTTTATTAATTTGGATACTCTCTCTTTACCCTCTAGTTAGTCTGGCTAAGGGTTTATCAATCTTGTTGATTTTTCTCAAAGAACCAGCTCTTGGTTTTATTGATTCTTTGAATGGTTCTTTTTGTTTCTACTTGGTCTATTTCTGACCTCAGTTTGATTATTTCTTGCTGTTTACTCCTCTTGGGTGTATATGCTTCCTTTTGTTCTGTTGTTTTGTTTTATTCTTTAATCTTTTTTTACAGCACAGAATTTATCCACTTCCTAGTCCATTCTCTTACTGTTTCACATACCACACCTCCTTCCCACTTCCAGTCTCCAAGAGGTTGTCCTCACCCCCACCACCACCCTACTAGACCTCCTCACCTGGGGCCCCAGGTCTTTCCAGGGTTAGGTGCATCTTCTCTGACTGA
The DNA here is from genome assembly GCF_963924665.1 of Micromys minutus. Lineage (NCBI taxonomy): Eukaryota > Metazoa > Chordata > Mammalia > Rodentia > Muridae > Micromys > Micromys minutus. The sequence continues at coordinate 9,884,873 of NC_137952.1, forward strand.
GGCCAGATCCCAAAGTCCCCTGCTGTATATGTTTTTGGGACCTCGTGTCAGCTGGTATATGCTACCTGATTGGTGGTTAAGTTTCTGAGAGATCCCAGGGATGCAAGTTAGTTGAGAAATGCTTTTCACCCTTCTTCTTAGCTTTTTCCAACGTTTTCCTAATTTAACTATACCTTTTCTTTCTATAGATATTATAAAAACTGGCAGGCTTATAGATGATGACATCTAAAACTGACAATGTAAACAATAGTCATCTAATAAAAAAACCTCAGCATGATAAGTTCTCTAACCTGTGGAATCTATATAATAGCCTGTGTTCCTTGAAGCTTTACTTTGTCATCATTTTATTATCTTTCTGATACCATTTCTTTTTTTTCCATTACTTTTAAACAGCTACACTACATTTCTTGTATATAATGAAAACTGAAAGCTAGGGAGCAATCCTAGTGACCAGGCTTCTCCAGTAAGCACATAGCAGACAAAGAACTGAATCTAGTTTGTCAATTGATAATAATATGGAAATGGTAAATATATTATAAAAGATCATATGGACAAAGTATGTCTGTAAACACTGCTTTTGACACAAAATCATCCATTAAAAAGCAAATAGGAGAGGAAACTAGGCCCTCTATTTTAGCAAAGGAAATACACACACACACACACACACACACACAAGTGTGTGTGTGTGTGTGTGTGTGTGTGTGTGTGTGAGAGAGAGAGAGAGAGAGAGAGAGAGAGAGAGAGAGTGTGTGTGTGCCAGGAAAGAAGTTTAATTTAACATCATGACCTAGTTATAGGAAACAAAATTACTACCACTTGCTCTAATAGTTAGAAACTTGGAGAAAGATATTAGTCACTTACATATCAGTCACCTGACTTTTTAAATAAAAATTGGGTACTGGCCACTGCATCTGGCAGAACAGATATTTCAGTGGGCTCTAGAATCATCTCCAGTGATTGGAGGCCTGAGTGAAGGTTTCAGCCTATAGCTTAGGAAGAGAAAGCATGGTGCTTTTCTTTGAAAGGAGACATAAGTAGGTATTCACAGAAGGAGAATGGACTACAGTCAATGAAGAGAATTCTTAGAAAGAGAGAAGTTCTTTGATCACTCTGTAGACATCTGTAGGGTCTGTTTTCTGCAGATGAGGAAAACAATTAAAATACTCATAAGGCAGGACAAGGCAAGAGCTTCCCAGAGTTCACACATGGATACAGCCCCTCTCTTCTAGAGGATTCAGATGGTCCCTGATTAACATACTTTTAAAAATTCAGGTTAGCTTCAATCAGTAATATCATCTAAAGGCACATTTAAGTCAACTGGCTAAAACTTTGTGACTTGATTGTTTATCAGAATGAAAATCGTGTACTACTGAAAAGAGGAAAATGCAAACCAGCATTCAAAACTGTAAATTTAGGGTCACTGATATGGCTCTGTAGGTAAAGCTATGTGCCACAAATCTTGACGACGTGGGTTCCATCCCGAGGTCCCACATGATGGAAGAAGAGAACGAACTCCTTCAGATTGTCCTCTGACCGATGTATGTGGCACGTGCACACGACTCTCCAGTATACAAACATTAAATAAGTAAATAAATAAATGCAATAAAAGAATGTAAAAGCTATAGTATACAATTTCCAATTTTAAAAGTATGAAGCTGAAGAAAAGTAGAATATTTATTGTGAGTCAGACCAGGAAAGATGTTAGGGAACAGGCAGATCAGGACAGGTAATGTCTTATTTAAAAAAAAATGCTAAACTGCAAGTATAGTTGTGGTCCTTTTGTTCCAGAATGCAGATAAGAATATAAGTGTACTCTGAAATAAAATATATTTAAAACAGGCATCTTTGCAGTATGTATAGATAAAAAATATCATACTGGCATACTAGACAAGAAGTAAACTGGTTAAAAAAAACCACAATGATTAAATCAATGAATTCAAGCTTGCAACAATGAGAGTTTCTTAAAATTAAGCGTGGAGAGCAGATGGAAAAATGGAGAAGGGCACTAGGGACTTTTAGTACAACATTTGCTAACATACAAGTTAAGAAACTGAAAGAAAAATAACTTATGAGATGCCCACCAAATATTGGATGCATAACAGAAGTCTTGAATAAGAAAAGGTGCTTTTATATTCTGAATTCCAAGTAAATAAATAAATATTCATGGCAGAAGGTAACATGGAGTTTAGGGAAGGAGGGAAACTTCATTTTGAGAATGACAAGGAGAAACAGCAGATCATAAAAATGATAACACTTTTACATTCTGTTCTCCCTCCTGATATTGTACCCTAACTATAGGACTTTATAGTACCAAAACTCATAAAATGGATCTTGCCTTTTGTCTCTGAGTAACAAAATGTGTGGTATAATGAATAGCAGTGATGGCGAAAACAAAAGATTTGATGAAGGCAGTTCAGGTCATTCCTAGCAGGACATTCTCTTGTGGATTCTATTTGTTTTATGGCAACCCCCTAAATATTTTGTTGTGGTATCAACTTGAAATGTGTATCTGTGGGCTCATGATTTAAATATTTTGATGGCTCTGGAGGTATTTTATAGAAGGCTACAGGCCCAGGTTTTGTGTCTCCTGCTCCACAACCAGGTACAAAAAACGCTAGTACCAATCTCGTCAAGCACCACCAGTCCTGCCATTTCTATCATGACTGACTGTGACCCTGCGAATGTGTGAGTCACAGCCAGCTCTCCGCCCCCATGATGCTTTGTTAAATGTTTGTCCACAGCAATGGAAACAGTAACTAACATAAGATAAATTGAATATTCATACAGACATCACCTTTGACCAAAGCACCAATGACATAAATATCAGCTAAGAATGAACTGTGTACCTTAACCTCCATCCTGCCTAGCATACGGAAAAGAGAACATCATTATGACTGTGGAACAGGGAAGGATTATTTGAAGAGAACATGAGAATCATAAACTATTTTCATCGATAAACTGGCACAAACAGTGTGTTTACACAAAGGTACAGTGACAGCTTGAGGAATGAAAGCTAACGTTTAGCATTGACCATATTCTTCTGATGAAGGTATGTCTTCAGAATAGCTTTAAAACTGGGAAGAGATTCAACAAGTGACTTATACTTAAATAAGTGGGAATCAACTGAAAAATAATATACAAATAGGGACTTACTATTACTTCCCAAAAACAGACAACTTAAAGCCTAATGAGCAGGAGCTACATTTACATGTATCCACGATGGAAAGAACTCACAGGCACTGGGCGCAGGAAAACTATCATGTGTCCCCGATGGAAGAGTGCTGGATACACATTTTGAGATTATATTTGTAGTATAGGATACTTATATGTTTTCCTTATGATCCAGAGGGAGACACAAGATATTAAGATATATTTCATTGTAAAAAAATCTTCACGGAAACCCTTCCCATAATAGCTTTCCTCTGACATCTAGAGAAGATAAATTACCTCTACCCTTTAATATATAATATAAAATATCTGTTTTGCATAAAAGTAATACATCTCACAGGTATGATAATGAATGACAACCAAAATCCATACTGTTCTTTTTGACATAGACACATTGAAAAGCAGTTGAGAATGACAAGTAAACTAAGAATACACTCATCATCCATAATGGTGATACTGTTCCCAACTTCCCCCTCCTGAATGCTCCTGAAATCAAAATAATCACCTCAAATATATCTTGGCAAGGAAGAGGAAGCCGTCTTTATTCTAGGCAAGATGTAGGGAGTGTGTCAGTCCTGGGCAGAGTAGAGGCACAGAGCAGAATGTATAAATAGAAATATTAGGTGCTGTCTGAGGAAGATAGCAACAGAGGGCATTGAAAACAGAATTATTGTCCTGAAAATTATGCACAATAAGATAAACATCAGTGATTTTCCTAGGGTGAATCTAATACAATACATTAATCCTTAAAAATGTTTGAAGCAGAAGAAACAAAACTGACTAGGGTGTTAAATATCAATAACTATAAAAAGACAGAAAAGGGGATTTGCAAGGATAATTAATCTAAGGCAAGGAGTCCATTAATTTAATGTGTCTTACCTGATGTTCTAATGAAAGAAACACAAAAAGAGAAGTAAAGAGTACTGTAATAATACATATCTTAATAGTGAAAAGTGTTCTCATCAAATTGTGATCAAAATATCATAATGGTGAGAAGTGTTCCCATCATTCTAGCATCAAACAAATCAGACTGCAGACATGCTTTTCTTTCTGCCTTTTTTTCTTTTTCTTTTTCTTTTTATTTTTTAAAACGACTTTATTTTACAAAACAAAGATAAATGTACAGATTTTAAACATTTTTTGCTTGAAATTATACATTTTTATCAGTACTGTTTTTTCAGACATTAAAATAATTTTTACATAAAACCATGTGAATATATTTTTTTAGTCAGTACTTGATTTTTTTCAAGGGCTTGACAGTATGCATTGAAAACCTAATAGTTACAATAAGCGTAAAGTACATGCAAAACAAAACACAACATGGAAATAGTCAAAGTCTTCTTGTTTTGTAAATATATGTATATTTTTTGTTTTCCTTATTTCTTGGACTTCATACAGTCTGTGAGTTGTTTCTGGGGGAGTGCAAGCCTCTGGGGTTAGCATCCCACTATCAGTGACTGCATATTGTGTCTGTTCTTTTGTGACTGGGTTATCTCACTCAGGATGATCTTCTCTAGATGCAGCCATTTTCTTAAGAATTTGGTTAAGTCATTGTTTCTGGTGGCTGAGTAGTATTCCATTGTGTATATGTACCACAATTTTTGTATCCATTCATTTTCTGAAGGACATCTGGGTTCCTTCCAGCTTCTGGCTATTATAAATAGAGCCACTATGAACATTGTGGTGCATATATATTTGTTGTGTATTAAAGTGTCTCTGGGGTATATGCCCAGAAGTGGAATAGCTGGGTCTTCAGGTAGTACTATACCCAATTTTCTGAGGTATCGCCAGACAGATTTCCAGAGTGGTTGTATTAGCTTGCAACCCCACCAACAGTGGAGAAGTGTTCCTCTTTCTCAGCAGCCTCACCAGCATCTGCTGTCATCTGAGTTTTGGATCTTGGCCAATCTGAATGGTGTGAGGTGAAATCTCAGGGTTGTTTTGATTTGCATTTCCCTGATGGCTAAGGATGTCTAGCACTTCCTCAGATGTTTCTCGGCCATTCGGTGTTCCTCAACTGAAAACGTTTTGTTTAGCTCTGTACCCCATTTTTTAATAGGGTTATTTGATTCTCTGGTGTCTAGCTTTTTGAGTTCCTTGTACACCTTGGATATTAGGCCTCTATCTGATGTGGTGTTGGTAAAGATCTTTTCCCATTCTGTTGGTTGCCGTTTTGTTTTCTTGACGATGTCTTTAGCCTTACAGAATCTTTGCAATCTCATTAAGTCCCATTTGTTAATCTTTGACCTTAGAGCTTGAGCCATTGGTGTTTTGTTCAGGAAATTTTCTCCTGTACCTATGTGTTCTAAGGTTTTCCCTACTTTCTCATCTAATAGTTTCAGTGTATCTGGTTTAATGTGGAGATCTTTGATCCACTTACACTTGAGCTTTGTACAAGGAGATAAGAACGGGTCTATTTTCATTCTTTTGCATGCTGAGTGCCAGTTGGACCAGCACCATTTGTTGAATAGGCTGTCCTTTTTCCATTGAATGTTTACTGCTCCTTTGTCAAAAATCAGGTGACCATATACATGAGGGCTCATTTCTGGATCTTCTATTCTATTCCATTGATCCACATGCCTATTTATGTACCAGTACCATGCAGTTTTCAGAACAATTGCCTTGTAACATAGCTTGAGGTCAGGGATAGTGATTTTCGCAGATGTTTTTTTGTTGTTGAGGATGGATTTCGCTATTCTAGGTCTTTTGTTATTCCATATGAAATTACACATTGATCTTTCCAATTCCATGAAGAACTGGGTTGGAATTTTGATGGGTATTGTATTGAATCTGTAGATTGCTTTTGGTAGGATGGCCATTTTTAAGATGTTGATTTTTCCAATCCATGAGCATGGGAGATCTTTCCATTTTCTGAGATCCTCCTCAGTTTCTTTCTTTAGAGGTTTGAAGTTCTTGTCATACAGGTCCTTCACTTGCTTAGTTAGAGTCACACCAAGGTATTTCATAGTTTTTGTAACGATTGTGAAGGGTAAGTTTTCCCTAATTTCTTTCTCCACATGTTTGTCCTTTGAGTACAGGAAGGCTACTGATTTGTTTGAGTTAATTTTGTATCCAGCCACTTTGCTGAACTTGTTTATCAGCTGTAGGAGTTCTCTGGTGGAATTTTTGGGGTCACTCAAGTACAATATCATGTCATTGGCAAAGAGTGATGTTTTTATCTCTTCCTTTCCGATTTGTATCCCCTTGATCTCCTTTTGCTGTCTAATTGCTCCAGCCAGGACTTCCAGTACTATGTTGAATAGGTAGGGGGAGAGTGGGCAGCCTTGTCGAGTCCCTGATTTTAGTGGGATTGCTTCAAGTTTCCCACAGTTAAGTTTGATGTTGGCTGTTGGTTTGCTGTATATTGCTTTCATTATGTTTAGGTATTGAACTTGGATTCCTGTTCTTTCCAGGACTTTTAACATGAAGGGGTGTTGGATTTTGTCGAATGCGTTCTCAGCGTCTAGTGAGATGACCATGTGATTTTGGTCTTTGAGTTTGTTTATATCGTGGATTACGTTGATGGATTTCCTTATGTTAAACCATCCCTGCATCCCAGGGATGAAGCCTACTTGGTCATGATGAATGATCGTTTTGATTTGTTCTTGGATTCGGTTTGCAAGGATTTTGTTGAGTATTTTTGCATCAATGTTCATAAGTGAGATTGGTCTGAAGTTCTCTTTCCTTGTAGAGTCTTTGTGTGGTTTAGGTTCGAGGGTTATTGTAGCCTCAAAAAATGAGTTGGGTAATATTCCATCTGATTCTATCTTTTGGAATAGTTTGGAGAGTATTGGTGTTATATCCTCAATAAAAGTATGATAAAATTCTGCACTGAACCTGTCTGGAGCTGGGCTTTTTTTTGGTTGGGAGGCTTTTGATGACTGCTTTTATTTCTTTAGGTGTTACGGGATTATTAAATGGCTTACCTGGTCTTGGTTTAACTTTAGTATTCGGTATCTGTATAGGAATTCATCTATTTTTTTCAAGATTTTCCAGCTTTGTTGAGTATAGGCTTTTATAGTAGGATCTGTTGATTTTTTTTAATTTCCTCAGTTTCAGTTATTATGTCTCCACTTTCATTTCTAATTTTTAATTTGGATACTCTCTCTTTGCCCTCTAGTTAGTCTGGTAAGGGTGTGTTGTGTAATTTAAACATCTGAAAACCAAAATGGCTCGCATCTATGTCTTGATCCCTGTGACATTTCCTAATTCTAGCTGGCATGAAATGCAAATACCAGCACATATTTTTTTCAAAAAGATTTTTGAATAGGCAACACATAACTGCCTACACTTGAGCTACTTAATTTTCCTAATGTGCAATGGGACTCACTTAGTATCTATATGAGTCAATATTTCAAATAACTCTAAACTTCAGCTGCTAATTTACCTCGAATATATGACTAGTGAAACCTATAGACACTATAAAGTAGAGAGGAGTTACTTACAACTGAGGGGACCTGCTACAAGTATGGGAACTTAGCCTCTACGTTTCCCATCTTTGCATGTGATCTGGAGAAAGCTGAGGAGCTTGCTGCTGTAACATGGAGAAGAAATTTAAAACTGTCATTCAAGATGCATTTGAGAAGTGTCCAGTAAAGGAACTGGAAGAATAATGGATAAAACTTCTGAAGAACTAATGGAGGCTAAAACCCTAGCAGAGTTTGTAGAGAGAATGGTTTCACTTTGGAACAGGAAAAGGGGACTAAGGATCTGGATGAAAACCCTGCTCCTATAGAGTCTGGGCTTACACCAGACACTGGACCACCTGCACTGACACCAGACACTGGAATACCTGCACTGACATCAGACACTAGACCACTTGTAATTATATCAGATAATAAACTCTTAGCATGTAACCAGAGAATGAAAATCTTCCCCACAACTACTACAGAGATGCATGTCTTTCTTCCTAGTGAGGAGTTATTTTTTTATTATAGTATCTTTGCTTTGCTGGTGATGTTAAGCAGATAATTAAAATTATGATCAAATATGTTTATAAGAGATAAGTTTGGGCACCCACTCGATATTTTTTTTCTTTTTTCTTTTCCTTTTTCTTTTCAACTACCATCAGCTTTCTCAGCTCTTGTAGGTGAGATCTGGGCAACAATATTACACCAGTGTCTTTTGGACATGTCTTCCATTGATTGTTTCAATCTTCTTTCACTCGGAAGTTCTCAGAGAAACAAGTGTCTTTTTTTTTTTCAGGACTTGTCTGTTTTGGTATCAAACCACACAATGAGCAAGTTTGTGATGGAGTTCAGACCTATTCATTCATGTCACATAAAAAGACAGCTAGCCATTAATACATTGAACAAATGACTCTTTTTTTTAAATTAAACAACTTTATTTTAAAAAACAATGATAAATGTACAGATTTTAAGCATTTTTGCATAAAAGTATAGAAATACATTTTTGTCAGTACTTGGTTTATTTAAAGGTTTGATAGTATGCATTAAGATCTTACTAGTTACAATGAGCATAAAGTACATGTAAAACAAGATGTCACCTGGAAATAGTCAAAGTTTTCTTGGTGTGTAAAGATTAAGCATAATGGTTTTTTAATTTTCTTTATTTTTTTGTCTTTTGTTTTTTCTTGAACTTCATATAGTCTGAGAGTTTTTTCTGGGGTGTTCTGAGCTTTCTGGGGTTAGTATTTGTTTAATAGCAAATGTTGTGCAACATAAAGTTTTGCTGGCAACAAAATAGTGATAGAAAAAAACATTGGCCTATTTACGTCACCATTGTTCATGGAATGGCACATTGAAGATTTGCTTATCCAGGATGTAAGTACCTTCAGGATGGTACCAATAAAAGAGGAAGAAACGCCTGATAATACTGCAAATGAGTGTTCTCTAGGCAGGACCTGTGCATTCAGATAAGTGCTATGTAGGGAGGGCTATACAGTCAAATTAGGAGGAGCAGCACATTCAAATGAGTGTTCTGTGGGCAGGCTGCATATTTTAGCTTGCTATGATGATGTTTTCTCTTTACTATTCTGTGCTCATACATTTCACATTCCCCTAGAGTGTGATCAACTCAGTTCATAATTCTGACCAAAACTCTCCTTGTTTCTAGCTAATCTGAACCCTCTGCTCCTCACTTCTATTTATGAAGCAGCACATGACCCAGGAATAAGATATAAAGCTGTGCACATGAATAAAACCGATGCCTATTTTCAGAGTCTTATAACTGTATCGTGATAGTTTCATATTATCTGCATTTCAGTCAGATAAAATTTTACAGAATCTACAGTAAAATAAACAACAGAAAATTTCTTTCTAATCAAGAGCACAATCTTGACAATTAAATGATTAAATTATATAATGTACTAAAATTAGAAGAACAGCTTAAGAAGTTCAAAACTGCAACATTTTGGAATTTCAAAATTTTGAGAAAAAATGTATTATGCTTATATTTTGGTTAAAATCATTTGTGTTTTAAATGTGCACAATATTGGACTTGGAAATTATAGACTACCTGCCGAAGTTTGAACATGGAATGTTACTTCAAAGTAAAAAGCTTAGACTGAAATAAAGAAAAACCATATGTGTAGAAAATTAAGGTAGTTATATTTCTCTATGTCAAACAAAAAGAATATCACCACCATAACATAATTTGCTCTCATTTTATAGAGTATAAGAGCAGTTTCAAAAAATATGTTCTTAACATATAGGAAAAAAGCACTATAAATCCATTTAAACTGTAAATATTAAGATATTAAAGATATAGTGCACTTTTAGATGAATTGAATCAATTTAATTTAATCATAATGTAATCCATCAATTTATCAGAAAAATATGGACAATGTATTATGAAAGTCAACACTACCACTGCAATGCAATGAAAGTTCTTGAATACTTACCAAGAATCCTTATTGGTTATAATTTTATGTTAAGGTAATTACTAAAAACTTTGTTTAGTAAACATTGGCATGATAGTTTAATTATTAAAATTGTCATTACTATATGATAAATCTCCTATAATTTTTGAATCTATCAGGACAATAAAATAAAATGTAATCAATATCCATCTATATAAAATTATAATTATTCTCAGCAATCCCTTTTAATATCAAAAGCATCTTTCTTCTGAAAGTTAAAAATACAGGTTCCTTAATGTAAAGAGATTATCTCCAACAGCTACTCAAGTCTAAACAGACCTGTTTTCCCTGCAAAGTGTCAAGTCAGTGTAAGTCTTACAAGGTAGCAAACCTGGGAAGCAAATCGACTTTGGGGCAATTAAGCTCAATTGAGGAAATGACTCCATGGCAGGTCCCCAGACCTCCAGACTGGGGACAGTGATCAAATGCCTTACAGAAGAGTTTGTGTTTTTGAGTTGCAGCAAGACACAGCAAGGGGAATCTGCTCAAAGCTCCATGGTAGTAGTGGCTATAGTCAGCTTAGAAGGTGGTAACTACTCATACATAATGACTCACACATCTGCTCCTTACCCAATGTGCAAGCTGTGCTGCAAGTGTTCTAGAAACTAAATTATGTCCATTGAACCCAACGTCAGGACCCAGCAACCTTTGTAGCAGGCCAAACGTTTTTTACTTTGGTCAGCCCTACACAATTTAGAAAGAACTTTCATTTTTCCATCGGCATACTGCCCCAAATTAACCGGGCCTTGTGATTTTACATTGTGTGCATTAAAGTCCTTTCCCATGTAAAATTTCACAAAGTCAGAACTCCCGTGGAGCAGAGAAACTGTAATGAGCTGGAGCCTGCCAACGTTAGGGCAATAGTGATTTCAAGGTCAGAGGCAGGCAGGATGCTGAAGGATAAATGACTGGCAAATATCAAAGATGCCGAAGAAGAAAGTGTATTCCAAGGGTTTGTTGAAATTGTGCCACCGCTAGAATTTGTTTAAGTGGGTTTAAGAAAGTGAAAATAGCAAGGCTGTGGGGAAGCGCTGCTTTCGAAAGTCTCCTAGCAGAGTAAACTACAGTGGTTGTAGAATTAATCAGAAAAATGCAGAGGAAGAAGTGGGGTCTGGGATGTGACAAAGGGGAAAGAGCAAATATTGGGTTTTACTTGATATTTTCCCAGTAAGAGACTTTTTCAAGATCCACATCTTACTAAGTATTTACTGAGGAGGACCTCTTGACTTTAATTCATAGCCCAATGGAGAGTCAGCTAATAATACAGAGCCCCTCCCTTATCTGTGGTTCCCCGGTCCATGGTTTCAGTCCTCTGGGGCAAATGGCTGTCTCAACATGTTCCTGAACTGCTTTCAATAGAGAAAAATTAAATTCATGCAATCTTTGTTGCAATGGGATATACTTTTCCATTTTGTTAGTTATTAATCTATTAATTAGTGAATTAGTTTGTTGTTATGCTCTTGGTTTTTCTACTTTATAGATTCAGTTTTATCAGAGAAGTTTTTATAGAACATAAAATTGTACGTGGAGAGATGGACAGTATCTGAGGTTTCAGGCACCCACTGGACTCCTGGAATACATATTGTATACAAAGAGGAATTCTGCATGCAGCAATTTTTATTTCTCTATACATTTGTGGGGCCTTTGTGGATTCCAAATTGTAGTCTTAAGTGCTAAGTATAGAGTCGGAAAATCACATAAAATCTTTTCTTTTCTAGGATCTAAACTGCAGTGGACACCAGGCAAATTTCTAAGACAAAGAAGGGATGATTTTTAAGCAAGAAGCCATGCCAAGAAGATACAGTAGCTAGCTGTATGATTTTCTGTGGAGGGATGGATTCTGGATAGAGAGGCAGCCATTGCAAAACCCTATGGCACCAGCCCACTGAGGAGCAGTGAGAGAGTTATAGAACAGCCTTCCAGGGAGTGACCAAATCAGAAGCAAGAGTAATAAGAAATAGGTGTAAAACTATCCCCAAGCATATAAGTGAAGTCTCTTGTCCCTGACTGAGATTCTACAGGATGGAAGACAATATATATAGAAGTGTTTATAGAAGCCCCCAGTCCTGGAAGCAAACCAGTGATTTTGGCTTTCATACACATCAGTCTACTCCTAAGTCCCGAAGCATGCTTGCTTGCCAGTTTTGTCATGACCTTTAAGACGATATGTCTTCCCAGCACACCAAGGTTTCCTCAGGAAGGGGCTCTTCTTATCTAGCAAGTCAGATTCTGCAATACCAGCATGTAACATGCCACGAGCGGTGCTGTTTCTTCCTTTGAAGATTTTTTTTTGTTTTGTTTTAAGTCTTACAAACACAACTCTGACTCCTTTGGTCTCCTCCCACCTATTTTCCACTTAGCTCTGAGCATTTATCTACCTTTTATTTTTCCTGCTCCCTTATCCCATATGTCCTGCATGCACGCTCATACTGCCTTCCAAACATACACACATGACCCATCATGTGTACACACACTGATTTGCATGCGTGCACAAAACTGCTATAAGACGTCATAATTTTAAACGCTAAAAAAAGATGTATTGGGATGGCAATCTTATGGATAAAACCTAAAGCCTATGAATTGGTCTTTTCTTATGAAACATCACAATATTTTAATTTAATGAAATTAGTTACCTTATGATAAAGGTTACTGTGGTATATTTTCGCTTTAAGAGGTTTATAGCTGAAAAATCTATTACATTATTTTTTTTCTGATAACATGAACCCATTTTTCATAACAGTGAGAGCTTACTTAGAGATGTGGTAGGGCTAAGTATGGGAAATGTGTGTGCATTTGATTAGTAGGATGAGGCTTGGACCTTATTCCTTTCCTCCTTTATACTAGCTCAATATACTATCACCCACCCCTAGAGACTGTTTCCAAACCCTATCACAGAAAAATGGCTACTCCAGGTCCTGAACTTGAAGACAGATGTGACATTTTTACTACAAATTCCAGTGTCTTTTATGTCAAAGGGAAACAGATAACAAACCTGTAAGAGACACAGTGCTCAACAATTAAAATGGAAGTTAGAAGATATGAACGTGGAAATTTTTCTTTTTAAACAGAAATATGGAGAGGCTGACAAGTTTGCTCAGAGAACTGTACATGAATTTCCAAAAGCCCAGACCTCAATTCTTTGCAGAAGCTCTTAGCATCCAGCACTGTCTTCAGTGAACTTATTAATATATACATCAAGTAGTTCGGCTTCTCACTTCAACCCCAGGGCATCTTCCCATTAACCTTCTTTTATTCAGTCAGGAGACTCACTTTGCTGGAAGCTTATCCATTTCCTCATCCACGGCAAGATCCTGCTCCTATATCCACAATTATTTATTTCAATAATAGCTCATTATTAGAGACCTTATCAAGCAGGACAAAAAAGAGAGAAAATTGTTCTCAGAATTTATCTGTAATTATGTTACCCCCTTTCTCCTGAAAATTTCCACAAGTTTAAAAGAATGCAGGGTTTTGGATAAGTATGTAGCTTGACCTTATCGGGTAGGGCTCAATTTGCTTGAATGATGCTGCTGATGTTTCTTAATTAAACTTCCTTAGAATTGTAAAAGAAGGAATGTAGAGTCTTGGCTGGCAATGCCTGATATTTCTATCCAAAAGAACCGACTATTCAGATGAGAAAACATGTAAATAATTCTTAAGCTTTTCTGTCTCAGAATTTGATTGCTTTGTTCTCTAAACTCAACCCAGGAGGAAAAAAAAAGATCACTGAGTTTATATGGCTATCTGAAATTTTTAATAGCCTTCATTGAAGATTTTCCTCCTAAAATAAATTGCTCCAAATAACATGAGCTTAAATTATCATGCTGTTGACAAGAACCAAGACACATATGGGTTACTCTGCTATTTGTCACCCCTTCAAAATAAGGATCCACTTAATAAAGCTAACTCACTATTCTCTTTTCTGTTTTCCTTCTTTGACTTATTTTTGTGAACAATTTTCTTCAAATTTAATGATGGACTGCAGTTTTCTTTTGTTGGTATGCTTATGATTAACAGTTTGAGATTATCTTGGTGGAAAAGGAAAAATATTAGTAAGAAATTCAATTGAGCACATTCAAAAGATTTAAATCTCAGGATAAGATGCAATGAAATAACAGTGACTGTTCCTTGGAAATTAATTCTTTAAAACTATTTTTGTGGTAAGACCTTAATATACAGACTATAGGATCAGTTATAATTCATAGCAATTCTCAGAAGTCATCTAAACATACTGTTTTCTAAAAAATTAGATTAAAACAATAATCAGTAAAGGTCAAGTCTAAACCAGAGATCATCTGTGAATGGAGAGAGTCAGATGCATCTTTACACATATCACCCATCTAATCAATCTGAGCCTCCCATGGAAATGAACATCTGTTCATACAAAAAAGATTCCTGAGGAAAGTTGCCGTTATCCCCAAGCTCTACTCTTTTCCACAATGAATATTTCTAAGAGGCATCGATTTCTGCAATTTTCACTGTACACACTAGAGATGACAATATATCATGTTGAACAATCAAGTTGGTGTACATTTTCTGATATTTCTCTACAGCGACCAGAAAAGGTAAAAATAGATTACTAAACATTTTCAGACAATAGTAATAATACATTGGGATCCCCAAATCCAAAGCTGTCTGAATTTTAGAAACCAATTTTACAAAGTAAAAAGTGAAATATTCAGTGATACTTGCATTAGAAAAGTATTTTTTGCTGAATAAAATTCAATACATAAGTATTTAACCTTTTATCCCACAAAATTATAAACCTGGGAAACCAAGGCACTTATTCTTCAACTTTATCATCCTCTTTGCCTCTGCGTCCCTTTTTCTCACTTTATGACACCGTTCAGTATAACTCATCTCTATGTACCTGTTACATACATCTCTCTCATGTCTTCTGGCTCATCAATCGTTCCTGCTCCATTTCCTTTCATATTGATTATACCTTATCCATTCCTCCTCCCCACAAGATCATAGTTGCCTCAGTTTGGATCCTTTTTAAAACACAGTATTTCTAAAATTGAGTGCTTCATAATACATTGTCTTCTGTGCTATTTCTATAGCTGGAGAACCATGTGGTTTAGCCATCAGAATTTAAGCCTTGGTTTTGAACTTATTGACAACACTCACAGATCATCAAATTGTTAATCGACCAATTGACCTCCTTATGTGCTATTCTACTTTGAAATATCTTTAGATAAATCTCTTATTCCACCCCTTTTTCCCTGCTATTAAGATATTTCTAGTTACTTAAATACTATAATAATCACTCTGAGCACCTTTCTGGTTTTCCTACTTTTGTCTTCCGGGCACAGCAATATCTCTCGGATCTTGGCATGAGTTCCACATTCAGACTTAAATGATTCCTCAAGCTTTCTATCCTCTTCAAAGAAGACAGATGGAAGCTCCATCATTGCAAACATCACTGTAGGCGAGCAGAACAAAGAGAACTGAACATGCTGTATCAGGTGAGGACAAGTCCCCTCACCTCTAGCCCTGCAAGAAGAATGAGGCACTACATCTTAGCAAGGCAAAAGAAAAACTAGAGCATTGGTAGGCAATACTGACCGCTGAGGAAGAGCTGCTGCTTATGGATACTGTAAAGCAAAGTGTTTAAAAACAACACTCCATGAAAACTACAATACATTTTGGTGTGGCATTTTACCTGTATGGAAGAGGACTTTACCTCAGTCAACTGCAACCTTGTTATTCTAGTTATGTTACTTTATTATAAGAAATAAACAGAGTTAAATAAGTATATGATCATAAAGAGTATCAGTCAAGGTAAGTGTTAAACAGGTAATAATTTCAGAATACTTAATAGCTTCATGGTACATGGTGTGCATTATTGACTTAGTGTGTGCAGTAGGTCCAGAACAAATATGATTCTCACCAACATTTTATTCAACAAAAATAAAGACACAAGGAAGTCATAGTCCTTGCTCAATTTGTAATAGAAAAGTCATCAAACCCAGGACGCCCAGCTCCAGAGAGTCCTTTGGACAAGGACAAAAGCACTGCTTCATTGTTACTGGCTTGAAAGTATTTTAATGACTTACTAAATTAATTTTATGGCCTGCTTCCAAGAAAGAAACAAAAAAGAAGTCTGACCCCCTGTCTGCACAGCCTCTACATCTGGTGCACCTACAAATACAACATACTGTGAATCAGAAGTATTTAAGAAAAGACATGTCTCTGTATTGGAAATGCATAGACATATTTTATTCTCATTATTTTCTAACAATACAGGTTATTTGTATTTAATTGTTCTAGGTACTATAGTAATCTCAACACGATTTGAATTATACAGGAAGATACATAGGTTACAGGAAAGCACATTTATATGCAATATAAGGTATATGAGCATCTGGAGATTTTGTTATATATGGGTGTGCCCGGAACAAATGCCCTGTAGATAATGCACTGCTCCTGCATGTGCAACGCTAGAGTGATTCTCTACAAATGCAGAAACACTGAATTTCAAACGATTACTTCAACAAACCTTGTTATTTAATTAATTAAGGTCATTATTTATAGCTATGCCCCCTCACACGGGCATCAGACAGGAATCCCCATTCAAACCAGATGTTTGAATGGGGATAAGTTCAGATTGTTTCAGTGTGTAGGACTCAGTTGTCTAAAATGTCTCTTAAAATTACTTGAACACTTCTTAGCAAATGGCATGGATATAGAAGAGATTTTAGCCAAACATCCAAACATATTGGCAAATTCTAAGTACTTCTTTAGATAACAGTCCCATGGCAGCATTTCATTCAAATAGGAACTGAATGGATCTCTGTTAATATTAAAGCATATGATAAGATTCTGATTTATCAGATAATAAGACCAACCATTTGGCCTGCACATAACACATAAAATCATACCAATAAGAGTGTAATTGCCAGCAAAGAGTATCTGCATGGCTGTATCATAAGAGCATCTAGCCAAATATCCATCACCACCAAAGCACTTTCAAAGAGTTCATTTGACACACCACATTTTGAGATCACCAACCTAAAGGACACATTAGCTGTTCTTATGCCTGTGTTCTACCAGACCCATCACTGCAGCAGATGGAATTATAGCCTTCATTCTCTTTATGTGTTACTTCCCCTAATTTTCAAATTTTATTTTATTTATTTACAATCAAGATGATGCCCCCTCACACACACTCTGCCCCATTGCCTCTAAGAGGGTGTTCCCCCACCCATGTGTATAATTTGAAGCATTTCTTATTTAGGGATACATTTGCATGATCCAAAAATTAATGATGAAAAGTAGCACAGTGTGTGACTGGGAATGTAACTCTGCTGGAAAACTCCTTGTCGGGCATGTTTGAAGCCATGGGTTCAATTCCCAACACATCATGAATTGAAGATGGTGATGACTTATCTGTAATGCCAGCACTCAGCAGATGAGATGGAGTTCATGGCCAGCCTCAAATATTTAGGAGGTTCAAGACCAAGTTGGGCTAAGGACACCAATCTCAAAATAAAATAACATAAACTAAAATAGTGCATTGGGTATCTCTCAGTGCTTGGAATAATCCATCTTACTGAAGCCTAACTTCATGAGCTCTTTTGGTCACCTTTTATAATATAAAACTATGTTCCAGGCACTTTCAAAGTACTCCAGTAGGGAAATATTCACTTAAGAGTTTGCTTGTATGGTTTGTTTCCCAGACTTGGTTCCTTAGGAGCATTTGGCTGAATGTCTCAATTCTCTGATAAATACTGGCTTTAATTTGCCATTAAGCTTTTGCCATAGGAACCCCTCTAACACAATTTTCTTTATCAAAGCAGCAAAAGAAATGTGGTGATCAGCCAAGACTCTAGTGACCATCTTGACTTGCATAATTACATAGGATATCCTAACAAGTTTGCTGAAAACAAGTGATATATATTCTGGCTAATGAATTGGAGTTGCTTCCTTTTAGTCTTCTGATAAGAACTATTATATCTAAGGTAAAAGCTGCAGCTTGCCTAAATATCTCAATGTATTAGTTCTTCTAAAACTATTTCCCAATTAATTTCCATTTTTTATGTATTTTACACATCAAAACTGCAAGAAAATTTAAATGTATTTTCAATCAGTATAGAGATTAGTAGCAAACAAAGACTGGGCTTCTTTCCATACATACAATTACATATAAGGGACAAGACATTAAATCAACATTTCATTAAAAAAAATACACACACCTGCAAGTACTTAAGATTGCATGACTTTGATATCTCATACCTTCAGTCGGAAATAACTATCCTTACACTTCTCAAACTCTCAAGGCTCACTATAAAAAAGAAAGAAAGAAAAATTTTTAAAAATTAGAAATTTTAATTACTAAATGATCCATTATATTCACAGAAACCTTATTTATAATAGCTAGAAGCTGGAAATAACCTGATGTCCTTCAAGAGAAGAATGGATACAGAAAATGTGGTACATTTACACAATGGAGTACTACTCAGCTACTAAAAACACTGACTTCATGAAATTCTTAAGCAAATGGATGGAACTAGAAAATATTATCCTAAGTGAGGTAACTCAGACAAAAAGAATACACATGGTATGCACTCACTGATAATTGAATATTAGTTAAAATGTTTAGAATATCCAAGATATAATTTATAGTTCATATGAAGCTCAAAAAGAAAGAAGACAAAATATGAATGCTCAGTCCTTTTTGGAAGGGAGAACAAAATACTCATGGGAGGAAATACAGAGACAAAGAGTGAAGCAGAGTCTGAAAGAAAGGTCATCCCAAGACTACCCCACTTGAGTATGCATCTCATATGCAGCCACCAAACCCAGTCACTATTGCTGATGCCAACAAGTGCTTGCTGACAGAAGCCTGATATGGATGTCTCCTGAGAAGCTATGAAAGAGACTTACTGATAAAGATGAGGATGCGTGCAGCTAAGTATCAGATTGAGCATGAGAACCCCAATGGAGGAATTAGAGAAAAGGATTGAAGAAGCTGAAGGGGTTTGCAACTTTATAAGAAAAACAACACTATCAACCAACCAGAGCCCCCAGAGTTCCCAGGGAATAAACCACCAACCAAAGAGTACACATGCAGGGACCCATGGCTTTGGCCACATATGTTGTAGGGATGGAATTGTCTAGCAAATAGGAGAAGAAGTCCTGGGTCCTGTGAAGGCTCATTTCCCCAGTGTAGGGGAATACCAGGGTATTGAGTCAGGAGTGGGTGGTTAGAAGGAGGGTCATCATTATAAAAGCAAGGGATGGCTGGGGGAAAATGGGGAAATTGGGAAAGAGGATAACATTAGAAATGTAAATATATAAACTATCTAATGAAAAAAACAAAAAAATTAAAATAATGAAATTTAGGAGAAAAAAAATTACCTGGTTAATGTCATGTTACCATGACAACAATATAAATCTTTCTCTAATATGGTATAAGATAAGAAGTCCTCTGTGAATTTAGTCATCAATGATTTTGCTATTTCATTGTGTGTTTGTTTACATCTAATTGTGATTAGAGTAATGCAACATTTACATCCCATGCCTATGTTTCATGTTGAATTTTATGCAGAGATTTAAAACCCCCATTTAACAAATGAGATACTCAATTTAAAGCTTGTCTCACTTCCATTTCTGAATAACACGCATAAATAAATTAAATGATAAGATCAGCAGTATTTAAAATATTTGAAGGATGATTTGTCTTATTTCAGCAATATTGAAAATTTAAAAAGAAAGTATTTATACTTTAGTCATTAGGCTTTTCTAATTCTATTCATTCAAGTCAGGCCATAACCTGCCCAAATAAAAAATATGTCAGGGCCCGACAATACATAACAAATATTTTCTGACATTTCTTTGGATTGAACAAAACTTTGGTTTCCATGGATGCCACTCACACAGCTTCAAGTTGTTCATCAGCACAGCAATAAGGTGAAGAAAAGAAATCTATTTTCTAGCTGCTGGCCTTTTAATACAGATCATAAGGAGAAACCAATAAACACAGCCTCAGTGTGAGATTGTTCTCAGTGGGAGCCTTCTGGCTTTGCTAGTTCTTCTAGAACTAGGTACTATTCTTTAATGACAATGGTACTAGGCAGAAAGACCAAGGAGTTTCTGGTGGAACAAATCTCTGAAGCTATTTATTTAAACAGGCAATAACATCATCTAAGAGTAAGTAGACTATAACTTTACCCTCTGATTAATCATTGTGTATTTATAAAAAATACCCCAAAAAATTGAATGACCTTTTACATGGAGACCTGACTTCTTTAGCTCATCTGAAGTTGGCATTAACCTCTGGAAATAAAATTAAGTTGTTCTGACAGACCCATAATAGAGACTAATAATTATGAAACAGGACAGTGCATATGGATTTAATAAGCTGGTTATATATAACAACCAAGAGTGTATTTTAAGATGTGTTTGGGGGGGATTTTGGTTTCTTTATTCTTCTTCGTTTCCCAGATTTCCAAAATTCAATAAACATATATAATCTATAGCAAACTAATTTTAATCTATTTGATTCTACAAAATAGGTAATGACTTACATTATCTATCATAAGTATACAGTTCTTGACACTTAGAAAATTTGTAATAAATATCAAATTACCAGATTAATGAAATGAAATGTGAAGTTTCCTGGCACAGAAGCACAAGCCATTGAAGAGTATAATGAGTTCCAGGCCTATCGTGTTCTCAAGACAGTGCCCTGGGAAAAACAAAAACAAAAACTCAAAGTAATTGGAAAATACAGACTGTTTCAAAGAATGGGCAAAAATAATTAAAAACCTTATTTTGGTCCACTGTATGCTTGGAACAAAAGTTAGAATTCTATACATTAATAAATATCCACAATTGTAATTAAAACTCTATGGTATTGGTACAGAGACAGGCAGGTAGGTCAATGGAATAGAATTGAAGACCCAGAAATAAATCCACACATCTATGGTCACCTGATCATTGACAAGGAGCTAAAAACATTCAATGGAAAAAGAGCAGCTCTTCAACAAATACTGCAGGTTCAATTGGCAGTCAGCATGCAGAAGAATGCAAATAGACCCTTTCTTATCTCCTTGTACAAAGCTCAAGTCCAAGTAGATCAAAGACCTCCACATAAAACAATTTACACTGAAAGTAATATAACAAAAAAGTTGAGAAGAGCTTAGAACACACGGGAAAATTCCCTGAACAAAACACCAATGGCTTATGCTCTAAGATCAATAATTGACAAATGGGACCTCATGAAATTGCAAAGCTTCTGTAAGGCCAAGAACACTGTCAAAAAGGCAAAACGACAAACAACAGATTAGAAAAAGATCTTTCCAAATTCTACATGTGATAAAGGGCTAATATCCAATATGTACAAAGAACTCAAGAAGTTAGACTCTAAAATATCAAATAATACTATTAAAATGGGGTACATAGCTAAACAAAAATTCTTAACTGAGGAATATCGAATGACTGAGAAGCACCTAAAGAAATGCTTAACATCCCTAGTCATCAGGGAATTGCAAACCAAAACAACCCTGGATTACACCTCACATCAGTCAGAATGGCTAAGATAAAAAACTCAGGTGACAGCAGATGCTCTCAATGATGTGAAGAAAGAGGAGCATTCCTCCACTGTTGGTGGAGTTGTAAACTGGTACAACCACTCTGAAATCAGTCTGGCAGTTCCTCGGAAAATTGGACATAGTAATACTAAAGGATCCAACTATACCACTCCTGGGCATATACTCAAAAGAAGCTCCAACATATAACAAGGACACAGGTTCTACCATGTTTACAGCAACCTTATTTATAACAGCCAGAAGCTGGAAAGAACCCAGATGTCCTTCAACAAAAGAATGGATATAGAAACTGTGGTACATTTAAACAATGGAGTACCACTCAGCTATTAAAAAATGATGACTTCATGAAATTCTTAGGAAATGGATAGAATTTGAGGCTATCATCCTGAGTGAGGTATCCCAGTTACAAAAAAACACACATGGTATGTAACTCAATGATGAACAGATATTAGATCAAAAGGCTGGAAATACCCAAGAAAAAATTCACAGAACTTATGAAGTTCAAAGAAAAGCAAGGCCAGAAAGTGAATGCCTCATTTATTCTTAGAAGGGAGAACAAAATGCTCATGGGAAGAAATAAAGGGACACATACAGGAGCAGGGTTTGGAGAAAAGGTCATCCAGAGATTGCTTCACCGGGGGATCCACCCTATATGCAGCCACTAAACACAAGCACTATTGCTGATGTCAAGTAGTGCTTACTGGTAGGAACCTGATATGGACGCCTCCTCAGAAACTCTGCCAGAGCCATACTGATACAGAGGAGGATGCTTGTAGCTAACCATCAGACTGAAAACGAGAACCCCAATAAAGGAGTTAGAGAAATGACTGAAGGATGTTAAAGGTCTGCAACCCCATGTGAAGAAGAAAATGATCAACTAACCAAACGCAACACAACTCCCAGGGACTAAAATACCAAACAATTAGTTCTCATAGAGAGACTCATTTTCCCATGTACATATTCAGCAGAGGATAGCATTCTCTGGGATCAATGGAAGGAGAGGTATTTGGTCCAGAGAAGGCTCATTTTCCTAGTGTAGGGGAATGCCAACACCCTGAGGTATGAGAGGGTCCTTTGGAGAGGAAACACCTTCATGGAGTTAGTGAGTTGGGGAGGGGGAATGTTATTGGGAAAAGGGAATAACATCTGAAATCTAATTACAAAGAATATACAATAAAAATAAGAAAAATAAATGTCTACACAAAAGTGTTTATAATTTGACAAGCTCAAAAGTTATCAATTACATCAAATTCGTTTCATACTCAATAGTGAAAAAAATCTTTCTTCAGAAATAATACAGTGTTCATTACATTAATTTAATGAATGTATAATTTTCTATCTATTGTTAAGATGTGAAATATCTCAGTTATTTGGTTTCAGTATTTTCTTGACCAACATTTTATTCTCTTATTTGATTTCTAATGTCTACTCTTCTGAAAATGTTAGCATTTTAGAATTATATGATTACATTTTAGAATTCTGTGTCACAAAGTGAATCAATTGTTTTTTAAAGTTTTTAAAATAAAATTTTATCATGACGTGCATGTTCCTGTGTGTGTGTATGTGCATGTTCACACATGTGTGTGCACCTGCATCTGTGTGTGTATTTATGTGTGCCTGTGTGTTTTATCTCCATAGGCACAGAACTAAGAATATAGATGCCAAGATGACTAAATAGATGGTTCGATGACATAGGGATTGGTAGACAAAGAGAGGATGAATAGAGAAGGGTAGTGTCATGAAATATAATGCAATGAGGGAGTATCTTCAGGGGTCCATGGCAAGTAGTGCCTCCATATAATTTGTGCCATGCAACAAACCTGGTGTGAAACAGACTTATTAGGAGAATGGAGAGGAATGAGGACCTGAGAAGAAAATGAGACTGAACAGTGTACGTGTAGACAAGCAGACAGACAGGAGCAGACCCATGAGAGCAAATACAAATGGGTCCAAAACGGACACCCAGCAGTCCGATGCTAACACTGAAAGAAGGGACACCCAAGACAGAGAAAACAAGAATTCTGGAGTGACAGACAAGTCCTTTTATTTCCCTGGTATTTCACAGTGCAGGTCATGATGTGATTTATTGCTGGGCTGCAGCAGATGCCTGTATACTAACACGTAGACTCAGATAGGGAGAACAGATGATGGGTAGATAGATGATAGATAATGTATAGGTAGATAAATAGATAATGATAAAGAATAGCTAAAATGCAGATAATGGATAGATTAAAAGGGTGCTTACTAGGAAAATTGATCTCTGCAAGTAATCATACAAGCTGAAACCACCCACAATCCCCAAGATCTAGAAATACCAGCAATATGTATTAAAGCAAGGGTGAAAGGCTGAAAAATATGGGCAGATAAAAGCAGATAAACCTTAGGTAGGCTTTTATTTCACTCTCAGAATCCAAAAGCTAGGAATCCCAACATTCTGATGTTCGGGTTAGGAAAAGAATATTGGTATTAGAAATCACCTGATAACTAATGTCATCCATGTAACATCCTAAAATAGGTTTTGTTTCTGTTGCTGTGCCTTTCTTTTTTTTATATTTCCTTTTATTGGAATGTTTTTATATATTTGTATCCTGATTACAGTTTTGTCTCCCCCTAACTACATCCAGATAAACTCCACCTCTTCTCCCACCCAAATCCAAAACATTTCTTTTTCTAGAAAGCAAACAGGCATCCTAAAATGTAATAGTGAGATAACATAAAATGAAACCAAATAAACTTGAGCAGCTCATTTCTATCAGATAGAAAACATATTTTAGATTCCAGAGCTTAGTTCAGTTTGGCATTGTCTATTATTCTTTGGCTGGCTTATTTCACACTTAGATCATGCTGTAGTATATGCTGCATTTTTTTCATTTTTAAAGAAGAATATTTTAGGTATTTACTACTTGAATTTTTATTAATGAGAATGGAGTGGCATGACTCCTAATGGAAGGCCAAACAAAAGCAATAAAACATCTTGCTTTCTCTTTACCAGGACGAGTTACATGGAATCCTTAACCCTAGCTATACTGAAATTACCATGCAGAGGTATACAGAATTAAACAGGTTTCATAGCAAATGTATTCTATTACAAGTTCAGTTTCTAAGGTTCTCCAGTGGGTACAAAATGGAGCAGAAATTCTTTCTGCTAAACATTGCTTAAAATTTAGATCCTAGACACAAAGTAAAACTGCCAATTTTAAAAATTATTTTATTTTGTTTAATTATTTTATTGGATATTCTCTAATTTACATTTCAAATGTTATCCCCTTCCCACCCCTGCTTCCATTCCCCCTCCCCAAATACTTTCTTCTAGGAAGGTACTCTCTCTCCCAATCATCCTCTCCAACACAGTACCTTGGCATTCTCCTGCACTTAGGAAATACATCTTTACTTGACCAAAGGCCTCTTCTCCTATTGATGTCAGACAATGCTATCCTCTGCTCTATATGCAACTGGAGCCATGGGTCTCTCCATGTGGCTCAGTGATTGGTGTTTTGGTCTATGGGAGCTGTGGAGACTTTGGTTGGTTGATATTTTTGTTTTTAACATGAGATTGCAAACCCTTTCAGCTCCTTCAGTCCTTTCTCCAGTTCCTTATTTGGGATCCCTGTGTGCAGTCCGATGGTTAGCTGTGAGCATCCTTAACTGTATCAGTATGACTCTGGCAGAGCCTCTGAGAAGGCATCCATATCTGTTTCCTGACAGTAAGCACTTTGTTACATGGATAATAGTGTTTGCTTTCACTGGCTGCATGTGGGGTGGATCCCCAGGTGACGAAGTCTCTGAATGATCAAAAGATCAATCCCTGATCCCTTATTTGACCTCCTATTTTCTACCTTGAGTGTTTTGTTCTCCATTCTAAGAAAGACTGAAGCATCCACATTCTGACCGTAACCCCCCCCCCCATTTTTTTGAGCTTCATAAGGTCTGTGAATTGTTTTTTGGGCCTTCTGCGGCTAGTATCTGCTTATAAATGAGTGCATACCATGTGTGTTCTCTTGTATCAGGGTTACCTCACTCAGAATGATAGTTTCTAGTCCCAATCATTTGCTAGGAATTTCATAAAGTCCTTGTTTCTAATAGCCAAGTAGTACTCCATTGTGTAAATGTAGGACAATTTCTGTATCCATTCCTCTGTTGAAGGACATCGAGCTATTTCCAGCTTCTGGATATTATAAGTATGGCTTATATAAACATGGTGGAGCATGTGTTCTTATTAGATTTTGGAGCATCATTTGGGTATATGCCCAGGAATGAATCTTCAGGTAATATTATATTCAATTTTCTGAAGAACCGCCAGACTGATTTCTAGAGTGTTTGTACCATCTTGCAATCCCACCAATAATGGAGGAGTGATCCTCTCTCTCCCCATCCTCACCAACATCTTCTGTCACCTGAGTTTTTTATCTTAGCCATTCTGATAGGTGTGAGGTGGAATCTCAGGGTTGTTTTGATTTGCATTTCCTTGATGACTAGGGATGTTGAGCATTTCTTTAGGTGCTTCTTGGCCATGACTATTCAGTATTTCTCCATTGATAGTTCTTTGTTCAGCTCTGTACTCCAATTTTAAGTAGAATCATTTGATTCTCTAGAGGCTAATTTCTTGAGTTCTTTGTATATATTGCATATTAGACCTCTATCAGTTGTAGAATTGTTAAGGATACTTTTCCAATCAGTTAGCTGCTGTTTTGTCTTCTTAACAGTGCCCTTAGCCTTACTTTTTACATCTACAGACATTTGCCATTAGTACACAGTTTAATGAAAGGAAGTAATATGATATTCTGTTTTTTTGAATTTGTCTTCTATTACTTAGCTGAATGTTATGTAAATCAAATGATAAGGTATCATGTATAAGCATTTTTTTTCAATAATAGTCTTCCCTCATATCTCTTTGTCACATTTTGCTAATTGGTTTATCAGTTCATGAACAGTTGGATTGTTTATTCTCATTGGATATTATAAAACTTTTATGCAAATAATTGGAATATGTTTTCATTTCTCTTGGGAACATATCAAGTTTAGGAACTGATGGGTTATATGCTATGAAATATCAATTAAACACGTCAGCCATTTATAATCAGTTTCTAGGTTACCTACCTGACTAAGTTATGGTTTCTACTACTATGTAGAAAGACCATAACTACAGCAGTTCTCATAAAGAAAAACATTTATTTAGGACTGGCTTACAGTTCAAAGTTCTAGTTCGTTGTTGTCATGGCAGGGAGTAAAACAGTGTGCAGGTAGACATGCTGAAGAAGGAGCTGAGAATTCTACATCTTGATCCACATGCAGCAGAAGAGAACTGACTTAAGTTAATGAGACATCAAAGCTCACCATTTCTTAGTTATGCAGCTCCTACAACAAAGCCAAACTTACTCTAAAGCTACAACTCCTAATATTGCCATATTCCAATGGGGACCATTTTCTTTCAAACTACTACTTGTAACCATTCTATTATCTACTATGGAATTTTATATTTATCTTTGACATCACTTATATTTTAAACTTATATTCTTGAATGTCATCATTTTAGGTCACAACATTAAGATGTCAGCAATATTTAATATTACCATGCGAAATTTTTATAACATTTCCCTCTTTCCCCAAAGTAGACATTTCACAGATTGAAAATTAGTTTCCTTTTCTTTTTATTTTCTAACTAATACACATACCTAAAAGGATACACATTAAAGATGCTGCCAATTTGTAAGGGTGAAGTTGTAAGCAAAATAAAATTGGTTTGATGCTATTGCTATCATTTCTTGATAATTACTAAAATTGTAATGCAGGTCAGTTGCTCAACAACATTAAATCAACTGAAAATTCACTAATCTTCTCTTCTTAAAATTCATAGTAGTAAATAGAGCTTAAGAAGCTGTATTAGGACAGCCTTAAATTATCAAGGGAATTATGGGTATATTTACCCATATTTACTTCAACAAGTGTGTGTATATTTACCATATGCACAGATATTATTTTCCTTAGGAATTCTCAAAAAGTACACAGAGAAAGGATGACATATTATAATGTCAAAGGAAAAAAGAAATACATAGTAGATAACTACTGACATTGTTCGATGTGTTTGTTCTTAACCTGTAGAGGAAGCATATAAGAAGTAAATGCTTAAAGAAGTCTTGAGAAATTTCAGTTTCACAGATCCCTGCTGGTAGTTCAGCAAGTGTCCTCAACTACAGGTCTAGGGGATAACCTGCATTCAAAAGTGTGTTAACCTATATACTTGTGAACCCCAGGAGTGCTGACTGAGAGCACTCACATACTGAAAAAGAGAACAACCTGGAACCCCAGAGGCAAATAAAAGTCACACATATAAAATTGTTCCAAAATGTGTACATACTACCAGAATCCTATGCTGATATGGTGAAAAAAAATGGCTGCTGATGTTATTTATACATTTACTCAGTTATGTAAAAACAGAAAAGTCCTATTGTCTTTAAATTGTAAGGCAAAATGAATACAGAAAATAGAAACTAGTATAAAGAAATCCAAATAAATAAAAATTATAATAGCTCATGACTCACATCAAGATTATTCAAAAGGTCATGTTGATACATTTAAAGTAACAGAATGAGAGGCATAAAAATCCATTCTTGTCAATTCTGATTCTTTTTTTTTGTATTTCATTTCTTTATTTATTTTTTAAACAACTTTATTTTATAAAACAAAGATAAATGTACAGATTTTAAACATTTTTTGCTTAAAATTATACATTTTTGTCAGTACTTATTTTTCAGATTTTAACATAATTTTTACATGAAACTATATGAATATATTTTTTAGTCAGTACTTGATTTTTTTCAAGGTTTGATAGTATGCCTTGAAAACTTAATAGTTACAATGAGCATAAAGTACATGTAAAATAAAGTGTAACATGGAAATAGTTAAAGTTTTCTTGTTTTGTAAATATTTTTTTGTTTTGTTTTGTTTTCTTTATTTCTTGGACTTCATACAGTCTGTGAGTTGTTTCTGGGGGAGTGCAAGCTCTGGGGTTAACATCCCACTATCAGTGACTGCATATTATGTCTGTTCTTTTGTGACTGGGTTATCTCACTCAGGATTATATTCTCTAGATGCAGCCATTTTCTTAAGAATTTGGTTAAGTCATTGTTTCTGGTGGCTGAGTAGTATTCCATTGTGTATATGTACCACAATTTTTGTATCCATTCATCTTCTGAAGGGCATCTGGGTTCCTTCCAGCTTCTGGCTATTATAAATAGAGCCACTATGAACATTGTGGTGCATATATCTTTGTTGTGTATTAAAGTGTCTCTGGGGTATATGCCCAGCAGTGGAATAGCTGGGTCTTCAGGTAGTACTATATCCAATTTTCTGAGGTATCACCAGACTGATTTTCAGAGTAGTTGTATTAGCTTGAAACCCCACCAACAGTAGAGAAGTGTTCCTCTTTCTCCTCAGCCTCACCAGCATCTGCTGTCATCTGAGTTTTGGATCTTGGCCAATCTGACTGGTGTGAGGTGGAATCTCAGGGTTGTTTTGATTTGCATTTCCCTGATGGCTAAGGATGTCGAGCACTTCCTCAGGTGTTTCTCGGCCATTTGGGGTTCCTCAACTGAAAACGTTTTGTTTAGCTCTGTACCCCATTTTTTAATAGGGTTATTTTATTCTCTGGTGTCTAGCTTTTTGAGTTCCTTGTATACCTTGGATATTAGGCCTCTATCTGATGTGGTGTTGGTAAAGATCTTTTCCCATTCTGTTGGTTGCCATTTTGTTTTCTTGACAATGTCCTTAGCCTTACAGAAACTTTGCAATCTCATTAAGTCCCATTTGTTAATCTTTGACCTTAGAGCTTGAGCCATTGGTGTTTTGTTCAGGAAATTTTCTCCTGTGCCTATGTGTTCTAAGGTTTTCCCTACTTTCTCATCTAATAGTTTCAGTGTATCTGGTTTAATTCTGATTCTTTATATAAAACAATCTGAACTATTCGATAGATAATTGACTATTATGTTTTTTGTGGTTTTTAAACTTTCAAGAACATTATCAATACTTACTTGCAAAAATCTATAATATAATTTTTAATCCTTGTTTACAAAAATACCAAGTGAAGAAACATAGAAAAGGTAATTCTTTTTCTCTCATAAAAATTATTCAGCATTTGCTCAGTCTACCCATCCTAGCCTGACAGAATCACTGCTATGCTGGCTGGGACAGGTGAAATGTTTTCTTGATGTGGCCCTCAAAACACTAACTCATTGAACAAGACCTCTGGGAGCTAGAAATGTGTTTAGGAGCTCCCTAAGTTGCTTTAGGCCTGTCAATAAACACACTGCAGAGGGACTAACCTTTCATAATAGAACCACAGCTTGTCTGGGAGAATCTCGTCAAAATGTGAAAGTAAGAGAATATTGGGATCTTGGAATGCAACAAAATACAATAGTTACAAAAAGCTATAAAAACTTCTGTTTGATAAAAAAAATAACAACTTTGTGGCAGGCCTTATCCTAAGTTTAATTTGGTTAAAAACTACAGCTATACTGGATTCCTCAGATCAGAAGTATATGAATTTGTTATATTATTAATGCCTATGACTGATATTATCCAATTTCTTTTTTTTTTCCATATCCAATGCCTTTTATAAAACCCTGCCTGTTCTGCCTCAAATGTATGTCATTTTTCACTAATTATTATTGTATGCATGAATGTATATGTATATGCTTATACAAATTTTCCTAAATATAACCTGTTCAATATGTATAAAATTCTTATGTATATACTTCTGGGGCTGACTATTTGGAACCGGATAACCAATTAACATTTTATTCCTGGGAAAGGTCCACTTCACTTTTTCCCAGATTTTCTCAATTGGCTATATTTCTTTGTGTAGGGTTGAGGCAGCAGTAGAATTTCCCTTTTCCACTTTGGCATGCCCCTGGGCATGTCCTTGTTCAACACACTTTTGGGGAGTAATGTTGGTGATACTTCATGATTGTATATTCTGACTTTACTAGAGACAAAAATGTTACAACAAATGCACTCACTGATTCTCTAGTTCTTATACTTTTTCTTCTGCAATACACCTTGAGCCTTATATCTGAATTTTGACTGGTTGTGATTTCATGTATTATCTCTATCTATTGCAAAGAAGAGTTTTTTGATAGGTGGATAAGACCACACATACCTCTGGATATAAAGAAAAATATTTATAGACTGTTGGTAAGAATTATGTTGGTTTAGTACATTAGAAATAGTAGATTCTCTTCTAATGCCATAATTTCACCAACAGTGAATATTTAACTAAATTTATAGTTCTAGGAAAAGCATCATTATTGTGAGGGTCCTTAGTGCAACTAAAGAAGTCTTACTTAGCTATGCCCTTAACCACCAGCCAGCATGGAACATGGTAAAACAGTAAATTAATAATCTTAAAATCTTCTTACTTTCGAAATAGGATCACTTTAACCTCTTAGGGGGTAAAAAAACACCTTTTACAATAATTACAAATAATATGAAATAGGTTGGTGTGAATCTAGCCAAGCATGTGAAAGATCTGTATGATAAGAACTTCAAGTCTCTGCAGAAAGAAATTGAAGAAAACCTCAGAAGATGGAAGGATTGCTCATGCTCATGGACTGGCAGGATTAACATAGTAAAAGTGACCATTTTATCGAAAGCAATCTACAAATTCAATGCAACCTCAATCAAAATTCCAACTAAATTCTTCTTATGGATAAAAAGAGAAATTCTCAAATTCGTTTGGAACAACAAAAAACCTAGGATAGTGAAAACTATTCTCAACAATAAGAAAACTTTGTAGGGAATCACCATCCCTGACCTCAAGCTCTACTACAGAGCAAGAGTGATAAAAACTGCATGGTACAGACACAGGTATGTAGATGAATGGAATAGAATTGAGGACCCAGAAATGAGCCCACATACCTAGAGTCACTTGATCTTTGACAAACAAGCTAAAACCATCATGTTGCACAAAGACAGTATATTCAAAAAATGGTGCTTGCTTAAGTGTCCGTCTGCATTTAGAAGAATGCAAATTGACCAATTCTTATCTACTTGTAAAAAGCTCAAGAAGTCCAAGTGGTTCAAAGACCTCCATATAAAACTAGATACACTAAATCTATTAGAAGAGAATTTGGAACAGACCTGGACACACTGGGACAGGGGAAAACATCTTAAACAGAATACCAATGGCTCTAATACAAACTATTGACAAATAGTATTTTATAAAATTGAAAAGCTTCTGTAAGGCAAAGGACACAGTCAATAGAACAACATATTGGAAAAACATATTACTGATCCTACATCTGATAGTGGTTTAATAGCTAATATATACAAAAAAACTCAAGCAATTAGACTCCAGAGAATCAAATAACCCAATTAAAAAATGTTAGACAAAGCTCAACAAAGAATTCTCAACTGAGGAATATCAAATGGCTGAGAAGCACCTAAGGAAATGGTCAACCTTCTTAGTCATCAGGGAAATTCAAATCAAAACAACTCTGAGGTTGCACCTCACACCAGTCAGAATGGCAAAGATCAAAAACTCAAGTGACAGCAGATGCTGGCCAGGATGTGAAGAAAGGGGAAGGTTCCTCTATTGTTGATGGGATTGCTGGCTAGTTCAACCACTCTGGAAATAAGTCTGACAGGTCCTCAGAAAACTGGACATAGTACTGCCTGAGGATCCATCTATATCACTCTTAAGTATATACCCAAAAGATGCTCTAACATATAACAAGGACATATGTTCTGCTATGTTCATAGCAGCCTTATTAATAATAGCCAGAAGCTGGAAAGAGCCCAGATGTCCTTCAACATATGAATGGATATAGAAAGTGTGGTACATATGCAAAATGGAGTGCTACTCAGCTATTAAACACAGTGACTTTATAAAATTCCTAGGCAAACAGATGGAACTAGAAAATATCATCCTGAGTGTGGCAAAAGAACACACATGGTATGTACTCATTAATAAGTGGATATTAGAAAAACAGGTTGGAATGCCCATGATACAATTTGCAGACCATATGAAGCTCAAGAAGAAGAAACACCAAAGTGTAGATGCTTCAGCCCTACTTAGAAGGGTGAAAAAAATCACATTATGTAAAGGGTGGGAGCAATTGAAAGGAAGAGAAGAGGGGAAGAAGAAAAAGGGATCCACACAGGATCAAGTGTGGGAGGAGTAGGGGGGGGGGATTTACAGAGGGTCAGGAATTTTAACAGAGATGTGTGGCAATAGGGTATGGGAAACTGGGGGTAGCCAACTGAAAGTCTAAGATACCAGAAAAGCAAGAGTCGACCAGAACCCAGTGAGGATGACATTAGATGAAATACCCAAAAAAGGGGAGAGAGAACCTGGAGAGACCATATCCAGAGGTTAGGCACAGCCCCCAGCTCATGGATGGGGCCACCTAGCCTTCTCAAAATTTTAATCCTGAAGTGCTCCTGTCTAAAGAAAATAAAGACAACAGGACAAAGATTGGAGCAGATACTGAAGGAAAGGTCATCCAGAGACTTTCCACCTTGAGGTCCTTCCCATGTGCAGCCACCAAACCCAGTCACTATTGCTGATGCCAAGGAGTGCTTGCTGACAGGACCCTGATCTGGATGTCTGCTGTCAGGCTTTGACAGAGCCTTACAGATACAAATGAGGATACTTGTAGCCAACCATCCAGCTGAGCATGAAGACCCCAATGGAGTAGTTAGGGGAAGGACTGAAGAAGCCGAAGGGGTTTTCAACCCCACAGGATGATCAACAATATCAGTCATCCAGAACCCTGCAAAATACACATGGATATGTTGCAGAGGATGGCCTTATCTAGAATCAATAGGAATCATGGCTCTTGGTCTTGTGAATGCTTCATACCATAAGGAAGGGTAATATTAGGGTGGTGAAGCAGAAGTGGGTGATGGGGTAATACCCCCATAGAAACAGGGATAGGGGGCTTTGGATAGGGAGTTTGGAGAGAAAATCAGGAAGGGGGATAACATTTAAAATGTAAATAAATAAACCCACCATTTTTTTTAAAATCTTAAAATCTAAACCTGATTGATCCAAGTTTTGTGCACACATGGACAAGCGAGTAGGCTCAGGAGATCACCAGGCAAGAGAATGTCTAAGATTTACTATAAAAGGACATTTCCTGACTGAAAGAATATAAAGTGTAGGATTTCTGAAGTTTGAAATCTAAAAGGTGAGTAGAGTTAGGCAGAGTAAAAATAAGGGCAGAAACATATTGCATGGGAATCTGACACATACCCTCTACCTGTTGTTACAGATCCTCACTAAGAACTGTGGAAGCCTCTATCTCCTTAAAGCAGATGGCACCAAAGTGGGCATTGATATGCCAATGACTGATTAATGAGATGCTCTCAGAACCAGCAGAGGAGCAGAAGTGAGAGATGGTTGTAAGGAATGATCTCAAGCAGAGTTCCCTCAGAAGTTGCTTCAGCTTGACCTACAGGAAAAAATGTTTATCAGTATTCTTAGCAGAAACAAAGGCTCTTGCTAGCTTCCAAAATTGAGTCACCGATGAGTGTAGTGAGGCAGAAAAGAGGTCAGAAGGCTGAGAGGAAATAGTCAGCAGATAGAAACTTTGAACTAGAAGTGGGATATGTCTTTAAAGCTCATGGGGATATGTCTTTAAAGCTCAAAGTGTTCCTAATGTTCTCTGGTCTCCTTTAAGTCTCTCTTAAACAAGCTACTGCCAAGAGTTCTTAAAGTCCTCCTGCTTATTGGCTAGCTCTCCATCTTTGCTAAAATGAGCATTTCCTATCATCTAAAGCACCAAGGACTCTGTTATATAAACCAGAGTATCCAGAAGTTCTGGTTGGCTGCACAGTACTGTGTAATATTCTATTCCATCACAGTCTCAAGTTTAAAGAGCCTTAAATGGTTACCCAGAAAAGAGTGTATGAAAGGACTCGAATCTTAGAGCTCAGAAACATAAAGTCTAGTCCTGCTAATTGGAAAACCATGCCATTTTGGGAATATACAGCAAATATTTCAGATAACTTTCCTGTCTTAAATGTGGAGTTTTTGTTCCTGTCAAAACAGATTCAAAGCCTGCGACTTGAGCATGTCTGATTGTCCTGTAACCACAGAAATGGTTTGCAGTTACACGGGATATTTTCAATCTACATTTCCTGTGGTTATATCTCAATTTACATCCTTCATCTTTAAGCAGTATGGACACATCTCTGTCCTTTTATTTATGTCTTCATAAATGTAAAACCTGAGACCCTATTTATCTAGTCATTGAAAGTCTATAAAACAGTAATGTGAAATGTAAAATATTCAGTGATTCCAAAGAGAATAAAATTCTAAACTTGTTCCTATTTCCATAAGTCTCTTCATCAATGACACTAAGTATTATCAGTTTGATAATCATACATAAATAAGGATTGAATTGATAATGAGGGATTAAGCTAAAATTACCTCAAAAGCTTGCACATCCAAGCCAATGTTTCATAAAACCTTGACTTGGTTTGCAATTTTGCTTGTCATTTTCCTCATCAAAGAAGATTTACACATCCTATGATAGCACTAACCTTTTCAAAGAACGGCAAGTACACTTCATATAGTTAAGTAATTATGAATTATGGCTCTGAAGTGATCATATCTAAAACATCTGAGAAAATGTGAGAATAAGATAAGTCAAATGATAAGAGAAAGTGACTTTAATCCTCAACCTTTTGTAAGACCTCAATAATTTTACCATATCTGGGAACTTTATCTGAGTGATTCTAATTCTTTTTTGACAGAGGTATAATTATAGGAACAGTGCATTATAAAAACATATCTGTACTTTATTCTCTAGGAAGGGATTTATATACACACATTCAGAGACAGGGAGAGACAGAGACAGACAGAGAATGGTTTGGTTGCCTTCATTAACCTTTAATCTAGACATCACACAAATGACTAGCTTTGAAGTAATGTAAGCATTGGTATTTGTGATCCCCTTCCTCACTACAAAAAGAACAGGGTAAGGAGAAAATTACCAATTTAAACTTCAAAGACAAGACTGACTACCTGACCAAAGAGGGCAAGGTTTACTTCATATGTGTGATTGCCTCCGTCTGTTTCTCTAAGAAATCTGCTTGTTAAAGGCGACATAGAAGATATGTCTTTGGAAGAATAATGCACTGTTTACTCAGATTGCTGATTCTCTGAAAATAATAAAGTTTAAATATTCAGTTACTGGTTTTCGCCTATGGAATGGGCAAAAGTGCCACTCATATTTTATTTGGCAAAATGTAAGTAGGAATCAAAAGTATTTAATCCAAAGATATTTACTTAAACACTTACTAGTTACCAAGCACAGAGTGTTTTGTTGGTAATGTTGTTTGAGACATTAGGAAAGGTACACATCTGCATGATAATTTTTATTCATTAAATTGTTTTTTAAAATTCATCAGGTATTGAATCTGACAGTGACACACTTGAGAATCAGAATCAGAACAATCATTGCATCAGGTTAGAAGAAAAGGTAGAGAGGGGCAATGATGAAATGGAGGGACAGACGGATGAAAAGTTACATTGTTGGTGATGCTGTGATCAAGGTATCTGTGACACAGAAGGATGATCAGCACCGCTCACCAATCCAACAGCTGGATGGAGGATAGCTGAAGAACTCAATTTCCTTCTTTTTACACTGTACTAACAGCAACGTGTATTTAACCCAACACTGTTGTGAACTACACAGTTGGATCAGAGCCATACTATGTGATTCCAGGGAGACATTTTGGTGCAGTATTTTTAGCTATGAGGGGATATACTTTTTAACCTGGAAATATTTTTCAATAAGCGAAAGTGATGAGCTTTATGAAAGTATGTATTTATTTGAATTAACTCCTTTAAAAACTCTCCTGTAAAATTGAGGTGCTGAGTAGAAGTCTGATATGCTCCAGATATGTTTTGAATATGTTTCACCACTTAGAAAAATTGTGAAATTGGCAGTTATGTTTCAGCCACATAGTATGTAGATACAAAAAAATTGAAAATGCTTGTAATACTTAAAACACTAGAATATTAGCCTGGATATACAAAAACATTATTTTATTGGTTTTAATTTTTTGTATTAGAGTGATATATATACATATTTATATACATATATACATAGTTATTTTTATTAATCATTTTATTCATTTAGATCTCAAATGATATCTCACTTCCCAGTTAACCCTCCAACACACATCTGTTTTTACCCCTCCCCTTTGCCTGTTTGAGAGTGTTCCCCCACTCACCCACACAAGTCTACCCTAGCACTCTAGCATCCCCCTACTCTAGGGCATCAAGCCTTCTCAGGAACAAGGGTCTCAACTCAAATTGGTGTCAGGCAAGGCCATCCTCTGCGACATGTGTATCTGAAGCTACAGATTCTTCTAGGTACATGACTTGGTTGGTGGCATAGACTCTGGGAGAACAGGGCAGTCAGACCAGCCTATACTTTTCATTCAGTGGGGTTGCCATCCCCCTCTTCTTCTCCAATCCTCATGCCAGCTACCCCAACAGGTTCCCTGAGCTCTCTCTGATGATTGGCTCCAAGCATCTACAACTTCATCAGTCAGCTGCTGGCCGGACTTCCTCAGGAACTGCCACACTAGGTTTCTGTCAGCAAGTACCTCTTGACCAGGGCAACAGTGTTGGTTTTGTAGTCTGCAGACATGATGGATCACCAGGTGGGGCAGTCTACAGTTGGCCCTTTCTTCAGTCTCTTTTCCATATTTGTCCCTGTTCTTCCTTTGGATAGGAAAATTTCTGGGTTAAAAACTTAGAGATGCATGGGTGTCCCCATCCCGTGACTGAGACCATGCTTATCTGCTGGAGGAGGTCTCTACAAGATCTATCTCCTTCTTCTCTGCCCATTTTGGCTAAATTCATCCTTATTGGGTCCTGGGAGCCTCACTTTTCCCTGGTGTCTGGGACCCTCCAGTGGCTATCCCCAGTTCCTCATCCCTCCTGCTCAATATGTTTGATTGATTTCCTGTACCTTTCTCACATCACCTCTAGATCCTTATTTTCTCCCCCTCCTTTCTCCCTCCACGGTCGCCTTTTCCTTCTACCTCCTACAATCATCCTGTTGCCCACCTCAACGCAGGACTGAAGCATCTACACTCTGGTCTTCCTTCCTTCTATTTTTCATATGTTCTGTGGGTTGTATTATAGACATTGTGAGCGTTGGAGCTAATATCCACTTATCAGTGAGTGCCTACCATGTGTGTTTTCTATGTGTGAGTTACCTCACACAGGATGATATTTTCAAGTTCCATCCATGCCTAAGAATTTCATGAAGTCATTGTTTTTATGGTTAAGTAGTATTCCATTGTGTATGTGTACCATATTTTCTGTATCCATTCTTCTGTTGAGGGAGATCTGGGTCATTTTCATCTTTTGGCTTTTATAAATAGGCTCCTATGAACACAGTGGAGCATGTGTCCTTGTTATATGTTCGAGTATTTTTTGTACATATGCCCAGGAGTGAAGAACCTAGGTTCTTAAACACTTCAGATAGCTGGAAAAATATGTACAAGGATATATATGATGTCTATTAACATCAGAAAATGTGCTAATAGGATACCTCAAATAAGAATAGGAAGAAATTTTATTCTATTCTCAAGACCTGGCATTCTTGTGCTTTCTTCCTAGCTGTAGGTTGGCATAAAGCCAGGCATTTGAGAGAACTTGGTTTATTATTCTGTGCTTTGGGAAACTCTGGTTCATGGGGAATTGTCAACTGTCATAAGGATTCAAATATTCACCCTCGTATATGTCAATATGAAAGGTGTGCTGAGAATTTTCATTTGTTTCTTTGTTCTCAGTGCTGGGGACCAAAATGGCCCTTGTATATACTATACACATGCTCTACTTTTGGACAAGGTCTATCACCTCCTCTGTACATTTAAAAGAGCATCTTATCTATACTACATAGGATTGGTTGTAGAAGAATAACAAGAGATTTTAAGGTGAGAAACCAGCAAGCAACAGGTGTGTCTTTGACTCCTTTGCCTGATCCTGAGACTCATTTCCCTGTGTTGGGTTTCCTTGGCTAGCCTCTGTGTGAGGGCTTTTGACTTGTCTTTTTGGATGTTGCTTTGTGGTCCTTAGTTGTTGTCTCTTGGAAGACTGTTTTATTCTGGAGGGAGATGGAGGAGTGGAAGTGAGAGAGGAACTGGGAAGAGATGAGGAAGAATAAACAAAAGTCAGGGTGTACTGTATGAGAGAAGAATATATTTTCAATTAAATAAGAATAAATAAAGCATTATAAGAGAGAAAAGAGTGCAATAAATAGAGGAAATCATAAAACTATTTTTTTAAAAGAGAGAAGCGAACATTTATAATTTAAATCAAAATCTCTACTACCCTCAAAAAATGGTTTTCCCAAAGTGTTCCCTGTATTCACTCTTGATAATGCTATAATTAATTATCTCACTGAATTTTCAAAGAGCTATACTTCATCTTCTCGTGATGTTCACATTTCTAACCAATATTAGTATAATAATAATAAATGAAATAACTTGATGAAGCAATGCAGCTAACAAGAGCAAAGACAAAATCAAAATCAAAGCGACAAGTAGAGAT
Source organism: Micromys minutus (assembly GCF_963924665.1). Lineage (NCBI taxonomy): Eukaryota > Metazoa > Chordata > Mammalia > Rodentia > Muridae > Micromys > Micromys minutus. Next base: position 9,924,051 of record NC_137952.1, read on the forward strand.
GCCTTATGAAGTCTTATTCAGAACAATAAAAAAACTGACTCGGTATAGAAGTTCAGGTAGGGAAAATGGCCTCAGTGGTCATGTTTCCCTTTCTCTGATGTACTGAGAAGGTTACATTGTATGACGGTATTATTATGTGTATGAAGGCAACTTAAAAGCTGGCTGTATTTATGAGTTCCCTCAGACAACCTGCTCACCAGGGAGGAGTAGCTGCTAGACTGAGGCTCTGAATTAGCAAGAGGTACAAACCCTGCTGGGAAGAAATCCCTATCTTGACAGTCACCACTTCTACCTTCCTTATGGCTGTGTCCTCATTTGAAAAGAAAGAATGAGACATCACATGAAAATTCTTTCACACAGGCAGAAGCTCTATAAACCAAAGGAAACATTTCTATCAGTATGTAAAAAAAAAGTAGATGAAAATTATTCTAGCAAATATCAGTGTAAGAGAATGCTAAGCACCCATAATGACTTAGACTTCACATCCTGTATACAGTGTATATCATCACACTTCTCACAGAATTGAGAGACAGAAAAAAAAAAGGAGCATGTGGCATAAATTAGATAAATGCATTGGGATCATTTCAATAATCAAACATAAACCGTATAAGAGCAATATGGATAACAAACAGGCTATGTAAGAGTACATACTGTGGATACTGGGTAGAGATGTGGCGTTTGGAACCTCCATATTTGTAAAATTAATCATTTCTGCAAGTGTTATTAAGGAGCAATAACCTGTCAAACATTATTGAGGTTAAGCATTAAGGTTAAGAAGGAGCACCTTCATGGGAGGAAGTGGAGGGGGAGTGGGATGGAAGTTGAAAGAAAGGGAATAGTATTTGAAATGTAAATACAGAGAATATCCAACAAGGAAAGAAAATATTTTAAGTAGCATCAAATATAGAACTCCTGAACGGAGTTATGTGAGAGAACTAAGCAAAGTTTGCTTCTCCATAAATAAGGGACAGAAAGTTGAGTTATACAAAGGTATTTGATTGTTTGTTTGCTTTCTTGCTTGCTTGGTAAATGTATTAAATAAACACAGGATACAAATATTTGTCAAAGCCATATTAACTATAGTGTCATGAAAATTGCCACAAATTCCCACAAGCAGCATCATGTCCTAGAGATTTAGACTAATTACATGGAAACTTCTTTCACAGAGAGTTAAGAGCAGTGATGTCATGTAGAACATGGCTGAAGGAGTCAATGTCATGTCAGTGTCCCCAATACAAACTGAGGTGTGGAAAATTATGCGAAGCTCCTATCATAAAACCCAATGGCAACCGAGCCCTTTCTAGAAACTTGTTTCTAAGTTACCACTTTCAATTCTTGTATTTTTGTCTTGTTTTTGACATAGTAACAAATTGTGTTCTTTTTTTAGAATACATAATCTGGACATTAAAATGAAAACAGCAGAGCTAGTTATATAGTAGCTCAAGCAGAAAGCTAACAATAACAGCATTAAGCATCTACAATAGAGTATATAAAATGCAAAGATAATAGAAATCTCTTCTTCCTCCTTACATTATTATAGCAATATACTAATGTGCATGCTAATGCATTTAAAAATGTGTAAAGATAAACTGGCTTATACTAACCCAGTCAAAAACTTACCAAGTTATATTGGAATATAATTCTAACTAAAAGCATTTTTAGATTATGTTACTATGCTACCTAACAAGTAAATATGCCTGGAAGACTTAAATAAACACAACAAAAATGTACCTGACATTTTACAAGAGAGAGCCACTCTATAATCCACAGAGTTCACAAACCTAAGATACTGAAAGAGTCATATTAGTCTGATTCATTCAAATAGCATGAAGGCCTATTTACAAACAAACACCACAAAGCTTATAATCAAGATCAAACCCAGACTCTCAATTACCTGCTGCCCTATAATAAATTAACAAATTAAGAACACATGCTAAAGCACCGATGATGACTTTGAAAAGTAGTTTGTTAAGGGATGAAGAGGCTTGCAATGTTCAACTGTAAGTTTGCTCTGAAAACAGACATAACTAGACAAAGAGGAAGAAATTGATGCTTTTCTGCCCCCTTCACTGATGAGCATTTAAGGGACATTAAAGCCTTGAATCCTTCATCACTCTTTAGGTCGAAATAATTTGCTGACTTGCCATTTTGTTTCCAAGCTGTGGAACTTTATTAACAACAACTCCAACCCCAGTAGCAAGGGCATCTATGTGACTGACACCCACAGTAATAAAAACACTGCCCTTTCAGGCTTGTCAACTCTTCTTGCTAAAGGCAGCGTGAGGAGCTCCCTTGACAATGATTCATGGCTTGAAGCTCAGAACCATCTGCTGTCATGAAGAGTTTCTCAGCCAAGGTGAAGGGGGCGGGGTGCAGCTGTATTCCTTTTCCCTCTAAACTCTATCCAAATGCATTCAACGAGCCACAAAAAACCCTGGCATCACTTTGAACGTGGCAATGCATTATCTGCATATGTCCTCGTTTCAGTGGACTATTTCCACAGCCACCATCTCATTGCATGCTGTTTCTTTTCTCACTTCACTATGTGAAGTGTCAATTCTTCTCACTCTATAAACTTTCTAATATCCTTCTATCCCACGCAGTTCAAAGTTATTTGTCTACCTCTTTTTTTATTGGAAAGTACTTCTAATATGAATGAAACTTAAAGATTTGGCTGAATTTCATCAAGTTAAATTATATACTGTATATTTAAGGATATAAAACTACCATAATGTAACTGTTCATCCTTAAAGTGACAGAGGTAATTAGTCATATAATTAGGACTTAAGTGCTTGTCTCCTAACATTATACTCAGTATGCACCTCCCTACTCACGCATTCTCGGCTTCTCAACTGCTTCACTCAAACAGCTTACATCTTAATAAAGAATGGTTTGGGTTCATTTATCACCCAACAAATGACAAGGAATGTGTCAGATGCTTATACTTTATGTTGACATAATTGAGAAGAGATATATACAATTCTAGAAGATGCACTCTTTATACAGAAATTTAATTTTTTTCACTTAAATATACATTAAGACTTTTCACAACATAATGATTTTTGTTGGAACTCTAAAGTCAAAGGTAAAAAGAAGACTTGCATTTTTTGTTTCATATTCCAAACATGAATTCCAGTAAATTCTTTGAAAGTCTAGAAAATTCGAGTACATATAAACCTGTGGTTATACACAGACATGAAGTGAACCAGCATAAGGGTCAACACTGGAATTAGACTAGACTAATGAGCATGGAGAGCCTGCTGGTAGGAAAACACTCAAAACCCATTCTCAGATGCTACATTTGGGGACCAGTGAGCACCACATAAGTCAGTGCTAGGTTTGTACCAAATGTCTGAAACATCCATGTTAGCCAATGGCACCTTCTGAACTCAATAGAACAGGTCGAATTTAGTTTAACTGAAAAGGGTATGTTGTTTCTTTTCTTTTTTTTTAAAACAACTTCTTATTCCACCTAGCCAAGAGCAGAGGCAACACCATGGGTCAAATAGCTAAGAGCTAAAGGGACATAGTATTTAACTGTGTGAAAGTGTCACATTAATATGAATAAGAAAACTGAGGTCCCATCATTTCCTGAGGGAAGGAGATTGTCATATTTTTCAGTGGTATATTTATTCAGCATCAATGATATTTCAGTAAATAACTTCCCACCATGCTCATGCAAATTACCCTTTAACTTATACTCTGTGGGTCACATACGCACAAATGAATTAAAATAGGGAAAGAGAGAATTAAAGACCCAGAAATAAAACCACACACTTATGCACACATGATCTTTGACAAAGAAGTCAAAACTGGAAAAGAGAAAGCATCATCAATAAATGGCGCTGGTCTAACTGGCTTTATGCATGTCAAAATATATAAAAAATTTATATTTTTAAATATAAAAATATAACCCTATTTGTCACCTTGCACAAGGCTCAAATCCAAGTGGATCAAGGACATCAACATAAAACCAGATACATTCAATCTAATAAAAGACAAAGTGGGAATAGATACTTGAACTCATTGATACAGGAACAAATTTTCTAAATAGAACTTCAAGGGCTCATGCTCTAAAATGAAGAATTTAGAAATGGGACCTCTTGAAACTGGAAAGTTTCTGTACAGCAAAGGACATAGTCAATAAAACAAATAGTTAACCAACAAATTGGGAAAAACTTCACTAACACTGCACCCAATAGAGAACTAATATACAAAGAACTCAAGACACAAACTACCAAAAATCCAAACAACTCAATCAAAAAATAGGGCATAGAACTAAACAGAGAATTCACAACAGAGGAATTCAAGAGGAATCTCAAATGGCTGAGAAGCACCTAAAGAAATGTTCAAAGTGTTATGGATGCCTCGGTCCTTCTTAGAAGGGAGAACAACACAGGGGAGAAAATACAAGGTCAAATCAAAGATCAGGGATTGAAGAGATGATCTACAGAGATTGCCTCAACTGGAGAACCATATGCATATGCAGCCACCAAACCCAAGCACTATTGCTGATGCCAAGAAGTGTTTACTGGCAGGAGCCAAACATGGATGTTTCCTCAGAAACTCTGCCAGAGCCATACAAATACAGATAAGGATGCTTGCAGCTAAACCTCAGACTGAACATGGGGACCCAAATGAAAGAGCTAGAGAAAAGACTGAAGGAGCTGAAAGGGTTTGCACCCTTGTGGGAAGAACAACATCATCAACCAGCCAAGGCACTGAGGTGGAGAGGGTGATTAGGAGAGGGAGCACCTTCATGGTTGAGGGAGAGGAGGGAGAGAAAGGTATAATATTTGAAATGTAAATACAAAGAATATTCAGTAAAATTGAAAAAAAAATGTTCAAAGTCCTTAGTGATCAGAGAAATGCAAATCAAAATGATCCTGAGAATCCACTTTATACCAATCAGACTGGCATGGTATGTACTTACCAACAAGTGGATATTAACAAAACAAATAATGTACAAAATTCCCAAGATAAGGTCCACAGAACTCAAAAAAATCAACAAGCTGAAGGGCCCAAGTAAGGAATCCCAGTCTGATTTGAGAGCAAGAAGAAAGAAAGAAAAAAAGAAAGAAAGAAAGAAAGAAAGAGAGAGAGAGAGAGAGAGAGAAGGAGGGAGGGAGGGAGGGAGGGAGGGAGGGAGAGAGAGAGAGAGAGAGAGAGAGAGAGAGAGAGAGAGAGAGAGAGAGAGAGAGAGAAGGAAGGAAGGAAGGAAGGAAAGAAAGAAAGAAAGAAAGAAAGAAAGAAAGAAAGGAAGAAAGAAAGAAAGAAAGAAAGAAAGAAAGAAAGGAGAGGAAAAGGAGAAACCTGAGAGAGAAAGAGGACAGTGGGTGGAGGAGAACATGATCTGGTATTGGGTCTGAAAAAGAACTGAAGCCCTGAGAGCCAGTAGAAAGAATGGAAACAGGAAACTTTGGGAGGTAAGAGGTTGGGAAGACCCCTCAGAGACCTGGAAGATGAGAGACCCTCAAGACTCAAAAGGGTGGACCCTAGATAAAATTCCCTGCAGTGGGGAGAGGGAACTGGTAGAACCCACCTCCAGCAGAAAGACAGGGCATCAAGTGAGGGATGGGCTTGCTATTGCACAGTCAAAACTCTGACTTATAATTGTTCCTGTCAGAAAGAACTCCAGAGATGAAAATGGAGAAGAGCCTATGGAAAAGACGGTCCAGGGACAGGCCCAAAGTAGAATCCTGCTCAAGGACTAGAGGGAGGGGGGGGCACGGCCTGATACTATTACTGAGGCCCTAGGGTGCTTACAAAAGGTACGTATCATGACTGCCCTATGAGTCAGATGCAGGCATTTGGATTCAACCAATCAACAGAAGCTTCTGACCTCTGTGGTTGAATTAGGGAAAAGCTAGAAGAAGCTGAGGAAAAGGTCAACCCTGTAGAAAGACCAGCAATCTCAATTAACCTGAATCCTTGAGATCTCTCAGACACTGGATCACCAACCAGGCCGAATACACCAGCTGATAAGAGGCTCCCAACACATATACACCAGAGGACTACCAGGTCTGGGTTCAGTCAGAGAAGATGCACCTAACCCTCAGGAGACTGGAGGTCCCGGTTGTTTAGAGGTCAGGTGGGATGGGTGGGGTGGAGACATCCCTGTGGAGACAGAGGCAGACAGGAGGTGTGGGACATGGAAAAGTAGGAGGGTGGACCTGGAGGAGAATAAAATCTGGAATGTATAAAGGAAAAAGAAAAGAAAAGAAAAAAGACAGAAGAATAATAATAAGAAAAGAAAAGAGGGGGAGGGGGCTGCTCGGGAAGAAAACAAAATGGGATTCAATTGAAGAGCAAGGTATAAGAAATGTAAAATAATTACAATGAAACAAATTAAAAATGTATCACAATGAAACCTATTATCACTAATTATACAGGCCATTCTCCCTGGTCTCCATAGCCTCTAACATGAGCAAATATTCCCCATAAAGACACCAGACCTGTTGAAGAAACAGGCACCACAGCAAACATGCTCTGATAATGAAGGCAGGAAGTAGAAACCAAGGAACAAAATACAAGTGCAAGAACATAATCAAAGTAGGGCAACATCTACCAGATCCAGTTATCCAACCACAGCAGCCCCTGAAAACTTCAACAAAGCTGAAACACATGTCAAAGACCTTAAAACCATCTATAAATTATGACAAAGTGCTTCAAGAGGAAATTAATAAACCCTGTAAAGAAATCCAAGAAAACACAAACAATCGAAGGAAATAAATAAGACCTTTCAAGATCTGAAAACAGAAATAGAATCAGTAAGGAAAACACAAACTGAGGGAATTCTGGACATGAAAAATTTAGGAATTCACACAGAAACTACAGAAGAAAGTTTGTGAAAGAATCTCAGCTATTGAAGATATGCTAGAAGAAATGGATGTAGCAGTGAAACAAGATATTAAATATAAAAAAAAAAATCCTGAAGCAAAGCATCCAGAAAATCTGGAACACTATGAAAAGTCCAAAGGGTGAGGACTTAGAGCAGATATACATTGGGGGGTCCTGGATGAGATGCAGCAAAGACACATCACACAACAGATCTCACATATAGGTCCATTGGTGGGGTACAGAGCAAAAGGCTATCATAAGGGGGACTTGAGAGAGGGGAGTGGTGATGATGATGATGTCAAGAGGGACCTCTGAAAGGGTGCACCTGTCACATAGGGAATATATACAACTTGTAGTGACAGTGAAAATGAACCACCCTGGGAACAACAGGTTATGATATAAGCTGATGATCCTGGGTTAGTAAAAGGCAGACTAGTGGAGTCTCCGATTTATAATATTCTTTCCTCCTATTGTAAAACAGAAAGGGTCGTAAATAAGAAGGGGTTGCAGTGAGTCAGGAATTAGGCTGCTGTCCTCTATAGAGTGTTTCCTGCTGCCTGAAGTATCAATATCTTTGGGAACCCAAGAAAGCCGAGATGCTGGCAAAGTCCTGAGAACCCTGGCTGTTCCACTTGCTGTGCAGGATTTCTAGGATCACCTGAAGCCAGAGGCAGATGGTAAAGTTAAGGAGTTTAATAGGGTATGGTTTCAGGTGTACTTAAGATACATTAGGCCCCTGGTATTTGTAGTTTGGGAAGAGGAGTCCCAAAATCATGGAAAGGGGAAGAGATTCCACCCACAGGAATAGGAAGAAGGTGGGGAAACTTAGGTTGTTGGTTTACAAGAATACTTATCTGGACTCCATTTGACCCATGAGAAGTCAATTCAAATCAATTCCCTAAAGCTTACAAGAAGTTATTTTTAAGTTTTCAAAGAGAAAAAAGTTTTAGTCACGTTAACATTACCACTGTTCATACTCTGTACTGAAATCTATATTGTAAAAAGGCAGTCGATTCACACCTTTATGTTATAGCAAATGCTTGAAAATTATTTTAGGTTAAAAGCATGAACACTGCTTAAGGCAACCTCGGAGAGAACAGAAACCTCCTGTGGAGCAAAAGACCAAAGGTTATTTGATCTTAATTTTCAGTATGAATACAGCCCACAAAAAATGGAGCCTCTTCCATCTACCCAGAACACTGGATGTATATATAGACAGATGCTTTTAGCACAATGAGAAAGTACCTTTAAGTCTATACTTAGAAGACGACCAAAGGAAATTTAAAATCTCTAGCTTGTGACTATGATAATAACAGTAGTGCTTTTCCAGAGCTAGATTAATAGCTTATCAAACACCATTGCTTAATGTTAAAACTCTGAGCATTTACCTAAACATAGTGAAAGAGCGAAATCTGAAGTATTTTTCATTTACATGCATTTTATACCTTAAATCACTTTCTAATGCCCTTAAAAACTACATTTACATATCTTAAAACCCATACTTATGCTATAAAACACTTTATTATATTCTCAGAAATTACATAAACTTTACACCTTTTTTTTCCCTATCCAATCATTCACCAGGAGATGCAGGTGGTTGGTTGGTTACTGAGAGCACTCATTTTAAAGCCAGTTTCTTTGAAAAAGTTACACTGTAATCTGTTTTGGGAGTTTATCTCTCTTTTGTTGTTTGTTTGTTTGTTTGTTTTTTGAGTCTGATAACAATGTAAACATTGTTTAGACTTAGGTTTGGCTCTAGGAGACTGAGTCCTGTGGCCAGATTTTTACCTATGGTGAGAACTGAGAAGGCATCTGAAATTTTGGTTACTGCGGTTAAAGTGACAAATCTGTCAGTAGCCTAATTGTCCACAGCATCATAGATCTGAGAAAGACACATGTTGCCTGAGGAAGCAGGAAGTCAGACTGAGCATCTTCCAAGTCTATTAAAAATGACAGATTTACTGGCTACCTGGACCCCAGGTTTCTCTCTGGTCACCGGGGCAGAGGTCCCGGGCAGCAACAATCTTCAGCTGCCAGAAGATCAGACAGACTTTTCCGTGGCATAGAAACAAGGGAGAACTAGTGTATCTGGTGTGGGCAAAGTGGGGCAGTCAACACCTTATTGATTATTACTTATCCACAATTTGGACAGCTTCCTGGGAGCAGTTGAGATGAAGGGAAGTTTTTGGACAATGGCCAGATTTGCCCCGATTACAGACCATTCATCCTTTTTTGGGGAGACTTTGGGTGTTTTCAGGAACTAACCTGTCTCTCTATCATAAAAAGCTCTTTAGTGAAACATTGTAAAGGCCATGTTCAGCATATCTCTGCAGTGTTTGAGAGCCAAGTATACATTTAAGTATATCCAATTTACTTACTTGCTGTAAGGTTAGCGTTAAAACATATATACAGGTCTAAACTAAACATATTCCTACAATTAATTACATTAGTACTTAGCATGACTACAAGGATAATTCTGAACACCTTAAAGCATTTGATCATTTATAAGGTGACTGATGATTAACAAGCATTTTCAAATTATTCTTAACACTTTACAGTAAATAATTTTTTTTAAGACTAGGACTTTACAATCTATTGCTGTTTGGTTTAACCTCTTAAAAACTACATTTTAAAGTTGAAACTCTTCTGATTCTGAAATAAAATGTTTAGTAATAGAAACAGTCCATAGAGTGTGTATAAATTAGATAGCTAGCTAGCTAGCTAGCTAGATAGCTAGGTTGATTGATTGATTGATTGATTGATTGATTGATTTTGAATTATAAGCTTTTGTTATAGATTATGCAGATTTTAAACCATACCTGATAAGCTAATGCGCATTTTACAAATGCTGAGAAACGGTTTACAGAATAATCCCAAGGCATTTTTTTTTCTTTTTTTAGAGCAAAGCACAAAGAAATTGTAGAGATAGAGTATTTCTAACATGGGAAGAGTTTTTTTTTTTTTTTTTTTTTTTTTTTTTAGAAATGTAGAGCAGAGCCAGTTTAAATAGAAAATATTTGAGAATCATTTGGTTGTAACAGTGCAGTAGCTGTTGTTATGGATTTGTGAGAATCTGTCAATCAAGTTCACCAAGTTTTAGGTTATTGATTTGTGTGGATAACAAGCTGTTGTCACAAAATCTGAGTCATGCATGGAGGAAGAGAATGAGGGAGTCCCGTGTGGGACATCGTGAGTGTGTTCCTTTGAGCTCCAAGTGGGAGTTGAGAACTGAAGCTCTGGGGCTATAGGCTACAGGCAGAGATAGCCAAGAGAGAATAGGAAAAGGAGCTAGTAAGTGCCTTTAGTAGAGAAACCCATAGGGATGCTGAAGGCCAGAACCAAGAGAGAAAGTTGCCCATGTGGTGGGAGCCGTAGGGAAAAAGAAGCTAGTTCCCAAATCTAGAGACACTTAGGGCACCTGACACTGAGAACAACAGCGAGGGATAAGCAGGACATTAAAAGCACAGCAGGCAGCAGAAGCAGCAGCTGGAGAGCTGGACTCCAGAATTTGGAAGCAAACTCACAAACAAATGTTCCTTACATACCTTAAAAAGTTAGAGAAGCAGCTGGGTTTGGAGCAGATGCTGCAGGTATGTGTGCTGAGCATGCAGCTGCTGGAGGACTCCTTTGCTCCCCCACCCCACCCTTGTCTCCTGCCAGGTCCAGACCAGTTCTAATTTCTAAGGAAAGTACAGACCCATCAACCAGAACTGAAAAACCGGATATTTATGCAGTTCAGGGAAGAAGAGCAGACAAAAACAAACAGGGTTTGGAGCAAGAAAAAGGAAACATGGAATGAGAATGGGGCATTATTTTTCCACTCACCCATTGCTTGCAGTTATTTGTAAGGGTCCCGGATAACACTGGCATCTATGATACTGTTAGCCAGCACATTTGGATTGGTTATCTTAAGGATACTGAAGCCAGATTAGAGTGAAAATATCGATAAATTTAGAGGCCCTTAAGTCAGGCACTAGATACAATAATCAGAGGTTCTCCAAGAGACATCTCAAAGGACACTCAGAAAATAGGATTCAATTCTCATAAATGTAGAAGAAGAGATTAAGGGCATCTAAAGCACTAAGGGGACTGAGTGAAAAAGGCACAGGCTGAGCTCTGGGTCACCACGTCATAGTTCAGGGACAGGACAAAAAGCCCAAGAAGACATAGAGACTTGGTATCAGAACTTTCAGATGAATCCAAACAGCAAACATCATGCTCAAAAACAAAGCCTCCCCCAAGGAAAATGATCAGAGGTGAGTACTTCTGCCAGAGACTCAAGGAAGCTTTCACACCTACTAAGAGAATAGAAGGCCAAGAAATTGGTGAACTAGAAGATAGGTCTGTTTGTGGAGTAAGCAGGTAGGATCCCAGTATGACTGGGTCATAAGCACCAACACAATGATTTACTAGCCGAAGTACCTAGGCAGGTCCTGGCCAAAGTATGCAGGAGAGATCACTCCACAAAACAGATCTCACATAGAGGTAAACTGCAGCTCAGCTAGCAAAGGTCCATCTCAGAGTGTGGATGGATGGAGAAAGAGAGAGAGAGAGAGAGAGAGAGAGAGAGAGAGAGAGAGAGAGAGAGAGAGAGCTTCAATTAGAGAGCATTTAGGGGGAGATGTGGAAACCTAATGCAGTAAAAACTTCCTAGAATCTGTAAGGATGACTCTAGTGAGGACTTTCAGCATGGAGGATATGGAGTCTGAACTGGCCATCTCTTATTCAGGAGAGTTATCCAGTGATGAGACTGGTTTGCATTCAGAATCATTACCGGAAATGCTATGATTTAGACTCCTAAACAACCCAGCCTGGTGCTAGGACAGATGATTGCTCTCTGAAAAGTTATGGGTTGGAGAACGTGTTGCTCAGGACTGTATCAATACAACACACTGAACATAAAGAGGTTGAGTTGATACCTTCACTTTTATGTTTTAGACTCATGTCAAAGGAAGGCATTTGGCAGCTACAGAAAGAGAAACCTAGACACCAACCCAGCAACATGTGCCTGACAATAAAACTGTGGGAGTGACTGAACAGTGTCTGGTTTAACTCAAGGCCCATGCCACAGAGTGAGTCCATGCCCTATACTTGCCTGGATAGCCAGGAACCAGAAACTGGCTAGTTGAGAGACTTAGGATAGAACCAAACATGACTGGAAAAGAAATAAATGAAATGAGTCCTAATGATATTCTTCCATATTCTGACCAATATGATAAAGAAGATTCCTCTGGCAATAAATAAAAACAGGTGAGGAGACCTACAGCTGGACATTGTGTAGAGAAAGTCTAAATTGGGTGTATCATTGGGTTGCTTCCCTCAAAACTTGTGGGATCCCTAAGAAGATGGAGAGGAAAGATTGTACCAGTTAAAGGGGGTGGAGAACACCAGGATAACATGACTCACTGAATAAACTAAGCAGTGCTAATCTGGGCTTGCAGAGCCCGGAGCAGAATCATGGAGCCTGCAAGGGTCCTGACAGTGCCCTCTGTGTGTTTGTTATGGCTGTTATCTTGTTTTTGTGGAATTTGTCTCTCACTCTTTTGCCTGCTTTTGAAACTCTTTTTCTCTTTTTGGGTTGCCTTCTCCGAGGAATTTGACTTTCCTTCTCATATTTTGCTTTGTAGTGTTTGCTTGCTGTCCCTTGGGGTTTCTTCTTTTCTGGTGGGAAAAGGAGGGAACATGCATCTGAGAGAGAGGAAGGAGATCTGGTGGGACTCGGAGGAGTGAAAGTATCAGAAAGTGTAGCTGGAATGTATCTCATGAGAGAAGAAACTATTTTCAGTAGAAAACTGCAATTGAAAAAGTCATACCACAAAATTTATTTAGTATCTTCTTTTCCTCAGGCCTCTTTCCATTTTTATCCCTGTAGTTCTTTCAGACAGGAACAAGTATGGGTCAGAGCTTTGACTATGGGATGGCAACCCAGTGCCTCACTTGATGTCCTGTCTTTTTGCTGGAGGTGGGCTCTATAAGTTCCTTCTCCCCACTGTAGAGCATTTCATCTAGGGTCCCCCTAAACCCTTTGAGCCTTGAAGGTCTCTCACCTCCCAGGACTTTGATAGATTCTTTAGGGTCTTCCCAACCTCCTACTTCATGAGGTTGTCTGTTTCCATTTTTTTCTGCTGGCTCTCAGGTCTTCTGTCCATTTCCCCACCCAATACTAGATCATGTTCCCCTCTTCCCCATCCTGCCCACTTTATCTTCCCAAACCCATCCCTCCCCCACCCCCATAAAATTTTTAGTTGCTGCAGAGAAGAAAACTTTGTTTTAAAAATAAGTTGAAATCTGGACTTTCTAGTTGCCATTAAACTTCAGTTAGTGATGTGTCTGTCTTGAGGGTTAAAGTTAAATCGACCCTGTTTTAAGAATCTCAACTTCTTGAAGGCTTCATGAAGGACAATATTTTGTATGACTCTAATCTATCCTCAGTGTCTGTGTCATGGATCATAATCTGCCCTACTGCTACCAATTACTTGAAAAAGCAACAAAGAGGAGAGACAGCCTGTAGAAACCATATCTAGAATTTAGGCACAGCACCAGCTGAGGGATAGAATTACCCACCTGGCTCAAAAATTTTAACCCAGAATTACTCTTGTCTAAAGAAAATATAGGGGCAAAGAGTAGAACTGAGACTTAAGGAAAGGCCATCCAGAGACTGCCCTGCCTGGAGCTCAATCCCATATGCAGAGATCAAACTCATATACTATTGCTGACAACAAGAAGTGCTTGCTGAAAGCCTGATATAGCTGCCTACTGAGAGGCTCTGCCAGAGCATGACAAATGCAGATGTGTATGTTTGCAGCCAACCATCTGTCTGAGCACAGGGACCCCACTGGAAGAGTTAGGGGAGAGACTGAAGGAGATGAAGGGATTTGAAACCTCATAGGAAAAACAATATCAATTAACCAGACCCCACACTCCCACCCCCAGAACTCCCAGGGACTAAACCACCAACCAAAGAGGACACATGGAGGGGACCCATAGCTTCAGATGCATATGTAGCAAAGAATGGTCTTATCTGGCATCAATAGGAGGGAAGGTTCTTGGTTCATTGAAGGCTTAATGCCCCAGTGTAGGGGAATGCTATGGGTATGAGGTAGAAGTAGGTGGTTGGTGGGTGGGTTATACTCTTAGAGGCAGGGGAAGGGAAAATGGGATGGGGAGTTTGTGGTGGAGAAACTGGAAAATGGAATAACATTTGAAACACAAATATATAAAATAACTAATAAAAACTAAATTATGATTGTATTTTATTATTCTGTATTTATAGTTTCACATGTATAGCATGTATAAACATTAGTGTTTCATTGAACGTGGTACATCTAAAATTAGTGATGTGTTGACTAGTTATTTGTCAGGCTACTTTTACAAGTTTACACCTTTCTTGAGCATGAGAAGGTTGGAGCCAGTTGTGATGGTGCACAGCTATATCACCATGGAAACAGAAGTTTTGCCATTGACTTTGTTTCCAGACTGCCCTACTATTTCTTGAGTAACTGTGCTCGAGGTTTTTTCTCGCATAAAATTAGCAAGGTACAGTGGGATTGAAGTGTAATGTTAATTAACCTAATCTATTAGATGTTTGTAGAATAGTTTACTTCAAAGTAATGGGATACACACTCTTTGCAGGTTCCTATGGACTCTTTAACTAAGATGTATTTCTTTCTGGGCCATAAAACATGCCTTACCAAAAATAAGTAGAAGTCATATAAAATTTTAAAATATTCATTGCATAGGGTCCACAGCAATTCAGAATATTTTCAAATTAGAATATAATTATCTCACTTCCCCCTACCCTTCTTTTCCTATAACCCCTCTATGAAACCCCTCCAATGTCTGCTTTCCTTTCCTCTCAAATTGCTTGTGTCTTTTTCTTTGATTATATTAACTTCAGACTTAAAGCCCACACAACAGGAAAAAAAATTAGCACATGCTAGAGACAGTCAGCTATCTTTTTAGAGGAGAACCTAGTACCCTTACTTTACTAAACCAATATAATTCCTAACAGCACTCTAAAATTTAAATCTAATACAAACAAATCCCTTTTCTCCCTTACCAAAGAAGCCACTCTTCACAAGAGACTGTTTCAGAAAGCCACAGCAGGTCCTGATGCAGATATCAGCAAAGTGATGCCTTTGGAGGCTCTAAGTTGATGTAAATATTCCCAGCATACAGGAGTAAGTAGGACAGGAAGTCTACCCACCCACTGAGGAACTATTGGCATTTGATTTCTACTGGGTGAGAGAGGCTCAGTTTTCATTAAGAATGTGATCCCTGGGAAGCAAAAAATTCTCCTTGGCATGTTCCACTCCTAAGGTTACCTGGGCAACACAAACTGGATTAGTGGAGAAAGAAAAGGTGAAAATCTCAAAGTTGGGGGGAAGAATTGTGAAGGTAGAGAGTGTAGTTATAAATACATTCAATGCAAGATTTTGAGAACTAATAAAATATTATTGAAAAATAAAATGTTATACCAATATTTAATTTGTGACAGTGTATAAAAATAAATACAGAACATAAACATTATTATATAGTAATTATTTCTATGATTATATGACTTTCAAAAAGTGTTCATATATAATATATATTTCTAACATATATACATTAATTAGATGATGGTATAAAAGTTATTGACTGTAGACTGGTGTCTTATGAATATATTCAATAATATGTAAGTGGATATAGATTCATGTGTGACTTTTCATTGCATGTAAGGAATGTGCAGTGATTAAATAAATTAGGGCAATTGATCGATTCAACTCCTAGAACAGCTATGATTTCCTTGGTTTGGAAACTTGCAAGATCTTCTATATAAACTATTTCAAAGCACACAACTGCTGTCACCACAACCTTTGCCTATCACACTATAGAGCCTTAGTTTATAAGTTTGCTGTGGAAAGTGCAGGATAAAGTACTGATTGTTGAAGATTTTTATAAAACTGCACTTCATACTGTCATCCACACAGGAGAACATGGACATATAAATGCGATAAGAGTGAGGAAGGTCCATTCTAACTTTCTCTCACTTGAAATACAGTGTAACACAAATAAGGTTTGGTGGAAATACTAAGGACCTGGAAAAGCAATCAGGGTATAATTAAAATATAATTAAAATTGAGAGCGCTTAAGTGCAACCGTATCTGTGGGTAGAAAGATTCTAATTTGTTTACTCCAAACTTTAATAAAGGCTACTGTATGAGGTAGAAGAAGTAGTTTGTTTTTTTCTTTACAGTTTTGTTGCTTCCTATAAGTAGTAGGTATTTTGATTGTATCAAATAAGTGGATGTCAGAGGAAATAATCTTGTAATAAAGAAGTTGAATATAATCAGACTATTTTATAGGCCAATTCCCCCCATTAAAAAAAACCAAGAAAGTTTAAGAAGAGATAAAGAATGACATGTTTCAAGATTAAAGAAGAGCTTGTAGTCAGTACTGTGTCAGCTAACACCACACATGGCCCTAGTTCATTAAGGCTCTGATAACTTGGGCATCCAGTATCAGGGTGCCTGGTGTATGGCCAAATGAGATTTTGCTTATCATGAGCACTGCTTTGGGAATTGTTAAGGTTTTTAAAATTTAAACGCCATCTCGTTTACAGTATTGTATTACTATTTAATCTTTATTCGATAATTCTAAAGCTGTTTCTAGGTCACCATTAATGGTTATGCATGAATTGATTGTTACTTAATGTCGCCATGTTGATTAATATGCCCTGAGCTGATAAAATACCAAACACATATATACTTTCTTTGAAAATAAAAATATATGAATTATAAGTTATTGATAAAAACACTATATAAATTTTCTCCTACCTGCTCCTCTCAGTTGATAACCAAAGGAAGAAGATGATGTCTGTCTTCACTATGATAACACATGGGTTAAGAGGCAACTTGGTGGCTTCTGTTTTCTACAGATGAACAGGGAATTAGATGAAGTAACCAAAAAAAAAAATAATAATAATAATGTTTTAGAGTGTGCATTCCTACTTTACACTTGAAATGAGATTTTGAAAGTGAAATTAAGTATTTGGAAAGGAGAGAACATCCTACATTACCCGTGTGGATCATAAATTGGATCAGATTCCTTAGGAGAAAGTGGTAGTGATAGATCTCTTTATGGAAACAGTGTCCAATCTGATATCTGAGAAAGAGGCCTGGCTGCATATTTGGGATGCAAGGTAAAAGACTAGAGCAGATTTGGAAGACTCAGAGAAACCTACTCTGAATTCTACCTGAATAAAGACCCTATGATAAAAGCACTTTGGTTAAAATTCAGTTACACTGACCTTGAACTTTGGACTTTCTGAAATTTAAAAAAAAAAAATGTTTAAGTCCACCAAATCTGTGGTAACTTTTTGACATAAGAAGTGATTTCTTTATAATTCACTTGACAAAAGGTGAACCACAGTACAAAATTTGAGCTCATATTTCATTTGCAACTGTCTGTACCAGCCCACCTCAGCCCCTAGCTCTTTCTGTCCACTTGGCTCAGTTTTGGTTCAGATGATATAGACTTTCTCAAACCCCGGATACTTACATACAATTCTAATAATCATTGACAATAACAGAGAATTCAAGATGAGGCAGTCTCTGTAGATCTCTTCTTCAATCCCTGCTCCTCTATTTGACCTTGTATTCCTCCCCTGTTTAATTCTCCCTTCTAAAAAGGACTGGGCCACCCACATTCTGGTTTTCCTTCTTTTTGAGCTTCATAAGTTCTATGGGTGGTTTCTTGGGAACAGATATGGATGTCTCCTCAGAGGCTCTCCCAGAGTCATATAGATGCAGACGAGGAAGCTTGCAGCTAAACATCAAACTGAACACAGGGACTACAATGAAAGAGCTAGAGAAAGAGCTAAAAGAGCTGAAGGGTTTGCAACCTCATGGGAGGAACAACACCATCAACAGCCAAGGGACTGAGGTGAAGAGGGTGATTTGGAGAGGGAGCACCTTCATGGAAGCAAGTTGAGGGGGAGGAGGGAGGGAAGGAGGAAGAGAAATGCATAGCATTTGAAATTTAAATACAGAGAATATCCAATAAAATTGAAAAAAAAAACACAAAGAAATAACAACAAAAACAACAGAGAATTCCAGGCCCATCAGGTCTAGAGATATAGGGTACAGATTAAAAATACCCTCACATAGTAAATCCTGGGTCCATTATAATCTGGTATCTAAATGAGATATTTGATTGTATAATACATTCCATGCCAGAATAAAATTTTATTGAGAATCAAAATGCATATATATTCCTATGAAAACCCAAGTGTGCTACTTTTATCTCTGTCTTCTTTCCTTGAGACATGCTGTCTCACTGAATCAGAAACCTGCCTTTTGGGCTATGCTAGTTGGCCAGCCAACAAACTCTGAGTAACTACCTGTCTCTACCACCAAATGCTAGGATTACAGGTCAAGCAGCCATGTCCAGCTTTTCACATAGTCTCAGGGGATTCAAACTCAGGGCCTCATGTTTGCTGAGAAAGTGTTCCTGCCCACTGAACCATCTCCCTAGATGCAGAAAAAAAAATTACAGGTACAATTATAGCATAATACAGTTAAGCTTTATTCCAAGCTTTGCTCAAGAATTCTTTACAGTGGTTTCATTACTATTTAAAGCCAATTCTTTTCATCAGATTTATGTTGATCCACAAAACAGCCTCTTATGTTGGGAATTGATACAAAGGCATTTCAGAATCACCAGTGTTGTAAAAGAGCCCTAAACACTTCAAGCAAAGTTGCTCTTGATATTAAAGTTTTCTGTGTGGTTACACTGGGAACATGTGTTATCTATTCTGAGTGCTGATATTTTTGCATTTCTTGATATAAGTTCTAGAATACTGGGAATAAACTCTTATCCTCATGGTAAACATAACCTCCTATAAGCCTGCATTTGTCAAAGAAATCTACACTGGTGTGGTGGCCGAGTCATGAAGAGCTAAATTCACTTGGTCAGTTAATAAAATCTGTGCCCAGTGTTTGAAAACAATCATGTCACATTCTATAGCTTAAAATCAAAGGAAGGATTAAATTTAGTATCAGAAAATAGGAGAGAGGGGGAGAGGGATAGGGAAGAAAGAGAGTGAAAGATATATAGGAAGACAGACAGTCACAGATAGGCGGATACCAAGACAAAGATATAGACAGAAACAGAAAGACGGGGAAACAGGCAGAAGAATAAGACAGATATGAGAAGCTAAAGATGCACAAGACAATTACTTAGCAAAGTAAGAAATAAGCAGGCATACATTCAAGTTGCTCACTAAGCAGCCCCATGTGTATGAATGGATTAAAT
Source organism: Micromys minutus (assembly GCF_963924665.1). NCBI lineage: Eukaryota > Metazoa > Chordata > Mammalia > Rodentia > Muridae > Micromys > Micromys minutus. The sequence goes on from NC_137952.1 coordinate 9,943,185, forward strand.
AATATACCATCATCTTTTCTTATGTAGAGACTAAAATTTAGAGTTTGTTACTATATTTCCATGTAAGAAATATGGATAAAAATAGTAAAGTAGTAAAGAACATAGATGCAATATGATTTGTGACTGTATATTTCCTGCTTTTAAATTTTCAATTTAAAATATCTTAAGCAGGCATAGTATAAGTAGTCAGAAAATTCCCATCTCCTGTACCCTTCAGTTACTTCCTCCAAAGCTAACGATTATTAAAGCTAAGAGGTTATTGTTGGAAGGATACTATTTAAAAAAAAATCACATCAACAATTCTTCCATTGTTGTTTTGATGCTGCTGCTATTTTTTTCTAGGATACCATCTGGTAATACAAACTGCATTTGATCGTGTTTACTGAGTGTCTCTAATATCTGCAGTATAAGGATTATGCTGCGATGTTTGAACAGGAAGTAGTCCTTACTCTAAGCCTGAAGACTTGAGTTCAGTCTCTGGAATCCACATAATAGAAGGAGAAAACCAACAACTGCAGATTGCCTTATCACTGGATCATTATTGCATGGCATGTGTGCCCCCCACCCTGAACCCCACAATTAAATAGTTACAGAAAATAAAAGAGTACTGTAGTGTGTGCTGCCTTCAAGCTAATAGCTTAGTGAAGGAAATTTTAGAAAACTCCTGAAACACACCCTTTTCTATAATGTGCTAGTTTTGCAACTAAGAATGCAAGATTTGGTATCTATCCCTGAATATCAAAAGAGGGTCACATTGAAAACCAAAAACACTTGATCGTTTCCAATGTTTGATATCTGTGTAATTTCAGGAAAATGACTTAAGCTTCCATTATTTTCTTCATTTATAGAACTGAAACTCATAGTATAGTGCTCTCAGGGTTGTTAAAGGAGATGAGCAGTATGCTTCAGCCGTATTTTAAATGTGGTTAACACTGATTTATTAATTATTCTTTAAAACCAGTGGTACTCAAGTAGGGACATCTGAAAATTCCTGTAATGAATGGATTTCTACAACTTTTAGGGATGTTACCCATATCTACTGAAAAGCTATAAATGTCTATACAGCCAAGGTTTAGAAATCTGGTTCTCAAAGAAGAGATGAGGAGTTTTGTTGGTGTTGATTTGCTTGGTTTGCTTTGGTTTTGGCTTGTTTTTATTGTTGGTGGTGTTGTTTGGCATCCTTGGATATGAGTAAGCCAGGATTCACTGTTAACAAAATATACTTTGTAAAATACAGTCAGTTCAAACATTGAGCAGCCAAAGATTTATTTTTATATTTAAAGTGAAGTGGAAAAATAGAAAATGAAGATAAAAACACACACTGCTCTCTCTGGCAACCAAGTCTTAAAAGTCCTGACTTTGTCAGACATGCATCTTTCCATCCCAAACCTACTTCTTCCAGCCCATCCCCGTCGGCACTTTCTTCAGTTACCCTGGGCATATAAAATGCAGGCTTTCTCTCTCCCCTAGTGAAAGAAGGATGGGGTAGACACAGACACGCCCTCTTACATTTCCATCACACTTTCACTTAAGGAACTTACAGCCTCATTGAAGCCTTTGCTGGGGCTATATCTTCAGAAACATGACCTGTTTGGAACTCGATTCAGATTTCCTCTTGTTAAAAAGCCACATCCTTTTCAGCTCTCTGAAAAGAAAATGAACAAACGAAGAGATCTAGTAATGAGAGCTGAAAAGACCATTTTCACAGACTTAACAAAAGTGAAAGAAGAAATATTTTCCATTATTATTTTTAGCATAAAGGAATATCAGTGGAATGGAATCACAGAGAAAGCTATTTACCGCATTCTCCCCAGGGAATCCTGCAGCTACACAAACACTTCAGCCAGTATTAAGGCTAAAATTTTGAGGTATAAGGGAATGGTGATACCTTAAAATGACCTGAGTGTGCAAAGATGTGTCTACTCAGAAGGAAAACTGAAGGTAGCATAACATCTCCAAACAGCATCATAGAAGTTTTTGGGAAGGAGTTAGAAAATAAGACAGCTCTATTATCAATAGTAATAATAATAGGATTGACCTAAAGAATAATTGTATTTTTAAGAATTTTAATTTTTTGTTTAAAGATTTAATATATGTATATATGCATGCATATATATGTATATGTGTGTATATATGTATATATATATATATGTATATAAACATATATGTGTGTGTGTATATATGTATATATACACTCACATACAATGTAGCTGTCTTCAGACACCTGTGGCTAGATTTCAAACTGCTGGATAGTACCATGTTGCAGTAGGCATCAATGTTCCTCCTCATCTGGAAACTGTACAGAATCCATGTTACAATGTCAGCATTCCAGTCACATTATGCCCACTTGTGCAATAGTGGCACAACTCTTAAGGGCCAGTTATCTGATCTTAGATTAGATTTGTGGCCCACTTCACTGAAAGGAATGTTACAAGATGCTGTAAACATAGTAAAAAGTAAAATAAATCATGTCTGGCTCTATATGAGACATTGCTACTGTTGTTTACCTTCCTTTGTATAGCATCAAACTACCTCCTAAATATGTATGTTTATAGCCAGAGACAAATGTTACCCTCTTAACCTTGATCAAAGGAGTTTGTTGAGCTTTGAATGGTGGCAACTGGAAAGTTATGGCCACACAAGTTGCTGAGAATAATTAGTCTATTAGTGATCAGCCCTAAACTTTCCAGGTAAGTCTCAGGAAATATCCAGCAATAAGGGATAGAAAGACGGCAAGAGGGAGAAGAGAGACACAAAGGCATGGCAGAGCCATTGTAGGGTTAATATCATAGGTGTGTTTGTCTGTACTGGGTCTGAACAAGCCTGGAGCTATCACCAGTCATCAGTAAATCTGGGGTGCACTCACAGATTCCTAGCCTCCCTCTTCTAACCGTCACTGAACTATAAGCTACTGAGGAATTGTGGGGGATGACACAGTAATTGTTTTCAACTGTATACCCAACAGTGAACACACAAGGGTACAGTGGATAGATCTAAACCTGTGGTCATACATATAGCCCTGGTCAAAATCAGTCAGCCAAAGATCAAAGAAAAAAAAAAAAGAAATGAACGTAATTAAAAGTCTTGGTGAGTATTTACAGGTATAGAAGAGACAGAGGAAAAGGTGTGTGTGAGAGATTAATGACAATGTTTTATATCCTTATATGATGTAATAAAAAACCAAAATTATCTTATACATTTTCTAAGATTTATTTATTTTATAATATAATTAATATAATATATGCAGGTATTGTGTCTGCATAAGTCTGTGCATACAGTACACACAGAAGACAGAGGAAGGCATCAGATATTCCTAGAACTAGAGTCAGAGAGGATTATGAGTAGCTTGTGGCTGCTGGGAACTGGATTTGGATCTTCTCTAAGAGCAGCAAGTGTGTTTAACCACTAAGCCCTCTTTCCGGTCCTGAAAATACAAATTTAACCAGTAAACAACAACAGAAAAATCAATGCCGAGGAGGACTTCCTTTTTCTGTTCTCACCATCCATTTTATCCATTCTCAGAGACACTGGATTCTGCTTGTGTCTTCAAGTAAACTGTTATCATAAGATATTTTGACAATTTAAGGTGAGCTTACACAGGAAAAGGTTCTGATTGTTAGAGTACAGCCGGCCAGCCCGATTGCAAAGTTACTTTAACATCTGGACCACACTGGATTGCTTAGCCCTCTTCTTTGTCTCAGCACACATAGGCAAAGAAAGCAATCTATGCTGTGTAGCTCTCACCTAGAAGGCTAAAACGGTTGGCTAGCCTCTTCAGTGCATACAGTGACACCAAGGTCAAACCACCAACATAACACATGAAAGAGAAAGTGGTGTGACTCTGTCAAACTTAGAGTTTCCTCGATCATCACACCCTATTCAATGAAACCTGGCAGTGCCACTACTAATAAATTACTGTGCACACGTTTGCAGCTAAAGCTGTAAGTGCACATCCACCAAGATCATGCCCTTGTAGCGTGCCTTTAACTTCACTTCTCATGGCCCTTATTTTCCTAATGCCTGAGGCTGCAGAAAAAAATGGTGCAGTTAAATATTAGACAAGTGGTAGCTGCTTTATAAATCACATTAAAATAAATAGAATTTGTTGCTGAAATTAAAAAGCCCCGGCAAGGCTCTTATGTAAATAAAACTATTGCTCCTTTGTATATTGAGATTGTATTTATCAAACACACACACACACAAAAAAAAAGAATGAACACAAATTGCATGAAAAAAAAAGCAGCTCACTTAAGACAAAACCATGGAATGTAATAAAAAGATTTATCACGTGACAAAAATGAAAATTAAATTCCCGTTAAAATATTTATGTAGATGTGGCTGGAGCATTCAGCTGAGAGATAAATCAGAGGGCCCTTTGGCATTTCACAGGCATAACTCCTCTATGGCACTGCTGCAGATTTAGATCTTACAAGATGCTAATGGCACCTCCATTCCCTGGGCAGTCTCTGCAGTCTCCTTTTGCTCAGCAAGTGGTATGAATTTGCATCCATATTTCAAATATACTTCTATCTCATTACTGGCTTCTTATTTCTTTGCGATTTATAACTCTATAAAATAACAGGTAGTCCCAGTGGGAATGGGATTTCAAAAAGGCAAATTCTGCATAATATGGACATTTATCATTTTTCTCTTCCTTACATTTTTTTTCCTTCATCATCTCCAGGGCAAGGGGAAGAATGACAGGAAGCAGCATAAAGTGACAGGCAAAGGTGTACTTTCCTTAAAATAATGTCATCTGAAAGCTTTCAACATTAGGACTAACAGCTCTAAATGACACCTTCAAGCAGGTGGCAATATCTTTTGTGACGTTGCCGACATTCCGCTGAACTGTGATCTTTAAATACTATGTGTGCTTTTAGAGAGTGATTCACTGGGTACCTGTTAATTTGTAAAAGTCTTAATCATTTAAAATTCAGGAAGTCCTTTCTGTAATAAGTCTGAACATAACATACCTATTTAGTATTCCTGCAGATGTCACAAGCAATTTCGGAGTTGTTACACTGTAATTCTGAGCTACTTAATAGATATTAGGAGAGTAGCAGTTGTGTCGCTGTAGATAAGACTCTTTCACAGTTTCCGTGTCAAATGTACCTCTGACTGGGTTTTAGAATTTAGTTAAAGTGAAATTACACGCTTGTGATACCTGACAGGTTCAGGGACTTAGAGGGATTTTCCAGGGGCAGGAAAGAGCAAGTTATCCTGAAGTAAATGGCAGCACAGAGGTATGTAGGTGAAGGAGTTTAATATTGCCATGATTAAACTTAGATGTGTAAATTTTTAATTTGTATGGTAAATTAAAGAATTTAAATGCGTGTAAACCTTCCAGATTTTCTTCTTTTTAGATTTCCATTTTAGGAGAGTAAAATTTATATTTAGTAAAAGTTTACAGGCCATATGCTTGAATACCAAGTACCAGAGTGTCTATCTTATTTTTCAAAATCCATTCATACCCTAAATGAATTTCTAAGTTAAAATAAAAAGTTTTAATGTTTGACTCAGACTATGATTCTTACATTTACTGAACTGTTTCGTGCAGAGTTACTTAGGAGATGTTTTATTAGACATAACAAAAATTGAGACCAAGATGTCTATAAACAGAACATTTGGCTTCTGTAATTAACATAGCCAAACCATGAGTTAGTCCAGGAACCCACAAGCAAACTATATTTTTCTTCTCCATCTATTTCTCATGGTGTCAATTTACAGATAGGATGGCTTCTATCATTTTCAACCAGCAAAAGTAAGACATATTGATTCAAAGCATTCATGCAAAAAAATAAAAAACAGTCTACCCTGGGGAAATATATGTCAGAGCATTGAAGACTAGGAACACATGGGAGTTCATGACATGGTCATAGAATGCAGATGACCAACAGTGAGCAAACTAGACATTATGCACTTTTAATCCACAACATTCTTTCTTTCTCACAATATTATATTCTGTTCATAATATGAAGGCATAGAGAGGTTGACAAAAGCTTTAAACTGTGTTCCAAAGAGCAGAGGAAGTTTTACAAGTTAGTGAGAATGCAGGTATCTTAGCTTTAGTGACCAGTTTGACAACACAGCCGAAAGTCATCTAAAAGGAAAGCTTTCAATGAGGAATTTCACAGACTAGATTGACATATTCATGTATGTGTAGGGGATTGTCTTAACAGTTAGTTGTTGTAGGAGAGCTCAGTTCCTTCTGGTGGTGAGATTCTTTAGGCAGGCGGTCCTGGGCTGAGTCAGAATAAACAAACTTATTACAAGCCTGAGGATGAACTGCCAAATATCAATTTTCCATGGTTTCTTGTTAAATTTCTCCTTTACTTTCTCCCTGAATTCTTTTAAAGTAGTACTATAACCTATAAAATATAATAAACCTTTTCCTCTCTTAAGTTGATTTGATCATGGAATTGGTCATAAAAACAGAAAAGAAGCTTGAATACCAGATATGTATGTGTTATCCAGAATCTATGGTTAAGACATCTTGTTAGTCATAGTAGCTTTTCTGCAATAAAATGAGGGTAGTTGTTGGGGTCCCATGTGGATTATGGATTCAGAAATTAACTTTCACCTTGTGATCCTGGATGGAGAAATCACTGATGAAGGAAATTGAAGAAGATCTCTGAAGATGGAATTATCTCTCATGCTCATGGATTGAAAGGATCAACATAGTAAAAATGGCCATCTTGATAAAAGCAATGTACAGGTTCAATGCAATCCCCATCAAAATTCCAACTCAATTTTTCATAGAGTTGGAAAAAAATTGGCAAATATATCTGGAATAAAAAAAAAACACAGAATAGCTGTATCTATTCTCAACAATAAAAGAACTTCTGGGGGAATCACCATTCAGGATCTCAACATATATTACAAAGCAATTGTGATTAAAAAATAAATAACCTCATGGTATTGGTACAGAGATAGGCAGGTAGATCAGTGGAACAGAATTGAAGATCCAGAAATGAATCCACACACCTATAGTCACTTAATCTTTGACAAAGGAGCTAAAAACATTCAATGGAGAAAAAAGACAGGCTCTTCAACAAATGGTGTTGGTTCATCTGCAGTCAGCATGCAGAAGAATGCAAATAAATCACCATGCAAATAAATCCTCTGTTATTTCCTTCTATAAATCTCAAGTCCAAGTGGATCAAAGACCTCCACATAAAATCAGGTACACTGTAACTATTAGAAGAGAGAGTGGGGAAGAGCTTAGAACACATAGGCACAGAGGAAATTTTCCAGAATAGAAACCAATGGCTTATACTTTAAGATCAAGAATCCACAAATGGGACCTCATAAAGCTGCACAGTTTCCTTAAGGTTAAGGGCGCTGTAAATAAGACAAAAGGACAGCCAACTGATTGAAAAACGATCTTTACCAATCCTACATCTGATAGAGGTCTAATAACCAATATAGACAAAGATCTCAAGGAGTTAGACTACAGAGAATCAAATAATCCTATTAAAAATGAATACAGAGGTAGAAAAAGAATTCTTAACAGAGGAATAGCAAGTGGCAGAGAAGCACCTAAGGAAATGCTTAACATCCCTAATTATCAGGGAAATGCAAACCAAAACAACCCTAAGATTTCACCCCACACCAGTCAGAATGGCTAAGATAAAAATCTCCGGTGACAACAGATGCTGGCAAGGATGTGGAGAAAGAGGAAAACTCCTCCTCTGTTTGTGGGATTGTAAACTGGTCCAACTACTCTGGAAATAAGGCTGGCAATTCCTCAGAAAATTGGACATAGTGCTACCTGAGTATCAAGCTATACCACTTCTGGGCATATACCCCAAAGATGGTCCAACAGATAACAAAAACACATGTTCCACCATGTTCATAGCAGCCTTATTTATAATAGCCAGATGCTAGAAAGAACCTACATGTCCTTCAACAGAGGAATGGCTACAGAAATTATGGTACATTTACACAATGGAGTACTATTAAACTATTAGAAACAATGACTTTATAAAATTCCTAGGCAAATGGATGGAACTAGAAGCTAGTGAGTTAACCCAGTTACAAAAGAACACACATGGTATGCACTAACTGATAAGCAGTTACTAGCCCCTAAAAGTTCTGAATACCCAAGAAACAATTCACAGATCTTATGAAGATCAAAAAGAAAGAAAGACAGAATATGAATACCTCAGTCTTTTTTAGAAGGTAGAACAAAACACTCATGAGAGGAATTACAAGGTCAAATAGAGGAGCAGGGATTGAGGAAAAGATCATTCAGAAACTGCCTCACCTAGGGATCTACCCCATATGCAGCCACCAGAGCCAAACAATATTGCTGATGTCAAGAAGTACTTACTGTCAGGAACCAGAAATAGATGCTTCACCAGAGGCTCTGGCAGAGTCATTCAGATACAGCTGAGGCTGTTTGCAGCTGACTATTGACTGAACACGGGGACTACAGTGAAGGCACTAGAAAAAGAAGAGGAGCTGAAAGGGTTTGCAAACTCATTGGAAGAACATCATCAACCAACCAAACCCTCACAACTCCCATGGTCTAAAATACCAACCATTGAGCACACATGGAGAGACCCATGGCTCAAGTTGTATGTAGAGCAGAGGATAGCATTGTCTGGCATCAATAGGAGAAGTGACTTTTGGTACAGTGAAGGTGCATTTTCCCAGTGAAGGGGAATGCCGAGGTGGAGAGGGTGGTTGGGAGAGAGTGCACCTTCATGGAAACAAGTGGAGGGGGAAGAGAGATGGGAGGGGAGATAGCATATGAAATGTAAATACAGGGAATATTCAATAAAATCATTTTTAAAAAGAAGCAGAGCTTAGTGTGAGAACTTCTGGCTGTCAAGAACATTTCTTTTTTTCTTAACTGCCCTCCAATTTTTTATTAGATATTCTCTACATTTACATTTCAGATGTTATCCCTTTCCCACAATACCATTCCCCATGCCCCTTCCACTGCCTCAGTGAAGGTGCTTTCTCTCCCCACCCCTCTTTATCAGCTCAGCACGTTGGAGTTACCCTACACTGGAACTGGAAAAAGCAGTCTTCACTGGACCAAAGGCCTCTCCTCCCATTGATGTCAGAAAATTCTGTCATCTGCTGCATCTGCAACTGGGGCAATGGGTCTTCCCATGTGTGCTCTTTGGTTGATGTTTGAGTTCCTGGGAGCTGTGGTGAGTTAGGTTAGTTGATCACTTTGCTTTTTCTATTAGGTTGCAGACCCTTTCAGCTTCTTCAGTCCTTTCTCTAGGTTCTTCATTGGGGTACTCATGTTCTCCTTGATGGTTAGCTGTAAGCATCCTCCTCTGTATCAGTATGGCTCTTGTGCTTGCCAGTAAACACTACTTTGCATCAGCAATACCCCTGTCTCATCAATAGACAGATCATAGAGGCAGAAACTGAACAGAGACACAGTGAAACTAACAAAAGTTATTAACTAAATGGATTTAACAGATATCTTTAGAATATTTCATCCTAAAACAAAAGAATATACTTTCTTCTCAGCACATTCTCCAAAACTGACCATATAATCAGGCCTCAACAGATACAAGAAGATTGAAATAATCCCATGCATTCCATCAGATCATTATGGACTAGGGCTGGTCTTCAATAACAAAAAAAGCAAAAATCCCAGACAAACATAGAAGCTAAACAATGCTCTACTCAATATCATCACGATATATTGCTTCATGATGGCTGCAAAACAAAAGTAACATGCTCTTTAAAACATTATTTAAGTGCCAAAAGCAAGCCATAATTAAAAAAAAATTATCAACTAAATTTGAATATATAAACTTCATTTATAATTAAGGTTTGAGCATTTTATTTTTCTTCAAGTAATAATGTTATCATTTAAAGAACTTTAGTTTGATATGCTTGATGCTCGGAGAATTCATGAATATTAATTATTTTTTACTAACAAAGATAGATAAGCTTATACAGATGTATAACTCAATTAAATTCAAGACAGGAGTACTTTCTTATATAAAGTCACATGCTAAAATACTTTTGAATGGTTAAAAGCAAATATCTACACTGATATTTATTCAGCATGAAAGTAAAAATGGAAATATTCTACTCCATAGAATCTTCCATATTCTTAGCTCTCCTCCTCAAAATTATCACTATCTAAAAATATATGCAAATTTTCATATTGGATACTTTTTGTCATAATTTTCAGCCAACAAACACATCTCTAAAATAATAGTCCATGTTCTCCTTTGAATTTAAGATATATATTTTTGCATATTTATACAAATACATTATTATTTTATTTATTTATTATTTTTGGATATACTCTGTATTTACATTTTAAATATTATTCCCCTTTCCCCCACTCCCATCCCCTCTCCCCTTGCTTCTATGAAGGTACTCTCTCTCCCATCTCAGCACCTTGGCATTTTCTTACACTGGGAAAAAGAGCCTTCACTGGACCAAAGGCCTCTTCTCCCATTGATGCCAGATAATGCTATTCCCTACTACATATGCAACTGAAGCCATCCATGAGTCTCTCCATTTATACGCATTGGTTGGTGTTCTAGTCTCTGGGATCTCTGGAGTGTTTGGTTGGTTGATAACCTTTTACTTCCCACTGTCAGCTCCTATAGTTCTTTCTCTAAGCACCTTCATTACGGTTCTCATGTTCAGTCTGATGGTTAGCTGCAAGCATTCTCAACTGTATCAGTATGACTCTGGCAGGGCCTCTGAGGAGGCATCTATATCAGGCTCCTGCCAGTAAGCATGTCTTGGCATCAGCAATAGTGACTGGGTTTGGTGGCTGCATATGGATCCCCAGGTGAGGCAGTCTCTGTAGATCTTTTCTTCAATCCCTGCCCCTCTATTTGTTCCTGTATTTCATCCTGTGAGTGTTTTGTTCTCCCATCAGTGGAGGGGAAAAGGGGATGTAAGTGGGGGAGGAATAACATTGGAAATGAAAATACAGGGAATATCAATAAAAAATTAAGTTAAAAAAAAGAAAGTCTGAGGTATCCATATTCTGTCCTTGCTTCTTTGTGAACTTCATAAAGTCTGTGAATTGTTTCTTGGGTATTCTGAGGTTTTCATCCAGTATCTGCTTATCAATGAGTACATACCAAGTGTTTTCTTTTGTGACTGGGTTACCTCACTTGGGATGATAAAGTCTAGTATCATCCATTTCCCTAGGAATTTTATGAAGTCATTGTGTCTAATTGCTGAGTATTATTCCATTGTGTAAATAATGTGTACTACAATTTCTGTATCCATTCTTCTGTTGAAGGACATCTGGGATTTTCCCAGCTTCTGGTTTACTATAAATAAGGCTGCAATGAACATAGGGGAGCATGTGTCCTTGTTATATGTTGGAGCTTCTTTTGGGTATATACCCAGGAGTATCATAGCTGGGTCCTCAGGTTGTACTATGCCCAGTTTTCTCAGGAACTACCAGACTGATTTCCAGAGGAGTTGTACCAACTTGTAATCCTGCCAACAATGGAGAAGTGTTCCTCTTTCTCCACATCCTTGCTAGCTAGCTTCTGCTGTCACCTGAGTTTTTTATCTTAGCCATTTGGACTTGTGTGGTAGAATCTCAAGATTGTCTTGGTTTGCATTTCCCTGATGACCATGGATGTTGAACATTTCTTTAGGTGCTTCTTAGCCATTTGGTATTCCTCAGTTGAGAATTCATTGTTAAGCTCCATACCCCTTTATTTAATAGGATTGTTTGATTCTCTGGAGTCATACTATATTGTAGGTACCCTTCCAGGTCAAACATATGCACACACATATACATAAATACACATACTCATACACAGAGGCAAACAGATATATATCACATGGTATATATACATCCACAATTCATTCATTTTTAATCACATATGTACATATTTAATTATGTGATTTTTGCTGACATATTTAATCATTTTATAGATGATAGATATTAAGATTTACTTTATTTTCCAAAATTGAGGATATTTTGTTTGGTTTGGTTGCTAAGTAACCTAGCTGGCATCAGATTAACTGAGATCCTCTATCCCTGCTTTCCACCATGCTCAGTCAAGATTCAGGATATTATAACTCATAGATCTCTGAGCATTCTCATATATCTTCTGATGCTTATACAAGTACTATTCTTTATGGGACACAAGATTCGTGGCATTTTAGATTTGATATATGGCTGTCCAAGTATAGTAGACATCTTAATGGTGGGACAAAATAACTATGATGGGGGACTGGGAGGGAAACAACATTTGGGAGGTAAAATAATTAATTCGTTTTTAAGAAATTATGCATTAGGCTTTTGTTTTTGGTTTTTCATGAAGCAAATGCTGTGTTAAAATTTACGTGTATCTGGGGAATGCTCACACATTCAACACCATGGTAGATGGTAAAGAAGTGAGACAACAAAGCAAAATACTGAGCTATACAGGAACATCTGAAGATATTCTGTTTGTTTCCACAGCATTGTAAATTAAAGAAGTCAGTCAAAGCTACCAGAAGATCCTATTGCCAAGTCAATAGATAGGATTTTTTCAAGAAAGTGTTTGGGGAGGGGGTCCTGGAGCCTTTTGAAAAAAAATCTATTCCTGAGAGCAAATTACAGAAATAGTAAGAACTGGAAGCTATCCGTTGGCAGCTATTGAATAAATTCCTTAGTTCAGACTAGAGATCTGGTCATGGAGTCAAATGTTTACTAGAGCATGTATTACCAGCTGGCTTTCCAAAGTGGCTGTCCATTCAAACATTTCAAGGATATTTCAAAGGGCATCAAAGGGAAGGCAAATCTACAACTTTCTCTCTGCCTTGTAATGTTCCCTTAGGAGACCTTTAGAATGAAACTAATGAGAGTGTCCTCCATCAATGGGAAGGTTTGGAATCAATAGAGGAGCCAGTAGGTATAGGTTCAAAAAGTGGGAAGCTCTTCCTGGTGATCTAAGGAGAGTTGACTGTGAGAGAAATGATTCTGTATGTTTTCTTTACCTATGCTTTGGCATGGTTTCTTTTTCCGCTTCATACTTTCACTAAGGTATGTGGGTCTGTAGCCCCATACACATATATCTCAGCAGCTTTTAGCAACTCACTTTCTGAAATGTTTTCATACCACATTTTATCCAAATTACTCACCCCAGAAATAGATTAGGAGATATATATCTTACAGAATAGTAAAGCAATCAAGCTATGGAGTTTTGGAAGAGAGGTCTGATTTGTTCTTTCTGCATGCTTTTTAGAAGCAATGAAAGAAGCTCTTAGCTTACATTCTGTTGCCTTAGAAGTATTGGAATTCTTATACTATAACCTAATTATTTTTAGGCTAATAAAAAGCATATTTATTCCTTGTAAGGACAAAGAAAATTATGTGACTGAAGCTCAGTCACAATCAAGACATTTCCAACAGCTTTGTTTTGAAGGAATCAAATTTGGTATTTTCATATGAATATCTAAAACTACCATCATCTCAAATTATCTGTTAATTGAGGGATTGCTACATTTCTGTCATTCCCATAATTTGTCCATGAAGCTGGTAGGAAGCTGGAATTCATTTCCTTGTTTTCTTCCTTAAATAAAAATTTAGCAAGTGAGATCATGTAGATGGTCTGGAGTTACAGAACAAGTCAGTGGTGAACCATAAGTCTATTAATGCAAGTCAGGGTGCATTGAGCTTTGCTAGGAGGCTCTGTTCATTTGGTGATCACTGAAAAGACAAAAAGTCAAATGGTTGCTGCAGAGATTTCCTCAGGGTGAGACCCACTGACCTGTAGAGGATTGATTGAGCCCTCCGCATTGCCAAACTCAATAGGTACAGTTCACTAGCAAATTTAATCTTGGTGTGTAGTTTCTCCTTCATCTTTAAACAAAATTGTGAACTAGACCAGAAAAATATGCCATGTTCAAATACAGGAAAAGTGAGTACTGCAAGTATTTTATCATTCATATTTTATGTAATTTGTACAACCAAAATGTGGGCTTAGCCGTGACATACTTAATGATTTATTAAAGTGGCTGCAACCAACATTCATACAACCCTGCTGACATTATAGACACTCTTCAAAATTGATCCCTTCAGATTCTAGGAAACAAGGTAGATGTTTCATTATCAGTTACAGAGCAATGACCAAAACCAAGTGAATTTTAAATAGCCCTACCCATATGGAAAGATATAAAATAAAAGAATATAAATTCATTCTAATTTACTTGTGCTTATGGTCTTGAAGAGAAATACTTTGATCAAGGCAGTGGACATAATTTTGGGCATTTACTGTAAGGTGTCATTCTTACATTTGCTCATGACATAAAGATGAGATGGTTTGATGTTCACTTCCCAACTTGTCACATATGTTCTTGATTTTTACACATCATAGAGTGCAGTCCTTGTGCTCAAAATGTTTCTGACAGCATTCTCTTTTCAAATCTACACTAGTCCACAAGCAAATCTTGCACATGCTATTTTAAATACATATCTAGAAAATTTTCATATCCCTACACTTATGTCTTATCCGATCATCCTTGTAGCCTCTCAAATTCTGTTCAGTTGGCTATCTTTTCCCAATTTATTCAGTTTTCAAATTAGCAAGTCAAGAAATCCTGGTACAAAATAAAACAGTCTCTGTATCTTTTCACTCAAAGGTGTCATATCTACTAAAAGCACAACCAATGAGCACAAATCTCCTAAACACATGTAGTAGTTTGATAATCAATGGTCCACATAGACTCATCTATTTGAGTGTGTGATCATTAGGGGCTGGTGCTATTTGTCAGGGATAAGGAGGTGTGGACTTCTTGGAGTAGATATAGGCTTGTTGGAGGGAGTGTTTAACTGTGACTGGGCATCGAAATTTCAAAAGATCACAGAATGGTATGTACTCACTTATAAGTGAATATTGGGCAAAAAAGCTCAGAATACCCATGAAACAACTCACAGAACATATGAAGCTCAAGAAGGAAAACCAAAGTGTAGATGCTGCAGTCCTTCCTAGAAGGGGGAACAAAATACTCACATAAGTTAAAAGGTAGTGGGGACAAGGGAGGTAAAGATGAAGGGGTGCAAATAGGTCAGAATCTGGTATGGGAAGAGATGGAGATGATATAGAGATAGAAGATACATAGGGCCAGGGAATTAAGCAGAGGCATGCAGCAATGGAGGGTGGGGAAGTACAGGTATCAACCAAAAAGTTCTAGATGCCAAGAAAGCAAGTGTGAAGAGCTTTTTGACCCCACTGGACAGTTGACAGCAAAAGGTTTGACATCACCAAGACAACAGAATCGCAAGAAAGGAATCTGACTCTGGCCCTGGGATTAGAAAACTGGCCCAGGATTAAGAACAAAACACAAGGGGAAATTTTCTGAACAGAACACCACTGGTTGTGCTCTAAGATCAAGAATCGATAAATGGGACCTAATGAGACTGCAAAGTTTCTGTAAGGCTAAGGACACTCTTAAGAAAACAAAACAGCAGCCAACAGATTGGGAAAAGATCTTTACCAATGCTACAACTGATAGAGGCCTAATATCCAATATATACAAAGAATTCAAGAAGTTAGACACCAGAGAATCAAACAATCCTATGAAAAATGGGGTACAGAGCTAAACAAAAAGTTCTCAACTGAGGAATATTGAATGGCTGAGAAGCATCTAAGGAAGTGCTCAACATCCCTAGTCATCAGGGAAATGCAAATCAAAACAACTCTGAGATTCCACCTCACACCAGTCAGAACTGCTAAGATTAAAAAACTCAGATGACAGCACATGCTGGCGAGGATGTGGAGAAAGAGGAACAGTCCTCCACTGCTGGTAGGATTGTAAGCTGGTACAACCACTCTGGAAATCAGTCTGGCGGTTCCTCAGAAGATTGGACATAGTTATACCTGAAGACCCAGTTATTCCACTTCTGGGCATATACCCCAGAGTTGCTCCATCATACAACAAAGACACATGTACCACAATGTTCATAGCAGCCCTATTTATAATAGCCAGAAGCTGGAAAGAACCCAGATGTCCTTCAGTAGATGAATGAATACAGAAATTGTGGTACATTTACACAATGCAGTACTACTCAGCTCTCAGAAACAATGACTTTATGGAATTCCTAGGAAAATGGATGTATCTAAAGAATATCATCATGAGTGAGGTATCCCTGTCACAAAAGGACAGACAGAATATGCAGTCACTGATAATTGGATACCAGCCTCAGAAAGCTCTGAATACTCAAGAAAACAACTAACAGACTTTCTGAAGTTCAAGAAAAAAAATGAAAATCCATTATGCTTAATTTTTACACACCAAGAAAACTTTGACTAATTTCAGGTTACATCTTGTTTTACATGTACTTCATGCTCATTCTATCTAGTAAGATCTTAATGCATACTATCAAACCTTTAAAATAACCAATTACTGACAAGAATATATTCGTATACTTTTATGCAAAAATGCTTAGAATCTGTACATTTATCTTTATTTTTTAAAATAAAGATGTTTAATTAAAAAATGAATAAAGAAAAATCATAGTAGCATTGAAAGGAGAGACGTGTCCTAGTCAAAGGTAGTATCTGCTCTTTAGAGGGCCGAGGTTTAGTACCTAGTACCCACACTGTGGCCTTCAACTATCTGTAACTCCAACAACTTCTTCATCTTTTCATGGGAATTACACACAAATCGTACATATTACACATGAAAATAAAACATCCAATCTTATAAAATAAGAAAATTAAATTCTTTTAACAAAAAAGGCAAAAATTGAGGGCTTAACTATATTAGCTGTGGTTAGGTCATTGTGTGTGTGCGTGTCTGTCTGTCTGTTTGTCTTTCTGTCTGTCTGTCTGTAAAATTCCCACAATATTCATGAAATCCTATGAAATATTTTAATGCACCAAATTTTTACTTTATACCAAGTATTGAAGTTGAGGTTTAGTCTGCATGTAATAAGCCAAATGTTCTCATTGTGTTATACCAGGGAAGTAGGTTTATCTAATCCAGCAGGCAATTTTATTATTAATAAATATATTTTATGTGTCTAATAGACTTCAATCATACTCCCATCAAGTTTTCCTCTTTTATTCAATTTCTCACTTCTTGTCGCCTTCCCCTTTCTTAACAATTTTCTTCCAGAACAGTGTGTTTTTACCCAAGGATGTGGCAATAGAATTATTGTTTGCTGCTCCCACAGGATACCATACCATCCATAATTCATGGATATCTAACTGCTACATAGTTGGACTACAAGTCCCATTAATAATGGGCCAATCGCTTTTATTAAAAGTTACCTATATTTGAGATGCTATTTATAGTAATTCACTTAGTTCTGCAGCTAGAGGTTAGGCCTTGGGAGAGAAAAAGGAAGCACCCTGAAAGATTTTTAAAGAACCCCTAAGAAACGATAACATAAAAAAATAAGTCACACAAGTACTTTAAGGACACAAATTGCCTTTGTAGACACATCAGTCTCTCAGGGAACAATAGTACAGAGGGAGACCTTGAGATTTTGGCAGCATTCTTTTGCATTTTAAACCGTGCACAAGTCACAGACCTTTCTCTTTAGTGTCATGTCCCAGGCCCTAACATATTAATATCTCAGGATTAGTGTTTCTGGTCTATGATTAAATAAATAATAGGTCCTTTTTTTCTCCCTTGTACCCAAGGATAAATGATTGATATTTCCTGGGGGGAGCATATTTCATTTGTTAATAATGCATGCTCAAAACACAATGCAATGCATATCACATATATTCAAAGCAAGTAAATTAATAAATTAGATCCAGAATGTAATACAGACTGTACATTATCTTGGAGTTGAGTTAGAGAAATTTCTTAATATTTCACATAAGTTTATTAATAGGATGAAAAGCCGTAATTTTTCCAAACTCATTCAGTATTTTTTTTTTGTGAACTCCAATCATAAAGACTAAAATTTACTCATCTCTGAAATGAGGTCAGCAACATTAGATCAGTAATCAGTGATCATTTTTTTATCACATCAGTAATTTACCAAAATGATCAAAGACAGAAGATAGAAGAACTGCATCACTTAAATACTTTGTATTCATCTTGATGAAAATATCTTGTTAATCTACAAGCTCTAGAAGGGTTTGCTGCATGGAAAAGTATTCAGGATATTGTCAACTACCAAATTACATCATTGTGAGAGGTATTGAGATGACACACTATGAGAAATTGCCTCTACCCGATTGGCTGGAGGATGGGTGGGGAAAATGCAGATGCAGGATATTAATAGTATATTTTTTTCTGGTAAAGAAAAGATAGACTGTTATCAGTTAATCATTCCAACTATATGGGGTGATTGTTACTCTTTATTGCAAACATAATGAGATTTAGGGTTACTGTGGATACAAACCTTAGAACATAGCTGTAAAGGGACCTCTCTGTGAGGTTGACTGATATGGATTGAAACCACATTAAACGTGTCATTCCATAGGCTTAGGATCTACATAAATGCAAAGAAGATAGTGAGTTAAGCACACATGACTCTCTGCATCCTGTATGGATACAAACTGCAGCATGCCCCTGCTACTGTGCTAGACGGTATTCACTGTGAGTCGAAAGTAACCCTTCCTTAAGTTTCCTTTGCTGAATATTTAGTCATAGCAACACAAAAGTGACAATGAAGATATGTTATAGAACTTAGTTAACTAATACACTCCTCTGTAACTTGAATGGGTATAACAAAATCAGAACATCAAAGCAGTAGCATGTATTCACCTAGGAGACAAAGCAGATGAATGCAACCTAGAATAGCAGCTAACAGAAGCACTTCCTACTTTCCAACCTAATCTGAGCTTTCCCCGTTCCACATGCCCAAGGAAGACTTCTTTTACAAGTTCCATTATCAGTAATTGGCTCTAATCAACATTTTACATTAAATAAACATTTGTTTAGAATTAGTTTCTGCCTCACAAAACCAAGGAGATTAAAAAAGAAAACATTGAAAATCTGATTGAAGATGAAATACTTGGGTTACCTGTGTATGTCTCAAAAGTTTATAAAACTTTACTCTCAATTGTGAAACCACTTAATACATGTGACTTTTTAAATTAAAGTCAATAAAATTAAATCCAAATTAATGAGAGGGGCAGAACGCTGGTGGTGTGAATGGGGGTAGAAATAACAGCAGGTTTGGATGGAAGTGGGGGAAATATGGAGGATAAAATACTTTTGAAAGTGCCATATGGAAACGCAATAGTGCAGAAGCTTCTTAAAATCTATATGTGCATTAAAAGGGTTAAATTATATTACTCAAGAGTGGAGGGACAATGCTTGCCCCTGACACCATATTCCATATATGTGACTAAAATTTTTGAGTTGATGGTCTGTGGGTTGCTATCAACCTCTCAAATGTTGTAGGCTGTTGGCATTGCTTTTAATTACTCTTCGGAATTTGGTAAAACCCTATAACTAAAGATTCGGCATCTTTGTGTCAGAATATGAATAAATCAAGCTATTACTGACATGGCTCATCACGTTATCCCAACTTTATAGATACTGGCTGTCTTTCCTTGGGTTGGAAGGTAAGATGTATCTTAGTAGGAGAGAAAAGCAATCTACAGACTTACCTGCTGTCAACCATCTGAGAAACAGCAACTTTACTTGCATACTATGCCCCTTATCCAACAGGGAGATAAATGCTTTTAGAGTAATGAATCATTCACTATCTTGCTGGAATTAAAACCTACTCCACAAGATGGAACCCATGCCTGGTACTGTTAAATGGACACACCTGGGCAACTAGATCATAAGCCCTAGCAGAAGACTACTACTAATATTTTGCTAAAAGTAAGTAGTAATAAAATACCCCTATAACTTCCGATTTTTATACACACAGATTCATCTATCTCTCACCTCTTAGAGAAAGTTATTTTTTCCGTAGAAAATTTTATAGTTATGAATTCAAGAAGGCATAACTGTTCAACATGCAGAATGGAAGAGTCTGTGGAGTGCCTATCCTTCAATGGGAGATTGATATCATACTCCCTCTTTCAAAAGGCCCAGGGGCCATCATGTAAGTGAGTCCAGAACGCTTGTAATAACCAGCAGAATTGCACATCCGTAAAAACAATATATGTGAATCACGACAGTGATATTGTACTCATGAACTCACAGCACGTGGAACTGCATGGTGTAAATCTATACAAGATCAAGTAAGCCTGTAAGCCAAAACCCAAATAGAGGGAAGAGTAGAGCTTAGGAGGTTCCATTCCATAACTCAGGTCATATTATAATTGATGGCTTCTGGAAGAGCGCATGTCAGTTTTGCTCATGGCCCATTAGAAGTGACTGTGCTCTATGTTCCAGAGGCTAGTAAGTGACCCCATACCTGTGCACACACTTGAAAACCTCGTAGGCTTCTTTGACTAAAGCTTTCCTGAAATGGAATAAATATGCACTAAGTAGACTGAATGGGCTTAAAAAACAGAATGCCGAAGTTGTAAGGAAAAATTGTTGTTGGAGAAAAGACAAAGGGGAGAGAATGGGGCTTACATTTGTTCAAAACATATTATTTGCATTTATGAACTTATCTAACAATAAAAAAACCTTTCAAACTACTTTACTTTTATATTGTATGGGTATGTGTGTGAGTCCAAGATTATGTATATATATATATATATATATATATATATATATATATATATATATATATATATATATATATATATATATATATATATATATATATATATATATATATAAACAGTCACTTGGTACCTGTGGAGGCTAGAAGAAATGTTCTTTGTCCTGATACTGAATTTCTAGGCATCTATTTGGTACCCATTGTAAGTGCTGAGATCCCATTACCTCTGTGCGAGCAACAAGAGGCCTTAAGTTCTAAGTCATTTTTTTCAGCTCCTTCCCCCAAATCAAACTTTTCCATCGTAATTATACTCTCTACATTTTAAGTGCCAAATATTCATGTACAGACATGAAATGTTCCATACAGAATCCTGTCATCATTGCAGGACATTCTATCAAATGGTAGTGTTCTGAAATGTGCATGGCCCATTGTAGAAAACAAGAGTATCAAAAATTCCTCACAGAATAGTGAAACACTGATTTTGGGAATGGTAGTGACTGTGTCCAAATTGCTATGCTACTCTTCTCTACTATAAATGGGTAACAATCTAGTTCAGTACCTGGTTTATGCTAATAGTCAGTCAGGGTGTATGTTGAGAATGGCTGTGTAATCATAGCTCTTCTTTAGCCTTGAAGGTTAATAAACCTTTAATCTGCATTGTATCTAAACTGTTGATCATGAACTTTTACCTTCCATGAGTATCTTGTAAGGTATCAAGAAAACACTTCAATACCTTGTAGGCTTCTTTGACTGAAGCTATATTGAAATAGAATAACAAACAAGAATGCTTTATAATGCTTAATAATCTAAGGTCACAATTTTCAGAATATGTGACTTAGAGATCAAACGTTGGTAATTAATTGTAATAGGTGAAGAGTTTGATACCAAAGTAAATTAGCAAAGAAAAATCTTTCACTAGTGTAGGTAAACAGTATTTTGATTTTAGATAGAAACCAATATCATCTCAAAATAGTTAACTTTGTTACCCAGACTCCACTGTCCCAATTAAAGCCACTTCTCTATAGTGTGAATTGCCTTGGGGAAAGATGTGACTCAGTGGAACGCAGAGAAAACTGCTGACATCCCACAGCTGGTTTTCAGAAGTTTGAGCCCTTAGGGGGGATATAGTTCTGGAGACAGACACAAATGATTTGGAAGAAATATTACTAGTAAGAGCAATTCTTACAATCACTCCTTTACCCACTCACCAAAAGATAGCTTTCCGACCAAGGAAGAGAAAAAGGAAGAGAAAAATGAAACTATATTGCTGAGAAAATAGTGCTGGATATTTCTGGAAAGAAAGTTTCTGAGCATTAGCCTGCAAGACCAGTCCCTGCAAATGAAACATCTGGGTTTTAAGAAATATACACGCCTTTTTAGTAGAGTACCAGATGGACGTTCTGTCCTGGAGCAAAGGAATCATTCCAGTATTAAGCCTGTGCAGCCACATTCAGCCTAAGGAGTAGAAAAAGAAGTGGTGAAAACGGAAGGGGCCAAGTGCCAAGAAGTCAATATTATTCACCTGTGCATTCAGTTGTGTTTGGCCTTGATTGACAGTGCAAAGCAGATGTAATGAAGGATGCACCAAAAGATGCTTTGCACAGATGGATCTCCAGTAGAGCAGTTAGATATCCTTATCCTTGAGTCCAGAGACTTTTAAGCACAACAGAGCCCATGCTGAGTGTCACTTTCCAGTGAATGATTTAGGAAGCATCTTGTGATGCAATCTGAAAATAACAGACATTTTGCAGCTGCTGGAGACATTGTCTGCTCCCATTTTCTAAGCAGCATAGGGAAAATCTGTGCTTGGGTAGACACTATTGGATATGTCAGTAGGTCATGCTCCAGAGAAAACCCTTGCACTCATTGCTGACCTTCAATGTAGAATTTACACAGGAACAGATCTACAGTTTGAGAGCTAGCCAACTGAAGGAAGAAACACCATAGTGCTGAAACCATTTCCTTGGACCATCTTGGGGCATACAAACATGCTTGTTCAGTGAATGGTTCTATCAGAATGTTAATAGCAGTTATTGATAGAAAGTGATGATGATTGGTGTGTTAGTCTATTCCTTCAGAGCTCTCAAGTTTTCTGCAGTAACTATACATTGCTTTTATAATGAGAAATGAACTCTACTTGAAACACTATCTGTAACCGTAACACTTTTGGAATTAAGTCATTAATTAAGCACAACTTAACTAGGTCTGGTGATTAAATTTTAATTTTTGAATAATTATGCATTTATTATCAAGGTCAAATAATATTAGTTACATTTAATTCATTCACTCGTTTATTCAGCATTCGGTTCTCTCTTTTACTTGAGTTTTTTTGAACATTATTTTATAACAGAAGCCAGCCAACTTCAGAACCCAAGGTACAAATTTAACACCCCTTGTTGTATGGATGAGAAGCCAGTAACTTTTAAATGTACAAATAATGAAATATAAAGACAAAAGAAGAATATCCCATGCCCTGAATATTGGATGACATTCATGTTGTCTTCCAGATCAGTTACCTCATTCCTGAAAGAAGGTGTCTGCTTGAAAATAGATATTCTATTGATTTTTTTCTCAATATTTTTATTTCAAAGAACATAAAAACAGGAAAGAGAGACTGAAAGACAGTAGATGATGACTCCAGGACACATTGCACATTTAAAATCATGACTGCACTTATGGTCGCTTCACTCAGGCAACAAAATACTGGACCATTACTTCTAAACCCATGTTCTGAAATCATCTAGTCACAAAAGGATATATCTTGAACATCTTCAGCTCGTTATACAGAAACACATAAATGAATAAGAAAGTAAATGAACAAGTCAGAGCAAGCTGATAATCTGAGGCAACACTAAGAGAGTCTATTCAAGACCCACTTTACCAACACCAAACACCAAGTGTACATTCATATTAGAACCTCAAAAATACAGAAAGATATGAGGCCAGTTTTCTTTCAAAAAGATCATAGCTATCAGATGGTTTGAACAATGATGAAAAATTTTCAAAAGACTCCACTGGGACTCATATAATAAGAAGGATTTTTTATTTATGTGTTAACAACCTAACCAGAGTTATTAAGCAAAAAGTTGTGAGCATTCTTGTGGTTTTCCTGTTGTATTGACTGTAAGACTTTCTTGAAGCATTTATTATTTAAAAAAATCTAAAATGGTGAATTTTTTTTTAAAACAGTTTTTGATTGAGTAACATTTTTGGTATTTGGCTATTACAAACAAGTAAAGTTTCAGAACATAGTTGAGTACGTACCCCTGTGATATGGTGTAGAATCTTTTGAGTATATGCCCAGTGCTATAGCTGGGTCTTTCGTTAAAACTATTCCCAATATTCTGAGAAACCACCAAATTGAGTTCTAGATTGTACAAGTTTTCACTCCCATCAGCAATGGAGGACATTTCCCCTTATCTACAAGCTCGCTGCTGGCATGTGTGCCATCCTGAGGGTTGACTTTAGCCATCCAGGTAAGATTGCAGTTCAGAGTCATTTTAATTTTCAATTCTCTGACTACCAGAGACATTAAACATCTGAGTGCTTCTCTGCCATTAGAGGTTCATCTATTGAGAATTCTCTGTTTAGCTCTGTAACCAGTTTTATTTGGGTTATATGGCTTGTTGGTGTCTAATTTTTTGGACTCTATACATTTTGGGCATTTGTCCCCTGTCAGATGTAGAGTTGGGAAAGAACTGATGCTATTCTGTAGGCTGACATTTTGTCCAGTTAACAGTGTCCTCTGCCTTACAGAAGATTTTCAGTTTTATGAGGTAGCATTTATTTATTGGTGATCTTAGTGCCTGAGCGGTTACTGTTCTGTTCAGGAAGCTGTATCCTGTGCCAATGTCTTCAAGGAACTTCAAAAAGTTCTTTAATTTGTTTTTTATTATAATAATGTGTCCAGTGTTATGTTGAGGTTTTGACAATGTGGACTTTAGTTTTATGCAGGATAATTATGGATCCACTTAGACCAGCACCATTTGTTCAAAATTCTTTTTTCCCCATTGTACGGTTTTTGACTTCTTTGTCAAAAACAAAATGTCCTTAGGTGTGTTTGCTTATTTCTGGGTTTTGGATTCTATTCCATTGATCATCCTGTATTTTTATCCAATTTCATGTGGTGTTTATTACTGTTGATCTCCATTACAGCTTGAAATCAGGAGTGGCGATACCTCTGTTGTTTTATTGTATGGGTTTTGTTGATTTTTTCAATGGTTCTTTTTGATTCTATTTGGTCTATTTCTGCCCTAATTTTGATTATTTCTTGCTGTCTACTGTTTTTGGGTATATCTGCTTCCTTTTGTTCTAGGGCTTTTAGCTGTGCTGTCAGGTTGCTGATGTAAGATCTCTCCAGTTTCTTTTTGGAAGCACTTAGGGCTATGAGTTTTCCTCTCAGTACTGCTTTCATTGCATCCCATAGGTTTGGGTATGTTGTGTTTTCGTTTTCATTGAATTCTAAAAAATCCTTAATTCCTTTTTTTATTTCTTCTTTGACCCTGCTATCGTTTAGCAGAGCATTGTTTAGTTTCCATGTGTATGTGGGCTTTTTCTTGTCTTTGTTGTTGTTAGAGACCAGCCATAGACCATGGTGATCTGAGAGGATGCATGGGAGTATTTCAATCTTCTTATATCGATTGAGGCTCACTCTGTGTCCAATTATGTGGTCAATTTTCGAGAAGGTGCCATGGGGTGCTGAGAAGAAGGTGTATTCTTTTACTTTAGGATAATATGTTCTGTATATATCTATTAATTCTAGTTGGTTCAAAGTCTCTGCTAGTTTTACAGTGTCCTTGTTCAGTTTCTGTTTCCATGATCTGTCCATTGGTGAGAGTGGGGTATTAAGGTCTCCCACTTTTTTGACAAAGGAGCCGTAAACATTCAATGGTAAAAGGACAGCCTATTCAACAAATGGTGCTGTTCCAACTGGCACTCAGCATGCAAAATAATGAAAATAGACCCTTTTGTATCTCCTTGTACAAAGCTCAAGTGTAAGTGGATCAAAGATCTCCACATTAAACCAGATACAATGAAACTATTAGATGAGAAAGTAGGGAAAACCTTAGAACATATAAGCATAGGGGAAAATTTCCTGAACAAAACACCAATGGCTCAAGCTCTAAGGTCAAAGATTAACAAATGGGACTTAATGAGATTGCAAAGTTTCTGTAAGGCTAAGGACATTGTCAAGAAAACAAAACTGCAACCAACAGAATGGGAAAAGATCTTTACCAACACCACATCAGATAGAGGCCTAATATCCAAGGTATACAAGGAACTCAAAAAGCTAGACACCAGAGAATCAAATAACCCTATTAAAAAATGGGGTACAGAGCTACACAAAACGTTCTAAGTTGAGGAACACCGAATGGCCAAGAAACATCTGAGGAAGTGCTCCACATCTTTAGCAATCAGGGAAATGCAAATCAAAACAACTCTGAGATTCCACCTCACACCAGTCAGATTGGCCAAGATCCAAAACTCAGATGACAGCAGATGCTGGCGATGCTGCGGAGAAAGAGGAACACTTCTCCACTGTTGGTGGGGTTGCAAGCTAATACAACCACTCTGGAAATCAGTCTGGCGATAGCTCAGAAAATTGGATATAGTACTACCTGAAGACCCAGCTATTCCACTTCTGGGCATATACCGCAGAGACACTTTAATACACAACAAAGATATATGCACCACAATGTTCATAGCAGCTCTATTTATAATAGCCAGAAGCTGGAAAGAACCCAGATGTCCTTCAGAAGATGATTGGATACAAAAATTGTGGTACATTTACACAATGGAATACTACTCAGCCGCCAGAAACAATGACTTGACCAAATTCTTAAGAAAATGGCTGCATCTAGAGAATATCATTCTGAGTGAGATAACCCAGTCATAAAAGAACAGACATAATTTGCCGTCACGGATATTGGGATGCTAACCCCAGAGGCTTGCACTCCCTCAGAAACAACTCACAGACTGTATGAAGTCCAAGAAATAAAGAAAACAAAACAAAAAAAATATTTACAAAACAAGAAGACTTAGACTATTTCCATGTTGCGTTTTGTTTTGCATGTACTTTATGCTCATTGTAACTATTAGTTTTTTTTTAACGACTTTATTTTGCAAAACAAAGATAAATGTAAAGATTTTAAACATTTTTTGCTTAAAATTATACATTTTTGTCAGTACTGTTTTTTCAGACATTAAAATAAATTTTACATAAAACCATGTGAATATGTTTTTTAGTCAGTACTTGATTTTTTTCAAGGGCTTGACAGTATGCATTGAAAACGTCCTAGTTGCAATAAGCGTAAAGTACATGCAAAACAAAACGCAACATGGAAATAGTCAAAGTCTTCTTGTTTTGTTAATATATGTATATTTTTTGTTTTCTTTATTTCTTGGACTTCATACAGTCTGTGAGTTGTTTGTGGAGGAGTGCATTAGGTTTTCAATGCATACTGTCAAGCCTTTGAAAAAATCAAGTACTGACTAAAAAATATATTCATATAGTTTTATGTAAAAATTATTTTAAAATCTGAAAAAACAGTACTGACAAAAATGTATAATTTTAAGCAAAAAAATGTTTAAAATCTGTACATTTATCTTTGTTTTGTAAAATAAAGTTGTTTAAAAAATAATACAAGGCTTTAACCCAGTCCTTCTGTAACTCCATTACATTATTAATTATTAGGATGGTTAATTTAAGCAAGTTACAGGCCAGATAGTAAACTTATGGTTATATTAGATTCTGATTTCATTATAATAAAGTCTTTTCAATATTATTCAAATAGAAATATTTAAAAGTAGTGAAGGTTTAACAGTTCAGATGTACTTCATATAAATAGTAATCAAAAAATCAGAAATCCACAAAATATGGTATTTATCATCATTTCATTATTAGATTTTTGACTAAGAGACATGTGTGCTCCTGACAGTGCCCTCTTTACAGTTTAAAGAATATATTGAGCATAATAAACTTTATATGGATTTGTTCCAGTTATGACAAAGTAGACACTGGGCAAGAATTGCACAAATTCATCTAACCACAAAAAATACTATCCAGGAAAAAACACAGGATGTGGAATAGCCGAGAGATTAGCCTTGCCAAGACAAAGTAAGCTAGTC
Source organism: Micromys minutus (assembly GCF_963924665.1). Lineage (NCBI taxonomy): Eukaryota > Metazoa > Chordata > Mammalia > Rodentia > Muridae > Micromys > Micromys minutus. Next base: position 9,970,858 of record NC_137952.1, read on the forward strand.
CTTCATAGCTCCTGCTTCAGTTAAGTTCTACAAGATAATTCTGGGCCAGAAGTTTGAAACAGATGATGCAGTGTTTTGAAGAATGGGTGACTGTCCAGGTAGTCATCTGTCTCTGTAAACTGGTTAAGTTTTAGAAGCTATGTTATTGTGCTTTCTATATATTCAGGATTATTCTCAGATCTTTGATGTGGTTGAAGACTAGTTATGCTCTCAGAATCAAATGTAAGTTGTTTAGCACTAAGGAAGATAATCTAGATTTGACAGGATGGATTTTAGATGGTAATGCAAATTAAAATCAGGACCTAATTCAAGTATAAATTTGTAAATACTTTGTGTTAGGATAGATGTTAATGTATCTAATTCGACAAAATTGATGGACTGGGCATTGCTAATATATACCATACTTTATTGTTTACACAACTATTATAATTATGTACAATGTATATTGGGGAGAAAAGACATTTTAATGGTTGAAAAGGGTTAGATGTTGTGAATTTGGTTTCTTGCTTAAATTATGTTAATTGGGTTCCCAAATTACACAGCAACTCACACTTCTGTATGTGAGATGCTCAGGGTCCTTGACCCTGTCCTGTTCTAATTTGTAAATAAAGTTGCTGGCAGCCAATGGCTGTGCAAGAAGACAAAGAGGGACTTTGAAGTTCCCAGTGAGGGACCCCCAGGGAGGAGAAATGCCATTGAAGGTAAGGAGAATGGCCCTGCTCCAGGGGGCATATAAATGGAGGAAGGGTTAAAAATTCAGAAAGTACTAAATAGAAATACTTTCATTTCTAATGCATTATTTTTCACAATCATTTCTATATATAATTAAATGTTCTTTGAGACCATGTTTCTTTAACAAATGCATAAAACTAAACATAAGGGAAAGATATACTATAAATACTATAATGTAAATATTTTCCTAAAGCTGGTTTTCTTCGTTGTTTGTAATACTTTCTTGGTGTAGATACAAATATCTTTGTTTTTTTTAAATAGGTTAAATCTCTATAAGCTAAATTGTAAAGACAAATAGTATGAAATTTTAAAGATAATGGGTACAGATTTTGAAACGTTAAAAAAGGGAGCTGTGAATATTTATGTTTTAATTTATTGGAGATTAGCTTTATCAACTTTTATAAATGGTGATTAGTGATGAGTAAAAGTAGAATTTTTTGTGTGTGGTTGTGTGTGTGTGTGTGTGTGTGTGTGTGTGTGTGTGTGTGTTGAATCAAATAGTCAATCTCTTGTAGTGTTTCTCAAAAGCCATTCACCTGATTTTTTACAGTTTCTCTTGACACCTATGGCTCAGTTACTAGGCTAGCCTGTCTGACAAATGAATTTCTACCTGTCTCTGCCTCCCCAGAGCTGGGATTGCAACCACGTCCCACCAACCCAGCTCTCTCTGTGGATGCTATGGATTGAACTCTGGTGCTTATGTTTGTAAGGAATGCTCTGTGCAGGCTGAACCATCTCTTCGGTTGGTTTGCTGTATATAAGTTTGAATAATCTTGAAACTACATGATTTCTATGTATTGTCATATCATTTTTATTCTCTGTGAACCATCTTTTCATATAATTTGTTTTCTTATAAAAACGTTGTTTGCTCTTAGTTGTAACTAAGCACCAATATTAGCTGAACTACTCACAAATATGCTTATGGGATCCCTTAAAAAGAAAATCTGTTTGAAAAGTATAAATAATTGGCCCATGCCTATGAGGTATGTTTTTTTAACCTATGAGTATATAGTGAAGTAAGCACTAAGAAGGTGATTTCTATGACTTATTGCTGTGAGTCTTCTTATGGTTATTTGCCCATTGATTTTAATGTTCAAAATGATTAATTTTAATTTTGCATCTGCCCCAAGCTTTTCTTACAGATCGATAATTTTAAATTAAGACCATCAATTCTATTGAGGCCATTGCTCTATCACAGCTTCTGTCTTGCCCTGGACACCACTGCTTAAAATGAGATTTGAACTAATGGCTTGATTTTCATACCCAGGACCTCAGGTTGGCAAGTCAGCTTATTAATTTCAGAAATTTATGCAAATAACTTAAATGTGCAGTAAAAATTCATTCCCTGTTTTGGGGGCTATTATGGGGTTGTGTGGTTTGTTTGCTTTGTTTGTTTATTTCATTTGTTTCTTTGCTTTAAACTTATGTTTGTGATTTCTTTCTCTGGTGTTGGTATCTGAATCCAATATCTTGAGTTTGTGAAGCAAGAATGCTATCCCTGAGCTCAGACCTCAATATATGTAAATTAGATGTTCTGTGTCATACATTTCAAAGTTCTGTGAGTTTTTCTCCAACAGCCTTGTTAAAGATAACCTTTTATTCAACTCGGTGTATTTAACATTATAACAGCAATCACTCTGTCACATATAAGCAAACATAATAGCACAGGACTTAGTATCCATACTTAAAAACAGTTTTGCCTTCATCCTGTCCTGACTGGAAGGATAATTTGGTTTTTTCTTGGACCTTACAAGTGGATGTACCTGACCTATAAAACTGCACAAATCACATTCTTCATGAACATTTCATTTTTTTTTTCAACTTGAACTTTTTCGGGTTACTCCAAAATGACTCTAATTATTCAAGTACAGTGTTGTGGAGTTTAAGAAAAACATAAGCAGGTAGTTACTTTGTCACGTATAGTGGAATAAGTACTGAACTATTACTTGTCTTCTATGTTAGAGGTATTTAAGAAAGGTGCCCATGCCATAAACAACTAAATTTGGCCCTTAAACACAGAAGCCATATGGAATTTCCATTCATGACACCAAAGCCACTTTGTGACTGATCCTATTAGACTAGGAAAGAGGGGACTAAAAATAACTTGGTTTCCAAAGAACAGCTTATAGGATCCTTTTAACTCATTAGGTCAAAATCTACTGAGGTCACTCATCACTGGGCATTCACATAAGCACACATATTCAAATAGCTTCATTCCTTTGCCTAATTTTCTTTATCACCAATTTTCCAGATATGTTTCTTAAATTTCCCTGACCATCCTGCAAATCCATTAACCACAGTTAATGAATAGGCATAGATATTTGCATCTAGCTATGTAATTTTTCTAGAGAATGAATCAATCTAGTGAAATGCTTGAATTTTAGTTTTCTGAGATTTCTTCACCACTGCACTTTAAGAATGCCACAGAAAAGATTTATAGACCAATAGTACCTTTTAATGTACTGTCTATATCATGTAGAACCATGAATAAGCCAGGTCTACATTTTGTCTTCATTATTCAATTGGTGATAGGAAATTTCTTTTGACAATGAAAGTGAAGGATGGAAAGACAAAATGGAAGAAAAGGGGTCATGGCACTTGACCTACTCTTCATATAAACATATATATATATATATATATATATATATATATATATATATATATATATATATATATACACTTTCATGCTACTGGTTAAATTATATCTCACATATAGCACTTGCAGTTGTTAAAAAAGAGCTGTTGCATACACCAGATGTTGTATCTTGATGAGGCAAACATCTCCAATGCATAATGAGCATCCAGAGTCACATACTGCTTTGATAGGTAAGCAGTTGTTATAAGATAAATTCATTGCAACAGTTGAGTTTCTCTAAGCCTTCACATACCTTCCTCTGTAGGACACCAAGGCAATTCATCAATCTTCCAACTTCTCTCTGTCTTCTTGCAACAAGAAAGGAATGAAAACTGCTAGCATCAAAGCAGTATTTATAAATTTGGTATTATTATTAGATTCATGTATGGCAGGGAAAGGATCATCTCCAAAGCATTCTGTATGTAGGTACCATATTAGATACCAAGGCCAAAAAATATTTTTTAAATGTGTGATATTTAATATTGTTGCTGGTAAAAAAAAAAAAAATCTGGGCAATCAAATTAATTTACTTATATTTTTGGTATACTGAACAGGAACATAACCTGAATCATGAAAATGGAAATAACTCTTTCACTTTCCAAGTATATAGACTTGAATTTCTTGACTAATGGGTAGACTGTGTCTGTTTGAGAAAGGACTCTTTTATACTGTCCAATGGAGCATGCAAACCAGCCAAAGTCAAGATGACTCATACTGAATGTCCTTGAAGTACAAAATGACCCACATGCATTTCTATTTCTGTATTCATTCTATTTCATTAATACTATTATTCATCTTAAAAATAACTGCAGGAATTCATTGAAACTAATATACCAGGTATCTATGATAATCCATCAAAATGCCTCTGAATTGTTGTATGACATTAGGAAAAAGTAAGGGTAATGGTTGATTTACCTTAACTTTGCCAAAAAGTCATTATGAACTGGAGTGTTACGTTAAAGACTTGCAGGTGAATTTAAAGGGTTGATGATGCTCCTAGGACTTAAGAATGACAAGGAAGGAGAAAGACAACCTCTGCTTGTCAGGTCATGTTACCTCACAGGCTAATACCACAAAGCATACCTGGACAACGCTGAAGAACATACTCTCTTAAATAGTCTTAAGTTACTCCTGAACTCTAGGACAGCAGCTTCTAATGACAATCTCCCTTGCTCTCCTCCCTATTATACTTGAGTATCTCTTAAAACCATCTAATTTCATCTCAACTGATGACCTTGCTTTCTATTTGTTAAAAGAAACAACTAGAACCCTTGCCTCATACTGCCACTGCCATATACTCACCATACCCTTTTTGTTGGATGCCCTTATCCACATCCCCTTATATAGCAAACAATGAGCCTACATGGTATCTAAATAAATGTTTCTTACATTTATTTATTGAATATTTGGCTCAAGGATGGACTAACTGATAGTGTATATGTGTATGGGTATGCACGCTTTGTGATGTGTATGTGGTGGTGAGAAAACACCTTGCAAGAGTTGGTTCTCTTCCTCTACCACTGGGTACTAGACACTTAGCTCAGGACATTAGATCTGTTGTCAAATACCTACCATTAAACCACTAAACAATTTTACTGCCCCCTACATGTTATTAGCAGAAAAGTATGTTACTATTTCTCCTTAAACTCCACCTTTCTCTCATAGGTGGCCAGTTCTCCAGCCATTTTCATCAACACATATTCTCTGCTAGGTAGTAACCACAATCTCAAAAGCATGATGACATTGCTTCTGTCTTAAGTTTCTCTCTGCCTCCCAGGTCTCTACAATGTTTACCAGCAATTGCTTTAGAATGGGAAACCAAAAGAAATATCAAAATTGCTCTTCCAATCATTTTATCCTTTCCTCACCATCTTATTTTTAACAGATTTTTTTTTCCTTTTCTCTGTTGAATACTTTATGTATTTACATTTCAAATGTTATCCCCTTTCAAAGTTCTCCCTTCTCCAATCTTCCCTCTCCCTGCTTCTATGTGGATGCTTCTCCTCCCACCCACCCACTCACACTTCACCACCCTGGAATTCTGCTACACTGAAAAAAAATAGCCTTCACGGGACAAAGGGCCTCTCCTCCTATTGATGCCAGACAATGCCATCTGCTTCTACATATGCAGCTGGAGACATATGTCCCTCCATCTCTCCATGTGCAATCTTTGGTTTGTGGTTTAGTTCCTGGGAGCCCTGGGGGATCTGGTTTGTTGATATTGTTTTTCCTATGAGGATGCAAACCCCTTCAGCTCCAGCTCCTTCAGTTCTTTCTCCAACTCCTCAATTGAGGTCCCCATGCTGAGTGTGATGCTTAGTTGCAAGCATCCTTATCTGTATCAGTAAGGTTCTTGGAGAGCTTCTCAGGGGACATTCATATCAGGCTCCTGTCAGCAAGCACTTCTAGGCATCAGCAATAGTGACTGGGTTTGGTGGCTGCATATGGGATGGATCCCCAGGTGGAGCAGTCTCTGGATGGCCTTCCCTTCAGTCTCTGCTCCACAATTTGTCCCTGTATTTTCTCCCATGACGATTTATTCCCCCTTCTAAGAAGGACTGAGCAAGTCAGAGCACTGACCACTCTTCCAAAGTTTGGGACTTCAATTCCCAACAACTACACGGTGGCTAACAACCATCTGTATTGGGACCTGATTTCTTCTTTTGTGTATTAAGACAGTGACATTGTACTCACATAAAATAAATAAATAAATCTAAAAGAATGGAAGGTCACAATCCTACTTTTTAGAACCTTCACCCCATCTATTATAAATTGCACCCAAATTGCTCAAGTCCAAGTCCTCAAGTGGCTCTCACCTTGAAGGGCATGAAATGACATCATTACTTCTTCCCTCACATACACTGTATACTGACTTCTACAATTCCATGTTAGACCCTTGAATTTCTTCATTCATTGTTTTTCTCATTTTCTGTCTCACATTCTCATTTTCATCATCTCCTCAGTCTATTTGTTTTAGAATGTCAAAGCCTCTAGCATTTGGTGAGTTCCCCTTCTGTATAATACCTTTCTCGGTGACCCCTGGCTTAAAGTTCTTTGAGTCACCTTAATATGTCAGTTATTTTCATGGTGTGAATCAGAAGTCTCTTGACTCAGGTTTTAAAATAGCTTTACAATCTGCCCCCTAATTTCACTGCCTGAGCCATCATTATCTCTTGCCTGGATTCTCTGACAGTAACTCCTAGCTTGACACCCTTCTTTTCCTCCTGTCCCTAGAGTGCGTTCTCCTAAGTAGCCCAGGGGATCCTATTAGAGAAGCAGTCAGGTAAGGATCTTTCTTTGCTTAAAACTTCTCTATGAGTCATGGTTTCACAATGAGGGGGAAAAAGTTGATGCAATGTCCTCGAAAACTAACTATGATTTTAAGGCTCCACGCTGCTCACCCTCACTAAAGTGCCACTTTGTCTTATGGATTCTTAGCTTTTCTCAACCACACTACATGTGCTCATACTTGCAGATATTTAAACTGACTTTTCTCTGAACCCCAGTAACGATACCCCAGGTATCTGCAATGGTCTGTTTCTTACCATCTTCAAATCTTAGTTCATATTTATCATTCTCTCTGGAACCTTTTCTGATATCTTTACTTAAATTAAAATTTAACTACTCACTGCTCCCAAGCCCTCTGTATTTCTGACCTCCCTTGCTTTTCATTACACTTCTTTTCTCATAGCAGTAACTACAGCTTTTTTTGTATATCACTTCATGTTTTATTTATATTCTGTCTTCCCCACTGGATTTTAAAGTCTTTGAGGGCAGAAATCTTAATCTGTTTTGCTCACTGTCAAATATTTCATACCAAAAAAAAAAAAAAAAAAAAAAAAAAAAAAAAAAAAAAAGACTGGGCATACTAATCCCCAAATATATATTTTCCAATTATAAAATAAAATAATAAAAGAGTATTCTTGGTTTCTTTTTATCCAGCAAACCATTCCCCTTTTTATATAGAAAAAAAGTTTAATTCACATAAGTTTCAACGGTATATTTTATTTAGAAAAATTATATAACTACCTGACTTCTTGTAAGCTCCACAGAGCAAAATGTACATCCCATCTCTCCAAGGGCCTGCTACTAATGTGCACTAAACAGATAATTTCTAAACCACATTTTAAAGGAAAACTTTCACTTTATCATTTTATATTAAATGTCCAGAGTAAGAGACTACCCTATGACACTTCCTTGTATTGTAAATAATATGCTTTAATGGCGATTTCACATCTGTTATGCTTTCTTTTCTTTCTTTCTTTCTTTCTTTCTTTCATTCTTTCTTTCTTTCTTTGAGATAATGGAACTTTATTATCTTGATTGTGGTGATATAACACACATGGGTACCTAAGTTTCAACTCACCAAATTGTACACATTATTTCATCCTCCTTTAATCATTTTGTTTATCTACATTTCAAATGTTGTTTCCCTCCCCAGTCCTCCCTCAATGAGCCCCTCATTTCTTCCTCCCTCTGATTTGCCTGTAAAAGGATGCTCTCCCATCCACCCACCCACTTCCACCTCACCCCTTTAGCATCCCCCTTTTCTGGGGCATCAAGCCTCTACAGAATCAGGTGTATCCCTTCCCACTGAGGCTAGGCATGGGAGTCTCTTCTACATATGTATCACGGGCCCCAAACCTGCCTGTATATCCCTTTGGTTGTTGGTTTAGTTTCTAGGAACTATGAGTGGTCTGGTTAGTTAATAATATTGTTCTTCTTATGGGGTTCATCGCCTTCTTCTCCTTCAGTCTTTGCCCTAACTCTTCTGCAGGGCTTTCCAGGGTTCGTCCAGTGGTTGCCTATAAGTATCTGCATCTGTCTCAGTCAGGTGCTGGTAGAACCTCTCAAATGGCAGTGATGCCAGACTCCCGTCTGTAAGCACATCTTGGCATCAGCAATAGTGTCAGGTTTTGTGTATATGCATGGGATGGATCCCAAGTTAGGGCAGTCTCTAGATGGTCTTTCCTTTAGTCTCTGCTCCATTTTTTTGTTCTTTCATTTCCCTTACATAGGAACAATTCTGGCTCAAAAAAAATGAGATGCATGAGTGGCTCCATCCCTCAACTGGGGCCATGAATTGCCCAACAGTGTGGAGAGAGAACCTGAGAGACCACCTTCTGCTATGCTTTCTAAATCTTTGCATTGCTGCTGTCATTCTTAGATCCTTAGGTCCTCCTCTCTGAGATCTGTGCCATTCAGTCAAACCACACTTTTAACAAGGAGATATTAGTCAAACCCATGTCTATACCAACCCCTATGCCTTTCCTTTGGTCTAATAGTGAGCATTGATGTGGACATTTAACATTATTTTAAATTTTTATTGCTTTCTTATTTGTTGTATATGCACAGCATATATGTGCACATCAGAGAACAATCTGCAGGAGTTATCTTTTTCCTTTCACAACATGTGTCCCAAGGATGAGACACAGTAGCAAGTATCTTTACCAGCTAAGACATCCTGCAAGCTTCATCCTACCATTATTTTTAATGGTTGTATTCTAGTGAACAGAATGCTTGTTCACTATACTACAAATGAATGGGAATTTTTGCATATTTTGGAAAGGATGTTTTTAAAAAGCTGCAGTCAAGTTATTCTACAGGGACAAGAATTTTTCTCGACTCTCATGCACTAACCCAGAGAGTTGCCAATTTTTCCAGTTAATTTAATAGATGGCACAATCCCCAGTCTCACAGCATGAAAATATGGATTCAATTTGATATCAAATGAACCAAAGAAGAAGGTGCCCCCTTTTCTCGAATGAATAGGAATTCCACTTTAAAGCCATGGAAGCTATTTTTTAAATGTTCGTTTCTTTAAGTAAGTTTCCATCAGTCATCCAAAAAAAACCTCAAATATTTACAAGGGCAGAGATTGCTTTACATGTTAGGAAAATATACTTCTTCCTTGAGCCATTTCTTTCCTCTGTGAGGACTTTTTATGCCAGGAGGAATATGACTTGTAACCTTTACTTCTTGACACATGGGTCAGATGTGTAAGAGATTCAGACTCCTGGGGTAGCTATGAACTGAAGTTCTTTCTGAATACTGCTGACACACATCAGTGCCTGAGGCTGCTGCATCCACAGGCTTGGACCAAGATTGAGCTCATGGCATTTCTATTTTCTTCTTTCTCATCTTAGGTTCTATTTGACCGATTTTTACAGTAGGAAGTTCAAATTGAAGTACAGATTTGGAATTGCGTTGTGTTGCATTTATTTCTAAAGAAACAAGCAAAATCTGAGTATATAATTTCACTTCAATATGTTTAAAACAACTCTTCAAATTAGCTAATACCATGAAAACTAATGATGGAATGAAAACATACATATTGCATTTTCTACCAAACTACAAGGCTGTTTTTCACAATTAAGCATTGGGTAAGTTATTTATTTCCTATAAATGACCCATGTATATTCTTTTATCCTCACCTCAGAATAATTGTAAAGTTAATTGCTTTACTTATGCCTAGAATTTCAGGAAAGTGAACCAAGGTTTAAGACATTTGACATAATATCCAAAAGAACACAAAGAACAGGATGTTAGGCAATGAAGAATTGTCTCTAATTCTAACTGACTTATGGTCATTTTTCTTCTTATGTATAGAAATATAGTAATAATAGCTAAAACTTATTTCATATTATATACTATATACTGCAAGTCATTTATAATAAGTATCTTTTAAACTAGTCTCTCTCATTGTCCTAATAAGCTGGTGAATTAAATATATTTTACTTACTTTACCTATCAAAATTTAAGACAAAGGATGAACCCCAGCTAAACCACAGTATATAAATAGTCTGAAATCATCATCCTCAGGTTATTGCATTATTTTCATCTGTCTTTTTGTTTCTACCATTTTCTAGCTATGCAAAATGAGTTTTACTTTTATTTTCCATTTCTGTCAACTAGCTTTATATTTTAAAAATGCCCATTTTAAAATAAAATTCAAATGTACTTTGGTATAAGTTTCCTTCTAAAACTTGAAACCAGTGTATCTATCCTCCTCTTGCTTCTATAGTCTCCAGTGAGAAGTCCAATACTGTTCTCATCCTTGTAGATATTTTTCCAAGGACTTTATGAACAATGTCACTTTTCCTTTTGTGCCCTATTCTCCTATCGGCCACATTAGGCAAGTTTTCACAGTAATCTGCTATTTTGCTCCACCCTGCCATGGTAGCAGAAGCCAGAGAAATTGTGTTCTTTGCTCTTTAATACGTAGTGGAACCAAAAAATCTTCCTGCATCACCTTCAGTGCAGGTTCCATAAATCATTCTCAATGGCATAGCTTTCTTTTACCAATGTATGACAGGAAAAGGAAGCTGAAGGGGATTGGAGGGGAAGCAGTGTCCATAAACAAAGAATGATTAGGCTCTGGCAGTTTCTCTATGGCATGTAAGTCTCTGTTGTGGAAAACAGCATTGGTTTATTTCACAGTCTTTGCTGTCGCCCATTTCTTACCCAAAACATAGAGGAGAGAATTCTCAAATGCTTCTGGTCGAACTCCTCAAGGCAGAATTTGGGAAAGTGTGTTCTTACTGATGCTGTGGCCCTATTTTCCTTCACAACAGTACATTCACCTCAGCAACTCATCAGAATTTTACTTATACGTTCTCAACAGCTTGTGCCCCTGATAAGCAGATGTCAGGTGCCGCTTTGGCTTCATTTGTTCCTTAGTTAGTGACCTGAAAACACAGTTCTCTAATAAGTTGAAATTTTTATCAATTTTCAGTTTGTCCGCATTTTTTTTTTCTGGAGAAAGATGAGAAAAAAATGCTTCCAGGTGCCTTAAATGTCAGAACTAAAATGAGAAATTTTCATACTCTAATTTTTTAAAAGCATATTTTAAAATATCTGCTCCAACAAAATCTGTACACATGAGCTAATGATTAATAAAAATGTTGAATTACAGTTTTGCTATATTCAGCTATATTTTGAGATTTTGACAATGTTCAGTATGTATTTAAAAGGGTCAGTAAGATGGCATACTGGGTAATAACACTTACTGCCAAGCCAGATAACCTCAGGTCAATCCTTAGAACACCCATGATAGAAGGAGAAAAGCCGCTTCTGCAAGACATCCTCTTACCTCCATATATATTCCTGTACCGTGTGCATGACCCTCCTGATATGGGATAAGTAAGTACATTAAATTTTAATGTTTAAAGTAATATATTACATATAAATTAATTCTCCGGGAAGGGTATCCTCTATCTCTCCAGATATCTTACAGCCATTAGTAAAGGGAAAGTTTTTTTGACTTTATAAAATAAGATGCATATACAACTACTTGTGTTAAATAATGATCATCTTATAAAATTTTGTGCTTTTTCTGATTGATGAGTTCATGCACTGTATTGGAAATTACAGTGCTACTCCTTCTTAAGTGATCCACAACATGTTATGGTCCAACCAATCCTTCCTACCGACAATCCACCGAGGGAATGTTCCTTAAGTACTCTTCATTATTAAAGATCAGCCAATGATTATTAAAAACTGGACGATTTGAAAATGTCTCAATTTTACTTATAAATAATTTACATCCTAAAATCTGTAAGTTATGATGGATATGGCATTGCATGGCAGGAACACCTGGAGGCAGGAGAATTGGGAGTAAAAATTCATCATTGGCTGTAGGACAAGATAAATGGCAGCTTATAGTTAAGTGCTGTATCTGATACAGTACTCAGCATGGAGGCTTATGGTATAACAGAATTGAGAAACTTTGTACATTTAATTTAATTATTTTTACATATTCACTTTACATTCCACCCCTCCCTGTCACCCCTTCCCAAATGATTTTACTTATTTTATGTATGAGTACACTGCTACCTTCTTCAGACACACCAGAAAAAGGTATCAAATTACACTACAGATCTTTGTGATCTTTGTGTTTGCTGGGAATTGAACTCCAGACCTCCGGAAGAGCAGTCAGTGATCTTAACGGCAGAGCCATCTCTCTAGCCCTAACGAGAAATATTGTGAAAGCTTGTATGCAACTAGAAAATAATGGAGCTAGGATTATTCAAGAACTTGACTTCATAATTCATGAAAAACAAATGTTGCATCCTTTACTGTATGTCTCATGTAAGAAACGTGCATCAGAATGAACACCAACTCTCAGAAGAGAGCCAATAAAATTGTTGCACATTTGTTGGGTAAAGATGGGCATCCTTAACTGTTCTACAGAGACGGAGTGTCATAACTTCTCCTCCTACTTACTTTTTTCATCTTTGCTCATCTTTTCCAAAACTGGAATAGGATCATAACTATTTTCCAGAACATAATTTGCTTCAGTCTGCCTACTCAATTAAGTATTATCTTACTGTATTACCTTTATAGTGTATAGTCTCTATAATCTGTGTCCAACTCTAGGTAGTGACAAATGAGTCACTGTGGTGTCACCACATCTTATGATAAGAATGGCAGCATAGCACAGAGAATTGGGAACTGTGCAGTACCTTAGAAACACAGCTTGCTGGACTTTCTCCTTCACCCAAGCTCAGCAAACCCCTTCTAAAACCAAATTCAACAAAGAAAAGAATGAAAGGAAGTTAGTCCCAGATGGACCTTCCTTAACGACTAAACCTCTATTCAATATGTAATTACCAGCAATAGCCTTGACAAAGGATCTTCAAGCAATGACATTGTAGAATCTCTTTCCACTTCACAAGAAAGCATTTGTAGAAAGCAAAAAGCCACATGTGAGGATGGCTTTCTTCTCTCCTTGATAATGATTGGAGAATAGAGTTTCTCTTACCAAAGGGAAAGGAATTTACACATTAATACCGTAGGTTTATATCAATAAATCAATTAGTTCTGTCCTTTCCAAATAAACCGCAATGGTAATTATTTTAATATTATCAAGTCTCAATGGGATATTATTTTAATATTGCATTTGATGATAAATTATTAAGAATTTCAATTTCTTGTTTCTAGTATTAGAAGAAGAATTTATCTTAGTTCTGCTATATTTAATTTAGGTTTGCAAATTAGCCAGTGTTATTCATGTAGCTTGGCCTATAAATATTACTAAAGGCAACACAACAATTCATCTATCCTAACAGGCAGGACAATGCATAAGCCCAACATAAAAGAAGAAATTTATTTGAGTTTATACTTGTGTAATAAAATTAATATTGGGGGCCTAAGGTGGATTAATCTAAAAAAACTACTAAAACATAAAGAACATGATAAATAAATATCCTCAATCGAAAGCAAAAAAATTATTAGTCATCATCCATCCCTGCTGTTCCTCTGCTCTGCTCCTATTAACATTACAGCATTTGCTTTCTTGTAAAAGCCGCTAAGACACAGTCATTCCTCATAGTTCTTTCAGCCTCTCCTGTGGGTTTAATTGGGGTCTTATCACAATTCCTCTACGTTCCTAATTTTTCAATTATAATAGTTTTGTATTATTCTTATTTCACTACTCCATCAATTATTGTAACAGTTTAGAATTTTAGAACATTTTAACTAAAAATGTGTTCAAGATCTTTCTGTATATGTCGATGTCTTGAGAAAATAGGAAACTATCAAAATTGACTATATTTCTAACTCATATATGACTGCATTTAATGGTCTTTTCACCACAGTGTAATATACAGCGCATGAGATAAATATAAATTACTTGCAGTTCCTCTCAGGGTTAAACTAGGAGGATACTACTTTTCTAACCTCTCCCATCCTCCCTGCTTTCATCACTTTCTCACACTGGTCTATGTGATTGTAACTGTAATGTCCTAGGGCCACTTTCTCATTTTCAACTGAACAGAAACAACTCAGGCTTAAAGTTTCCATCAAAGGCTGTGGAGATAACTCAGCTGGTAAAGGCACCTTATTGCCAAGCCTGATGACTTGAATCCATCTGTGGGAGGACACAGCTGAATCTTCTAATCTTGCTCCAAGGTCCACATATGTGCTGTTTCAGGTATGTAGTATACAGAAACATATATACACATACATGCACAGACATACACAGACATACACACATGCCAATAAAATATTTTTAAAAGGTTCAGTCAAATACTATCTCAACCATTATGTTTTCTGTGGTTCTCCTAGCTGAAAATATTTTTCAAGCTAGTTTAGCAGTTTCCCTTATCTATCTGACAGGACATTTACTTTGCACCTGGAATGAGGCTGTTTCGTATCTCTTCTCTACATCATTACGATGGTGTATAACTAATCTCATGTACTCCAAGGTTCCTCATAAGCAACGAAGCATTATGAAACATACAAATTCAATTTTAAGGCTTAAACATTCAAGTCACTTTAGAATAAGCTTCTGGGGCATAAAATAGTTGTCAGCACCATCTTCATCCTGATTACTTCAACATGTTTTTATTTAATTTTTTGAGAATATATACATAATTTCCATGCTTCGGTCCCCATCTCTAACTTTCCAATGAATGCAAAGCACTCTGAGGCATAGGAAGAAGAAGGGTAAATCAGAAGTGAATGCATAGAGAAGGCCTAGTAAACACTGTCAATCCTCATGCCCAAGCTGCCTTTGCACTAGGAAATGTGCTGAGAAGCACACTTACCTTTCTTCTTCGCTACTATAATTGGCATCTTTCTGCAGTTTCACAAATTCCAACCACAACAATTTTAAAATGACTGGTGCATTTGCTTTTTGTTTAAGGAATTTGGTGATTATCACTTTTGGTCATGGAAATGAAGGCTTCTTCTTAGGCAAAATTCATGGTTTCCCAGTAGAAACTTCATTTTTACAGTTCAAAGATGAACTCAGACCTGGGACATTACACATGCAAAGCACATGTGCTAATGTTATTGCTTTTTTGTCCCAGTCCTTGAAATAATCAAGTGTGGGGAAAATTCAGCATTTTACATAGAAAATAGTTTTATGCCTCAAGCAATGAACTCAGCCAATAAATTGTGATCAAAGCTCTATAATTTTTATCTACCCATAAACAAGAGCTAAAGAATGTCCACTGTAATTATTAAGAACTACAATGTGGAAAAATCCTTGATTGTAGGAGCTTTAGAAATATGATGATATATTATAGATAGATAGATAGATAGATAGATAGATAGATAGATAGATAGACAGATAAATAATACATACATACATAAATACATAGATACATACGTAGACAGATACATAGACAGATAGACAGAGAATATAGAGAGAGCTCAAACATCTTTAGTTATCTATTTGAAGGTAGAAAGTTTTGATAATAGCAGATGCACAGATGTATGCATCTGTCACTTTGCTAATAAAAGATAGTGATGGTGTCCTGACTTAATTGGTTCAAGAAATTAAGTTTACAATGAAATGCTTTTCTGCATACAGCTTTCTTGCCAAGAGGATTCATCCTAGTGTCTAACAGGTGCCATTTAAACCCTCTTTAGAAAGCCATGAAAAATAAGATGCTTCTGTTCTTCACTACATGTGTTTTGATTGTTTCTCCTGAGACCCACTGAAGCTTTCACAATGTAGAATTCTTTGATATAAAACACCATATGATCCATATGAGTGTTGATATTAGCATGTGGGGATGAATAGGATGTTTTGTACCACAGAGGATTTGTTATCTTCTACTGTGCCCACATTTAAAATCTCTTTGCATTGACACTGATTACAATGATTAAACCTTACCTTTCCTTTCCATGTTGGTATGAATCTCCCCCTTTTCCCCATTCCCCTCTCTTTCTTTCTCTCTCACATCATGTGTGTGTGTGTGTGTGTGTGTGTGTGTGTGTGTGTGTGTGTGTGTGTGTATGTGTGTTGTTTTTCAGGACAGGATTCATCTCTGATGCAGCCCTTGCTGTACTGGAACTCACTTTGTATACTAGGTTGGCCTCAAACTCAGAGAGAGATCAGCTTCTTACCTCTACTTCTCAAGTGCTTGTATTAAAGACCTGTACCACGATGTCCAGCATTAATGTTATCTTTGACAGAATTTTAAGGCTTGAGTTCGAACATTATAGGTCATCAGTATTCAGTTAACATAACTCAAATATAAATCAGTGGATACATTTCTCATTATACATCTTCTGCATATCAGTAAAAAAAACAAAAACACCTCTCTGTGACATTTCAGTGTGTGACTAGAAATCAAAAACTGGGTAGGGTGGGGCTATTAAAGTAAAGGAACAAGATTTAGTTTTCTATAATTTAGGACTTGTAGCAATAAAAATTCTCCTTTAAAGCTGGGCGGGTCTCTAAGATCCAGGCCAACCTGGTCTACAGAGTGACTTCAGGATAGCCAGCACCACATAGAAAAGCCATGTCCTGAAAGAATTCTATTTTGTACCAAGACAGTTTTTCTGATACTTAAAATTTTTGACTTTGCAGCATAACGTAATTAGTCAGGGCAACAAGAAGTGTCAGAACTGGAAACTAAGAGAAGAGTCGCTTATGGATTTGAGGGAATAAAAAATTTTATTTAGTGTAAAAGGCCACTCATTAGATAATGCTCTGGGTTATTTATTGGTTAAGTACAATATAGACATTTACCTGAAGAAGACAGTAATAAATTTGAGTCCAGGATATATAAGTTAATAGATTTTTATAATCAATGTGATTTATAAATATCTCACCTTAGAGAAGTTTCTCCTCAGAACAATAATAGTAATAATAATAATAATAATAATAATAATAATAATAATAATAATAATAATAACAAAATAAAACAAACCAAAAAAAAAAACCAAAAGCAAACCTTCAACAGTTTCAATTCACCAATGGGTTTTCGTTTGTTTGTTTGTTTACAAATTTCCCCAAAGCACTGCTTTTATCTTAGTTAATTTTTTATGACAAAACAAAACCAAGATCAAACCCTGAGAATTAAGACTTAGATGAGGGAGCAAGCAAACCAGTCCCTCTCTAGTAGAAGCTGAAAACAGTAAAAGAGTTGGACACATTAAGACTGAAAGCAATAACTAAAAGTAGACTTTTAACACTGTATCAGATTCTTCCTAAGAGTAACAGTCCTGAACTAATAAAGCTCTGAGAACCTCTGGGAGAAGGAAACCATCCCTAGGCCTGCTGATTCACACAAGTGAAGCTCAGTGAGAGAACACAGCAACATCTGCAATCCTGGCTTACCTGATTGTATTGTATTGTAAGCAGACCTCTCAGGATGTAGTAAAAGTGCTGTAAACTAACATATCAAACGCTCTCAAAATGTATGTATATGCATGGGCCTGTGCCTATGTCTGTACATGTATATGTACTACTATTTAATTGAATTGGTAAGTTAGACATGACAGATTACATGGATGATTTTTATTTTACAAGATGCACTGTAAGTACAAAAAATGAAGTGAGCAGCCCAGGGTACCCAGGAAGATGTAGCCACCAGATGATGCTGAGATGATGTTGGCAATATAGTGCTTACCATCAACACTTCCTTTTACCATGAGTGAACTATTATAATAGTGAGCATATAAAACAAAAAATGCATTATTCTTTTCTTATATTTATTGGATATTTTGGACAATTTCATACACACACACACACACACATATTCAAATTATCCTCCCTCTACCTTCTATTATCTTCCTTCTACATATATTAATTAACCTTTCTTCCTCATCTATACAAGTTATCATGAGGGTCATAGTTTTTATTTTGCTTTGTGACCAATTTAGTTTAAGCATGGTCATGTGTATGAGCACTACATTGAAACTGTCCACTGAAGGCTTCCAAGGTCTCCACGGGATCCACAACAGAAGACAATACCTCTCTAACTACATAGATCTGTCAGTAACAAATGCGTCAGTGGTAAGATACTTTGTGGGATACAGATTATGCTTCTCTGAAGCAGATCTCTTATATCAATATATTTTCTTATTATTCTCCTCTTCATTATAAGGAAGTTTAGTCTTAGAAAGCATAAGAAACTATATTTCCAGTGAGTCCAAGATCTACCATATAATTCTCTGGAACTGATAAATATATAATGTAGTCAATGGCATAAACAATAAAAAGATTTATATTATAAAAAATTTCATTTCATATCTACTGCTTACATTAAACTGGATCCTACATACTCATTAGACATGAATTTAAATAAGGTACAAAGTAGAACCTGAATCTTTTATTCCATTCTTACTAAGTTTTATAAAATGAGGAGGAAATACAGCAGAAAAATTAAATATTTGCTGTCTTCTAGTTTGAAGAAAATAGTGTACATGAAAGTCAAGAAAATCCAGTTTGTTTTAAGGAGGTCCTATGGCTGTATCACTACAATCCTAAAATATATAAAACAATAGGATGCTAAAATGTCATCTTATATTGCCAGTTATGTTGAATTTGGTACCAGCAAAATGAGAATGCAGAGGTCACACGTTGTGCGTCTTTCTGACAGAAGAGGCAGAGTCTGAAGAACAGTGTGTGTCAAGCAAAAGGCCAGGGACATTCTAAACACACTGCCAGACAGGGATTTTTGCATCTTTCTAATATTCTTATTCCTAACTCCCTCTGAGTGCTGTCTTTCGAGAAACTTCTTTCTCCTTTCAGGTTTTCATGAAGCTACCTTTACTAAGGTGTTGTTGTCTTCCATTGGCATTTTGCTATTGTTGTCCAGAAAAACCAGGGCCTCACTCAAAAAACATTTATACTGCCTTTGAGTTATATTTCCTGTCACTCCATTGAGATTTGTACAGATGATATTTATAAATATGCTACGTGCCTCTGATCATCTTCACACCTATGCTGAGTGAGAAGTCCTAATACCTGGATTTCTGGATTGCAAATAAGTTGTATTTTCTTATTACCCTGAGTTATGAATCACGATACTCCGCAAGCCTTGGTACCTATCATTCCACAATGCTGAATCTGTGACTGATCAAAATGGATGCTAAAACAAGTACCTAACTACCAAAGCACTCTTGAAAGAAACTGGTTTTATTTTATATTCCTTCTGTGTGTAGGGGGGTTATGCATAGACACAGGTCTAAGTAAAGGGTCAGTCTCCAGTATCATGTCTCAGGATTATCTTCCTTCTTTTCTTTCTTTTTTAACATTCTTAAATTAAAAAATAATACATCAGTTTCTTTCATTCTTTTTTTTACCCCAAATTTTGATATGGAAACCCAGCCCCAATTCCCTTCAAACATCAAGAAAAAACATCTAGAATCTTCTTCCTTAGTTGTAGATAAATAGATAGATAGATAGGTAGGTAGGTAGGTAGGTAGGTAGGTAGGTAGGTAGGTAGATAGATAGATAGATAGATAGATAGATAGATAGATAGATAGATAGATAGATAATAGACAGATAACCTGCTAAGTTTGTTCAGTGTTGTATTATATGGTTGGCTAAACAATTACAAGGCGCCTCCATTGTGTAGACTAAAGCAGTTTCCTTCATTCTTACTATCCCTCCGCTGTCTATAGTTTTTGTCTGGGGCTGGGCCCTGTGATAGCCTCTCTTTCATTATAGTGTGTTTATTAGTATTGTCTTTGTTCAGACCTTGTTTGGCAGTCATAGTTTTGAGGTATCATGGATGAGGCACTCCTATTATTTAGAGAAAACATGATCTCATAGATTTCCTGGGCCTCTGTCTCTTATACTCTTTCTACACCATTTTCCATGATGTTCAATAGGCCTTGTATGTTCAGGAATTCTCTTGTAGATGCATCGATTAGATCTGGGTGCCCCAACATCACTCTCTTGCTGCATTTGATCAGATGGAGGTTTCTTAATGGTCTCTATCTGTCACATAAAAAACTTTTTCTCTGGTGAGGATTGTGGACTACACTTACCTGTGAGCATAAGAATAAGTATGTGAAAGACAGTTAGGGATTATACTGCTTTAGAAAAATGGTAGCAGTCAGTTCTCCTCTAAGATCCATGACCTCACTAGAGCTGGTAATCGGCTAGCTTTCCAGTGCTATGCATGCTATCCATATGCTAGATGAGCTTTAAGTTAAATTAGACAGGTGTTGGTTAGAACCGAGCTGTGAATGCTATGCATTTCTTACCATGGTCATTGTTGCTGGAGTTCACAGACTTCATAGCATGGCTAGTATTATTAGTTCTTTCCCTCCCTTGGAAATACTTTACACTTCTCCAAAAGCTTGCTCTCTAGACAAACCTATCAGGATAGAGCACCTTGGATCCTCTGTACAAGATTCATGTAGTCTTCAGCAATACCAACTTACCTTCAATCATTAGAAGGCAATTAAAAATGATTTATCCTGATTTGGAAGTCTTTTGGACTCTCCTGATCAATTATTGACATTGACATTTCCCATGCTTATATCTGATGTTTATATTACATATATATGCATATGTATATATGTATGTGTACTTATATATAAATATAGGTATATGTATACATATACATATATACAGCATTTACATATACATCATATACATATACATACATACACATAAACATACACATACATATACATATATCAGTACAATTCTCCTAAATTCTTGTGGCAGAATTGCTCACTGGTTTGGAACTCCTCTAGTACATCATGCAGAGAGTTCCAGGTACACAGCTATACAAACCTCTACAATGCTGGCAGATATTTGGGGGGGCGGGGTCTAGAACTCAGATTCCCATACTGTGTACCAAATATTTTTACTGAGCTATTTCCAGAGCCTTTCATGTTCATATAAGGACAAATGATACAACACTAGCAGTCTTTGCTTCTAGTTAACATGGTACATGAGTGCTGATCAATACATCATGACAAGGAAAAATGAGAGATAGGGTGTTATTTGGGAAGGAAGAAACAAAACTTTAATTTCCCTTGGGCCATAATTTATCTACATAAACATTTCAAATCACAAATTATTAATCATAGTCACTACATGCTCGTAAGATTGCTAAATATAAATTCCATGCACACACCATTTAAAATATGTGGTATTGAAATGCTATTCATGGAAGCAGCAAAAATATTTAATATCTTTTACATAATTAGATATACTTAAATACATATAGATAGATAGATGATATAGAAAGACAGACAGATGTCAGTGGTAAACTGGTTTCAGAAAACTGTATGAAACTAAGTTCAAGTGTCATCCCTAAAGTGAAACCTACATACTTTTTGTGTATTTTAAGCCATTTCTACATTACAAATAAATTGTGTTATATAAAACTTACTTCAATGTTTAGAGAATAGTACAAGGACAAAAGCCTATATCTATTCATTCTTTTTCTAAATATTTTAAATATTTATTTTTGCTTATGTGTGTATGAGTTTATGAGAGAGAGAGAGAGAGAGAGAGAGAGAGAGAGAGAGAGAGAGAGAGAGAGTGTGTGAATATGAGTGTGGCAGGGATGCCTATGAAACCATAAGAGGGCATCTGATAATCATATACCGTAGATTTATAGGCAATGACATGTGGCTGAATGCAGGTACTCGGAACTGAATTCAGGTCTTCTAGAAGAATAGCAAGTCTTTTTAGGCACTAAATAATCAAGCCAACACCTTTCCCTTGAATATTGTGATAAACAGTTGTTTTACTCCACAAGTCACAGCAGAACTCACAAGTAAGAGGAAGCAACTAGAGCTATATCTGTATGTATAGACACAACACATCCATGGAATTTCTTTTAATGAAAAGCACTAAATATGCCATCAATAATTAGACAATGTACCAAGTTCATTTGACTAAAGAAAAATGGTACCAAAAACACACACTGCTTGTTAGATAACTCTCCAAAAAACACTTCAAATGAATTAATTCAAAATGCTGATACAATTTCTCATGGAAACAATGCAGAATTCTAAAGAATTTTAGAGGTAAATAAATTTTCTATTTGAACTGAAACATTTTGAGGGAAAATCAAAGTAGAACGCTTGCTTTTTACCATCAGAAGTTATTATGGAAGAGAAAAGTTTTCTCACTGGAAGTCAGAAGACTTAAGTTTAGTCCCTAAAATCTACATAAAACCCAGAACTGGCAGTATAAATCTGCAATACAAGAGCTGCAAAAATGAGAAATTGAGGATCTTTGAGCTTGAAGGGCAGCTGCTATAGCTGAAATAGTTTGTTCTCAGTGCAGAAAGAGAGTTGTCTCAAGAATAAAAGGAAACCACCAAGACCAACATTGACTTCTGGTTTCACATTCACACACTCATCCACACACACACATGTACACACACAACAACTAACACACACAACAATTCCCCATGCCTTATTGCATATCACAATGAAAAATGAATCCTGCATAGATTCATTTAATTTACATTCAAACCTATTTAAACTTTAGTTAAACTGAAAATAGAAAACCTATTTAACAAACAAAAAGTCTACACTGAAAATACTTGATAAATTTGAATTTTTATAGTAATTTTAAAAGTCATTATAACACCATTAAAACTGAAGTCAAAGATAAGTTTAGAGTATAAATAGCAAAATGGCCACAGGATTATGTAAAATTTCTATAAAGTAAAGATAAGTAGGGATGTAAATTGGTATAAAATACTAAAAGACAAAAATAAGAAAGAAGACTGAAATAGACCATCTATCCATCTGATCAATAAAACAGGAAAAATAAAAATGTTGAAAATCCACATAGACTGCTGTTAGAATGACAGAAATAAATGTCTGCCTACAAAAGTGGTAGAGGCTGGGTCTGGTTGGTACTCTTGTCATCTCGACTCTTGGGAAACTGAGGCAGGACAATCAATGCAAGCTTAAAGCCAGCCTGGTCTACATAGTAAGTACATGTTAGTGTGAACTGAAGAGCACGTGATTTTCATGAGTGGTAGGAAACAAGGACTTACACAGTTCTGATATGTAACTTGAAAGTACTTTGAAAATAGTTATTAAACTATAAGACTATGCTTGTGATGTAGTAATTCTGTATCCAGAAACTTAACCTAAAAAAGCATCCTCATTTAGAAAACAATTTCTATACCTAAGCTCAAGAAACTTACGAGAGGGAAGTTTTTATAATCTAGAGGATCAGAGAGTTTTCTATAATACCATGTTTCCTAGGAATATCAGAAGGTATAACCGTAGAGTCTACAAAACATGGCTATCTAAACATGAGCTGAACAAGGACAGCAAGAGACATGTCACAGTGGTTTGGGAAAAAACATGAGTCCTCAAACCTACTCAAAGAACCACAGGCAACTAAGGAATGCTGAGCATGAGAAAGTCTTCCTAGGGAAAAGGACAACAACTGGTTATCCAATACTAAAAGGCCAGCCTTAAAATCATACATGCAACCATTGTTACATAGACTGAGCAGGTCTTATTTAGGAATGTATATATATACATATATACATATATATACACATATATATATGCATGTATCAACAATTAATGACATAAGAGGCCATGAATTTGAAAGATGGCAAGCAGAAGTATGTAGAAGGCTTTTGAGGGAAGAAATAAAATGAAGAAATGATATAATTATAGTATAATATTAAAAATAAAAAATAAAAAAGAGAAAAGGTAGATGAGAAAAACAAAAAATAAATATATTCCCACATATTTAGAAAAAAATAGTACAAAAATGATATTACGGGGCCTTTTGTAATTATGAAAAAAGTAAAGAAATGACTGCCCGCATTAGGATTTGTTTATTTTTTTATTCAGTGACATCAATAGTGAAAATAACTGATCTACATTTCAATGGATAATCCCAAGTGATCTTTTAGGATTATAATATACAGTACAAAACCATATGTCAAATGTACTTTTAAAGAAAAATATAATGTCTATAGCATTTGCGTCTACAATTTTTTGATATGCTTTAATGGACACATTTTGTATCAGACATTCCTAGGAGGCTAAAAAAGATTTTTGCATAAAACTTCTAGAACTTTTCTGACGTTGAGACCAAAAGACAGAAAAATGTGAAGAAAATGCCCAGGGACAATAAAGGAGAGATGCATATATATATATATATATATATATATATATATATATATATATATATATATTAAGTAACATGCACACTCTGTAAATGAGACAAATTGTAAGTTATGAAAAACAGCCCCAATAATCAGTATGAGCAGTAAGCACCAGAGGAGCAGGGCTTGATTGCCAGTTGGTACTGGAGTTGCCTTCAAACCCAGCTCCTGCCCCATCTCATTGTCTATTCCTCAGCAAACAACACCCAAGCAATTAAAATACTTAACACTCCCTGATTGCTGCTCCTTCGGATGCTTGAGATGACATGGTGGTGCTGCAAAATTACTTAAGTTTTAAATAGAACAGAAGTTTGCAGTTTTGTTTTTTTTATTATCGGAATTTAGATCTTTCTCACAAATTGGGTTCCTTGGAGTCAGATGGTGAAAATGCGTGATGTGTAGAATATGTAAAAGAGGTTGACACCTGGAAAGGAAAGATCAGGGAGACAGGGAGAAACAGATTGGTGATAGACCCTCAAGTCTAGGGTATTGGAAGCACTAGCTTATCAGGGGCAAATTAAGCAGTTGGAAGCACATTGCCTAGTCTCTACCACCCTGCAGGCTACAACTATGTACAAACTACATGTAGGAAGCTTGGAAAACACTGGGGACAAATCTTTGAAAAAAGAGCTATCTGAACCTCAGGAAACATTTGAAGAGATGAAAGAGAATCTCTCCTTACCTCATCCCAGAGAAAGGGAAATATATCCTTTCATGAAAGAGTCCTGGAGGGCATATGTGAGGTGGCACATCTTTATCTGAGTTCTACTAAGAAAGAACTTCAGGTTCCTGTTTTAAAGAACACTTAATAATATATGCTTCAGTTTCTTTGTTTATTAAATGAGTCTCCTAGGCTGGATGAATTGGGTCCAACAGCCTTCAAAAAGATTTGCTATCTGCTTTGTGAACTAGAGAAACCACATTACAAAACTTTGGCCACTACCATTTCCAAAAAGAACTTATTCTAGATTCAGGTTTCTATGAGAACTCATCATTCCTTCCCTTTAAAGTTACAGAATTAGAAAATCATCTACAAACTATGACTAGGCTCAGTGACTGGCACTTACTGACTTTTTGTATACTGGGAACTGTGCTAAAATAATTACATCATCTCATTTCATCCATGTGGCTCTTCTGTACAGTCTTAGGATCACTTACAGACAGTAGTGTGAGCTTTACAGTGATAAGACAGTTGTCAAAGGCCATCATATATCTAATATATTAAAGAGACATAACTTAAACATAGGTATTCCTGATTCTGATTCCTTAGCCTGCACACAGGAGTTATCTATACCCAATGAAGTTCTTTTCTTTCTAATTATCAGAATATTTCACAGAAGTGTATCTAGGTTATTTTTTAAAACTTCCACAAAACTGCAGTCTCTAACAATAACAAATATCTGCATTTGAAAATCATTATACTAGGACTGCAGTAGTTCACTAACTGCCCTCTCTTAGTTGTATTCTGCATGTTTGAGGTAACCTGCTATGCCAACTGGGCAACTTCTATACATCCTCTTTTGAAAATCTCATCCATAGCAACCACTGTCAATGTGAACTTATAAAGTTAGGTTGGGTTGTAAGCCCATCCACATATAAATCAATGATTCTGAAGAGTAAAGACTAAAACCCCTTGAGGCTGAATGAAAACGCAAAGCTCTCTCAGCATCAGATAAAACTGTTGGCAGAAAATGAGGTTATCTTCTTTTGGCTTCCTTCCAAATTCTTCTGACTTAATCTCTGCTCTCTCCTTTCTACAGCATTGTCTTAAATTTCTTCTCTCTTCTCACAGATGTTAGATCCTAGTCCTCCTGCAGACCACCAAACTGTTGACTCTGCTCTGATGGATTGCTCCAGGGTAGATTCAGAATCAAGGTGAACTATAAGACACAGGTTGGGTTCTCTAAATTGATAGTTGAAAGGAAATGCTAGATTAGCAGGTATTTGCAAGTGAGTCATTTTAATGGGACCATATGTGAAGGAAAGCCCCCCAAAAAAATTCATGCTATAAAATCCAGGAAAACAAAACAAAACACTTGGTTTAGTCCTTTCTCAGGCTTCCAGGCAGTTTTTCCTATATTAATTAATATATTTGAAACAATTATTTATCAGGTTTTCCTTTCCATTCTTCATCTCTACCCAAGAGTACCTTAGGTGTATTAACATATTTTGTTTAGATTGTATTACTGAGTTCTTTGAAAAAGCTCAGTAGTTTGGAAGACTGGTTGGAAGACCTGATTGTAAGTAAATTGCCTCCATGAAGATGCTCTCTCTTCCAACCTTCCTCTCCCACCAAAACACCTTGGTGTTCCCCTACATGGAGAAAATGAGCCTTCTCTGGACCAAAAGCCTCTCCTCCCACTGATATCAGAAAATGCTATCCCCTGTTGCCCACATACCTCAGGCCATGGGTCTTTCCATGTGAACTCATTGGTTGGTGTTTTAGTTCCTGGGAGCTGTGGTGGGTTTGGATAGTTGATAATTTTGTTCTTCCCAAGGGGTTGTAGACGTTTCAGCTCCTTCAGGCCTTTCTTTAGCTCCTTTATTGGGGTCCTCATGAAAAGTCTTATAGTTAGCTGCAAGCATCCTCCTCTGCACCAGTATGGCTCTGGCACAGCCTCTGAGGAGGCATCCATATCAGGTTCTTGCCAGTAAGCACTACTTGGCATCAGCAATAATACTTGGGTTTATTTGACATATATGGGGTGTATCTCCAGGTGAGGCAGTCTCTGGATCTTCTTTTCTCCAATCCCTGCTTCTCTATTTGTCCTTTTATTTCCTGTCTTGAACATTTCTGGCCTTTATCAAGGAACATTTTACCATCACTCCATAAGTATCTCTCCAGTTTTGCTAAACCAACATGAAGTCTCACCCACTCTTTCCTGAAAAGACCTTCCATGACAGTCTCTGGGAAAACACACTGTAAGTAGAAGAGAGAGGATAGATTGCCTAATTATTATAACTAAAACTTTTTCAAGTCTGTGCTTGTGAGAGAATGTCTATGCGTGCATGATAAGCAAAGGCACAAAGAGAATAATAGGTCATACAACAGAGCTCACTGGTGGGGTTAAGAATACAAACCATTATTATAAAGGCAACAAAACCCATAAAGAGCCTTTACATCTGCGCCCCCCATGACCTAGCTGTTTCAGCTCTGATTGTGACTCCATCATAGAACTTCTTGGAAGCAATGCCTAACATATAATAAACATCTAATACGTGTAATATATTATCAAAATGGCAGTGCTTGTACTGTGATTTCTTTTAAAACTTCATCTCACACAGAGCTGAGGATGAAGTTCTAATTCAGTGAAGTACAGAATAAATTATGAATCTAGTCACCCTTCCAAATCACTGAGAGTGAAAAAAAAGAGCAAATGAAACAGCACTGTTCATGCCAAGGAAATGAACACCGTTCAAAGACACAGAAGGTTCTATCAGATTAGCAGACTTTCTCAGACTCCAAGTACAAAGAGAGCAAGACATAGGACCAGAAATGATTTACCACTGAAAGTGGCACAGCAGGCACTTTTTAATTAGGAGAATTAGGAGGTGCTTAAAGCTGGTTTTGTGAGAAGAGCTTAATTACTGTCTTTGAAACTACAACCTATACATCAGGAAGAGGCAGTTCAGCATAAATGTAGTCTTCAGTGTGGGCCTAATCTTTAGTTGGGCTTCAGTAAAGTCATTATAATACAAAGTTAATCCTAGAATGTGTTCCAACATTTCACATTGTGACATCTTCTTGGATGACTCCAAAGAGAATGCACCTCAGGACTGCTGGCTACTTGCATCACCTCAACATGTCAGCTGATCATGCTTTTCTCCAAGTACTCAGAGAACAGTACAGAGCACAGAGAGAGCCAAGCAGCAGCATCCAGCCTTTGGCATCTTTTCCTAGAACCACAATAAAATGATCCAGACATTAGCCAAAATACTTAGCTTAGAGAGAGCTGGTCTATTCACAGGCATTTATGAATCAGAAGGAAATGGTTGGTACAAAGTGCTTTCTATTGCAAACTTACTTTATATACACTTATTTCTTTAGTGTGTGTATGTGTGCATATGTGTAGATATAAGAGTATAAATTTAAAAGGTGGTTCTCTCCTTCAACCATGGTCACAAGAATCAAGCATAGTTCATCAGGCATGGAAGCATGTTCCTTTGCATGTTCATAAACTGTTTCTTGTTTTTATGTTATTAGTTGTTTTCCCATCCCACAGCTCCTCATACTCCTCAATACCACCCCAACTAACTAAAAGAAGAAAAGAAAGAATAAAAGCACATTCACAAGCACATGAGCGTGCACGAACACACACACACACACACACACACACACACACCTCACACAGACACAACACAAACAAAACTCACAAAAAGATTAAATTGAAAAATAATAGACAAGCAAAAGATTAGTGACACAAAATAAAATGCTCACACAAGCAATGAGACAAAACAACTACAAAAAAAAAAACACAAAAACAAAAACAAAAAAATATACAAACAAACACCCTATAGGCAATTTTCTATTGGCTATCTATTTTTATTTTGGTAATAGTTTTTTTTGTTTTGTTTTGTTTTATATTTAAAGTGACAGATCTCTAGACATCAGAGAATGCACAGTTGGCAGGTAAATATTTATCCAAAAGATCTAGAGACTGGTCAAAATGCCTATTTTTGGAAGCTCTCATATAATTCTCATATTCAGCATGGATTTATTACCACAGATTAGGGAGTCTGCATATAACTTCTTTGGTTGCAAATACAGAGAAGTGTTTTTAACACTGGAATGTAACATAAACACCCTCAAAATGTCTTATAATTTTGAGATTATTAAAATAAATATATATTTGGGACTTGGAAAAATCACACAGTATGAAGATGCACACAAAGGACTGGAAAATTTTTTCAGTGGGTAAAGACACTTGCCACAAAGACTGACAACCCAAGTTCAATCTTTATGAACCACATAGATCAAACAAAGAGAAAAAAACTCTACAACTTGTCACCAACCTACACAGGACCCCTGTGACAGCACTACACATCTCAGGCCCCACACTATACATGCACAGTAAAAGCAAATAAGTATAATAAAACTATTTTTAAAAAGGCATGTAGAAGGGTCAGCAGATACTATAGTCAATGGTTAGGACATAACAAGGTTATCCAGAGCTGTCAGACCACCTAAACTCTGAAGAATTGCTGAAATACTTGTATCATGTACATATCCTGATTTTTTAACAAATTCTCAATTTCAACATGACTTGGTAGGCTTTCGGGAGCCACAGAATCTACTTATGGTCTGATTTAACATTATCAGCATAATATCACATAAAAAATAGCTACCTTCTCTACAAGATGCTTTTAATTTTCATTATACTTTAAAACATTGACACAAGAGAAAGAGAAAATGCAAAAATCAAAAAGCTTCTAACCCAAAACATCCACGAATCCAGGACACAATGAGAAGGCCAAATTTAAAGATAACACGTGTGTAAAAGAACAAAGACTCCCAAACAAATGACCCAGTAAACATCTTCAAAAAAATTATAGAGGAAAACTTCCTTAATCTAAAGAAAGAGATGACCATGAACATACAAAAAGACTACAGAATCCTAAATAGATTTGACCAGAAAAGAAATTCTTCCTGACATATAATAGTCAAAACAACAGATGTTCAAAACAAAGAAGGAATGCTGAAAATAAGGGAAAAGGGACAGGTAACATATAAAGGTAGATTAATCAGAATTACATGAGATTTTTAAACAGAGACTATAAAAGCTAGAAGATCTTGGAATGACGTCATACAGATCATAAGAGAACACAAATGTCAGGCAAGATTACTATGTCCACCAAAATTTTCAATTACCATGGATGGGGAAACCAACATATTCCAGGACAAAAGCAAATTTACACAATATCTGTCCATAAATCAAGCAATAAAAGAATACTAGATGGAAAAATCTACTACAAAAAGTTAAACTTTAGGAAAAGCAAAAAATTAATCTTCTAGCAACAAACCCCAAAGAAGAAAAGCACAAAAATGTAGACTGTCCTGAAGCCGTTTGTATTTTAATGTTAATTCCACTTCCCCAAAAAGCTGCCTAGTCACATATTCCTGGGGTGACTTCATCTGAACCCCCCCCCCCATTTTAATTAGTAAAATAAAGGAAAGCAAGTGACTGGGCAGGGTGAGGGGACTAGAGAGAATAGAGAGGTCTAACAGATCAAGCAGCACAGGGTGAGGGGAGGTCTCAACATGGAGGTTCCCAGGGACCAGCTAGACCCAGGTGGGACTGATTGGCATTAAATAGCTATGAAAATTAAGGATGTTATAGGTCTAATATCTCATATAGAAGGGAAGTTTTTGTCTTTGTCTCTTTGATGCAATCTTTTTGTGTAGAGGGTTTGTGGACTGAGAGTTGAATATATAAACCTGTATGAAAAGCTATTTGGGCTGCAGAGTTGTATTTATGTAGGATTTTGGGGTAGAGAAATACCCCGGGACAGAAGCAGAGAAGAGGCGGTAGAAAACCACCAGAAAGAGAGTTTCACAGACAAGTTGGGCCATGGTGGTGGCTCAGACCAGGTGACAGAGGTAAGCATGGCACCAAACTAAAAGTGAGACCTCAGGGCTGATAAAGAGAGAAGAATTTATATATTTTTAATATTTATTACAACAGAAAAACATACATCTACCTTTAACAACAAAAATAGCAAGAAACAACAATCACTATTCCTTAATCTCTCTTAACATCAATCGACTCAGCTCCCCAATAAAAAGATATAGACTTTTAGACTGGATACATAAAAAGGATCCAGCATTTCGCTGCATTCAAAAAATTCATCAGAGCAACAAAGACAGTCACTACCTCAAAGTAAAAGATTGGGAAAAAAATTTCAAAGCAAATGGTCCCAAGAAACAAGCTGGAGTACACATCCTAATACCTCATCAAAAAAGGTAAGAAAGGACACTTTTAAAAGGTCAATGTAAAATTCTATCCAGATGAACTCTCAATCCTTAACATCTATGTTCCATATAAAAGGGTACCCACATCCATAAAAGAAGCTCTACTAAAGCTCAAAGCATATATTGTATCACACAATTAATAGTGGGAGACGTCTAAACCTCAATTCCATCAATAGATCATGGAAGCAGAAACTGAACAAAGACAAAGAGAAGTTACTAGAAGTTATGAACAAAATGGATTTAACAGACATCTATAGAATATTTCAGCCTAAAACAAAAGAATATACCTTCTTCTCAGCACCTAACAGCACCTTCTCTAAAATTGAATATATAATCATTCACAAAACAGGTCTCCACAGATACAAGAATATCAAATAATCCCATGCATTCTATCAGATCACCATGTACTAAGACTGTATTTCAATAACATCAAAAACAACAAAGAGCCCACATATACATAGAAGTTAAATAATGCTGTATTCAACAATAGCTTGGCCAAAGAAGAAAAAAAAACAATCAAAGACTTTGTTATTGAAGAACTTAATTTAAAAAAAAAACAAAGATAATTGTACAAATTATAATCATTTTTGCATAAAAGTATACGAATACATTTTTGTGATTGCTTGGCATTTTTTAATAAGGTTTGATAGTGTGCATTAAGATCTTACTAGTTACAATGAGCATAAAGTACATGTAAAACAGGATGTAACTTGGAATTAGTCAGTTTTTTTTTTTTTGGTGTGTAAGGAGTAAACATAATGGTTTTTTCTTTTATTTTATTTTTCTTGAACTTCACATAGACTGTAAGTTGTTTCTGGGGTGTTCAGAGCTTTCTGGGGTTAGTATCCAATTATCACTGGCTGCATATTATGTCTGTTCTTTTGTGACTTGGTTATCTTGCTTGGATGATATTCTCTAGATACATTTATTTTCTTAAGAATATCATGAGGTCATTTTTTTTCTGATAGCTGGGTCGTACTCCATAGTGTAAATGTACCACAATTTTTGTATCCATTGATTTACTGAAGGACATCTGGGTTATTTCCAGATTCTGCCTATTATAAATAGAGCTTCTATGAACATTGTGGTGCATGTGTCTTTGTTGTATGTTGGAGTGTCTCTGGGGTAAATGCCCAGAAGTAGAATAACTAGGTCTTCAGGTAGTGCTATGTGCAATTTCTGAGGAATCAACAGAATAATTTCCAGAGTAGTTGTACCAATTCACAAACCCACCAACAGAGGAAAAGTGTTATTCTTTCTTGACATCCTAGCCAGGATCCTCTGTCATCTGAATTTTTGATCTTGGCCAATCTGACTGGTGTGAGGTGGAATCTCAGGGTTGTTTGGTTTGAATTTCCCTGATGGCTAATGATGTCGAGCACTTCCTTAGATGCTAAACAGCCATTAGATATTCCTCAAAAGAGAACTTTTTGTTTAGCTCTGTACCCCATTTTTAATAGGGTTGTATAATTCTCTGGTTTCTAGCTTCTTGAGTTCTTCATATACCTTGGATATTAGGCCTCTGACTGATGTGGGGTTGGTAAAGATCTTCTCCAACTCTGTTGGCTACCATTTTGTTTTCTTGACATTGTTCTTAGCCTTACAGAAACTTTGCAATCTCATTAAGTCCCATTTGTCAATCTTTGACCTTAGAGCAAGGGCCATTGGTGTTCTGTTCAAGAAATTTTCTCCTGTGCCTATGAGTTCTAAGTTTTTCCCTACTTTCTCATGTAATAGTTTCAGTGTGCCTGGGTTAATGTGGAGATCTTTGATCCACTTGTACTTGAGCTTTGTACAAGGAGATAAGAAAGGGTCTATTTTTATTCTTTTGCATGCTGTGTGAGAGTTGGACCAACACCATTTGTTAAATAGGCTGTCCTTTTTCCATTGAATGTTTACAGCTTCTTTGTCAAAAATCAGGTGATCATATATGTGAGGGCTCATTTCTGGATCTTCTATTTAATTTCCTTGATCCAGGTGCCTATTTCTGTACCAGTAGCATGCAGTTTTTAGTATAATTGCCTTGTAATATAGCTTGAGGTCAGGGATAGTGATTCCAGCAGATGTTTTCTTGTTGTTGAGGATGGATTTCGCTATTCTAGGTCTTCTGTTTTCCAGAAAAAATTACACATTGCTCTTTCCAACTCAATGAAGAATTGGTATTTAATTGGGATTGCATTGAATCTGTAGATTGCTTTTGGTAAGATGACCATTTTTACAATGTTGATCCTTCCAATCCATGAGCATGGGAGATATTTCCATTTTCTGAGATCTTCCTCGATTTCCTTCTTTAAAGGTGTGAAGTTCTTGTCATACAGGTCCTTCACTTTCTTAGTTAGAGTCACACCAATTTATTTCATATTTTTGTGACTATTGTGAAAGTTATCTTTTCCATAATTTCTTTCTGCACGTTTGTCCTTTGAGTAGAGGAAGGTTACTGATTTGTTTGAGTTAATTTTGTATCCAGCCACTTTGCTGAACTTGTTTATCAGCTGGAGGAGTTCTCTGGTGGAATTTGTGGGGTCGCTTAAGTACACTATCTTGTCATCTGTAAATAGTGTTGTTTTTACTTCTTCTTTTCCAATTTGTATCCCTTTGATTTCCTTTTGCTATCTAATTTCCTTGGCCAGTACTTCCAGTACTATGTTGAATAGGTAAGGGGAGATTGGGCAGCCTTGTTGAATCCCTGATTTAAGTGTGTTTGCTTTGAGTTTCCCACCTTTAAGTGTGATGTTCCCTGTTAGTTTTTTGTATATTGCTTTTTATCATGTTAACATATGGGCCTTGGATTCCTGGTCTTTTGAAGACTTTTAACATGAAGTGGTGTTGTATTTTGTCAAATGCTTTCTAAGCATCTAGTGAGATGACCATGTCTTTTTTTTTTTCTTTGAATTTATTTATATGGTGGATTACATTGTTGGATTTCCTTATATTAAAACATCTCTGCATCCCAGGGTTGAAGACTACTTGATTATGGTAAATGATCATTTTGATGTGTTTTCAGATTTGGTTTGTGAGGATTTTGTTCAGTATTTTTGCATCAATGTTCATAAGTGAGATTGGTCAGAAGTTTTCTTTCCTTGTACAGTCTTTGTATGGTTTGGGAACAAGGGATATTGTGGCCACAAAAAATGAGTTAGGTAGTGTTCCATCTGACTCTATTTTGTGGAATTGTTTGGAGAGTATTGGTGTTAGGTTGTCATTTAATGTCTGATAAAATTCTGCACTGAACCCATCTAGACCTGGGCTTTTTTTTTTTGGTTGGGAGGCTTTTGATGACTGCTTCTATTTCTTTAGGTGTTATGGGATTATTTAAATGGATTACCTGGTCCTGGATTAACTTTTGTATCTTGTATTCTGTCTAGGAATTCATCCATTTCTTTGAGATTTTCCAGCTTTGCTGAGTATAGGATTTAGTAGTAGGTTCTGATGATTTCTTGAATTTCCTCAGTTTTAGTTGTTATTTCTCCACTTACCTTTCTGATATTTTTTATTTGGATACTCTCTCTTTGCCCTCTAGTTAGTCTGGCTAAGGGTTTATTAATATTGTTAATTTTCTCAAAGAACAAGCTCTTGGTTTAGTTCATTCTTTGAATGGTTCTTTTTGTTTCTATTTGGTCTATTTCTGCCCTAAGTTTAATTATTTTTGCTGTCTAGTTCTCTTGGGTGTTCTGCTTCCTTTTGTTCTAGAGCTTTTAGCTGTGCTGTCAATTTGCTGGTGTATGCTGTCTCCTTTTTCTTTTCAGAAGCACCCAGCACTATGAGTTTTCCTCTCAGTACTGCTTTCATTGCATCCTATGGGTTTGGGTATGTTGTGTTTTCATTTTCATTGAATTCTAGAAAATACTTAATTTCTTTATTTATTCTTTGACCCAGCTATCATTTAATAGAGCATTATTTACTTTCCATGTGTATATGGGGTTTTTGTTGTCTTTGTGGTTATTAAAGACCAGCCGTTTACCACTGTGATCTGAAAGGATGCATGGGAGTACCTCAATCTTCTTATATCTATTGAGGCTTGTTTTGTGGCCAATTATTTAGTCAGTTTTCAAGAAGGTGCTGTGAGGTTCTAAGAAGAAGGTCTATTCTTTTGTTTTGGGATGATATGTTCTGTAGATATCTATTAATTCCAGTTGGTTTATAACCTCTGATAATTTTACAGTGTTCTTGTTCAGTTTTGGTTTCCATGATCTGTCTATTGGTGAGAGTGGGGTATTGATGTCTCCCACTATTATTGTGTGAGGTGCAATGTATTTTTTGAACTTTAATAGGGTTTCTTTTATGAATATGGGTGCTTTTGTATTTAGAGCATATATGTTAAGGATTGAGAGTTCCTCTGATGAATTTCCCCTGTAACGAGTAAAAAGTTTCTTTTCTTATCTTTTTTGATAACTTTTGGTTGAAAATCTACTTTATTCAATATTAGAATGTCCACCCCAGCATGCTTCTTGGGGCCATTTGCTTGGAAGATATTTTTTCCAAGCCTTTACTCTGAGATAGTGTCTGTCTTGTCTCTGAGATGAGATTTCTGTATGCAGCAAAATGCTGGGTTTTGTTTATGTATCCAGTCTGATAGCCTACATCTTTTCATTGGGGAATTGAGTCCATTTATGTTAACAGATATCTAGGAATAGTGGTTGCTGTGTCCTGCTATTTTTGCTTTTGAAAGTTGAATTGTGCCTGTATGTCTTTCTTCTTTTGGTTTACTTGTTTTTATTAGGATATAGTTCTCCTAGTTGTATTGGGTTTTCCACCTATAATTGTTGTAGTGCTGGGTTTGTTGTATTTTGTGTAAATTTAGTTTTTTCTTGGAATATCTTAGTCTATGCATTTATGGTAATTGAGAGAGTTTTGCTAGGTATAACAGCTTTGGCTGGCACCTGTGCTCACTTAGGGCCTGCATGATGTCTGTCCAGGCTCTTCTAGCTTTCATAGTCTCTGTTGAGAAGTCAGGTGTGATTCTGATTGTTCTGCCTTTATATGTTACTTGACCTTTTATCCTTATTGCTTTTAACATATTTTCTTTGCTTTGGGCACTTGGCATTTTGACCATTATGTGTCGGGAGGAATTTCTTTTCTGGTCCACTCTTCTTAGAGTTCTGTATGCTTCTTTTATACTCATGGTCATCTCATTCTTAAGGGTAGGGAAGTTTTCTTCTACAATTTTGTTGAAGATATTTACTGTGCCTCTTAGTTGATATTCTTCACCCTCTTCTATTCCTATTATCCTTAGGTTTGGTCTTCTCATTGTGTCCTGGATCTCCTGGACATTTTGGTTTAGGAGCTCTTTGGTTTTTGCATCTTCTCTCACTGTTGTGTCTATGTTTTCAATGTTGTCTTCAACCCCTGAGATTCTCTCTTCCATCTCTTGCAGTCTGTTAGAGATGCTTGCATCTGTGACTCCTGATTTTTTTTTTTTTTTAGGTTTTCTACCTCTAGAGTTGTCTCTTTTAGTGTTTTCTTTATTGTGTCCATTTCCGTTTTAAATTCCTTCTTCCATTCCTTCATCTCTTTGGTTCTCTTTTCCTCTAGTTCTTTGATTTCTTTGAGTCTTTTTCTTGTTTCCTCTTTAAAAGCTTCTAATTCTTTATGCTTTTCCTCCCATTCTTTTTTAAGTATCTCTATCATGATCTTGAGGTATGATTTCAGGTCTGAGTCTTCCTTTTCTGGAGTGTTTTGCTTTCTGCTGTTTACTGTGATGGGAGAGTTGGGTTCAGGTGTTGCCAGGTTGTCTTGGTTTCCCCGAGGTACATTCTTTCCCTTTCCTCTTGGCATCTTGTCTGTGATTATACTTGGTCTTGTTGTCAGTGATTGTTTCTTGCCTCTCCCTTGTACCTGGCCATTGTTCCTGGATCTCCTGCTCCCTGGCTACTTGGAAAGCCTTCTCACCAGGCCTGTGTCCCTGGATCTCTGCTGTTCCTGGTGGCAGATGATCTGAGTGCCTGTTCTGCACTTATGGTCCTCCGGCTGGGAATAGCCCGATGCCGAGTTACTGGTTCCCAGAACCAAGCTGGGGGGGACACACTTTCCACATGCTTGGCATAGATCTCTCTCTGCACCCCAGCTAGTCAGAATGCCTTCTCTTCAGGCCTGTGTTCCTGGATCTACCCTGTTCCTAGTGGTAGATGGTCTGAGCGCCCATTCTGCCAATCAAAGACTTTTTATAATTTAATAAAAAGGAAGGCACAACATACCCAAATTTTTGGGATACAATAAAAAATTACTAAGAGGAAAATTCATAACTCTTAGTGCCTCCAAAAACAAACTTGAGAGAGCATACACTGATAGCTTGACAGCTACACCTGAACGCTCTAGAACGAACAGAAGCAGATACACCTAAGAGTTGTAGAGAGCAGGAAATTATCAAACTCAGAGTTGAAATCAACCAAATAGAAACAAAAAGAACTATACAAAAAATCAACAGAACAAGAGATGGTTCTTTGAGTAAATTAACAAGATCAATAAACCCTTAGCCTGACTAACTAGAGGGTATAGGAAGAGTATCCAAATGAACAATATCAGAAATGGGAGGGAAGACATAACAACAGAAACTGAGAAAATTCAAGAAATCATCAGATCCAATACAAAAGCCTATACTCAACAAAACTGTAAAATCTAGAGGAAATAGACAATTTTCTAGACAGATACCAGGTACCAAAGTTAAATCAAAGATCAGATCAACCATTTAAACAGTACCTAAACCCCCAAAATAATAGAAGTCATCCAAAGCTTTTCCATGAAAAAAACACAGGACCTGATGGATTTAGTGTAGAATTCTATCAGACCTTCATAGGATAACATATCAATACTCTCCAAATTATTCCATAAAATAGAAACAGAGAGAATACTACCCAACTCATTCTTTTAAGCCACAATTATACTCATTCCTAAACCATACAAAGACCCTCCTAGAAAGAAAGAAAATCTTAGACCAGTTTCCCTTATGAATATTGATGCAAAAAATAATCAATAAAATTCTTGCAAACCAAATTTAAGAACACATCAAAATGATCATTCACCATTTTAAAGTAGGCTTCACCCCAGGGATGAAGAATGGTTCAATATAAAGAAATCTATTAATGTAACCCACTATATCAACAAACTCAAAGAAAAAAAGCCACATGATTACCTCTTTAGATGCTATGAAAACATTTGACATTAATTCAACACCCTTCATTTTAAAAATTATGAGAAGATCAGGAATTCAAGGCTCATACTTAAACATAGTAAAAGTAATATACAGCAAACAAGTAGCCAATACCAAACTAAATGGTTAGAAACTTGAAGCAATCACACTAAACTCAGGGACTAGACAAGGCTGCCCACTCTCTACCTACCTATTAAATATAGAGCTCAAATACTAGCAAGAACAATTAAACAGCAAAAGATGTTAAAGGGATACAAATTGGAAAGGAAGAAGTCAAAATATCAGTATTTGCAGATGATATGCTAGTATACTTAAATGACCCCCAAAATACTACCACATAATTTTTACAGCAGATAAACAACATTAGCAAAGTGGCTGGATATAAAATTAACTCTAACAAATCAATAGCTTTCCTCTATTGGAAGGATAAATGTGCTGAAAAACAAATTAAAGAACTGACACCCCTTACAATAGTCACA
This sequence comes from Micromys minutus, assembly GCF_963924665.1. Lineage (NCBI taxonomy): Eukaryota > Metazoa > Chordata > Mammalia > Rodentia > Muridae > Micromys > Micromys minutus. Next base: position 10,009,685 of record NC_137952.1, read on the forward strand.
ATGAACATAAAATACCTTGATGAGACACTAACCAAACAAGTGAAGGATCTATATGAAAAGAACTTTAAGTCTCTGAAGAAAAAAATTAAAGAAGACCAGAAGATCAGAAGGTGAGAAGATCTCCCATGCTCACTGATTGGAAAGATCAACATTTTAAAAATGACCATCTTGCCTAAAGCAATCTACAAATTCAATGCACTCCCCATCACAATTCAAACTCAATTCTTTATAAGTTAGAAAGAGCAATTTAAAAATTCATTTGGAATGATAAAAATCCCTGCATAGCAAAACCTATTCTCAGCAATTAAGAAAAAAACAACAACAACAACAGAAAAGAAACAAACAAAAAAAAAAAACTTTCAGGAGAATCACCAACTCTGACCCCCAAGCTGGATAACAAATCAATTGTGATAAAAACTGCATGGTACAAAGACAGGCAGGTAGATCAATGGAATAGAATTGAAGACCCAGAAATGAACCTACACACCTATGTCATTGGATCTTTGACAAAGTAGCTAAAAACATTCAATGGAAAAAGGACAGCCTCTTCATCAGAAGGTGTTGGTGCAACTGACAGTCAGCATGCAGAAAAATGCAAAGCAATCCTTTCTTGTTTCCTAGTACATAGCTCAAGTGTAAGTGAATCAAAGACCTCCACATAAAACCAGATACACTGAAACTAATAGGTCAGAAAGTGGGAAAAAGTTTAGAAAAATAGGCACAGGGGAAATTTCCTGAAAAAAACACCATTGGCTTATGCTCTAAGATCAAGAAGTTTCTGTAAGGCTAAGGACATTGTCAAGAAAACAAAATGGCAGGCAACAGAATGGGAAAAGATTATTACCAACTCCACATCAGATAGAGGCCTAATATCTAAGGTATACAAAGAACTCAAAAAGCTAGACACCAGAGAATCAAATAACCCTATTAAAAAATGGGGTACAGAGCTAAACAAAACATTCTCAGTTGAGGAATATCGAATGGCTGAGAAACATCTGAGGAAGTGCTCGACATCCTTAGCCATCAGGGAAATGCAAATCAAAACAACCCTGAGATTCCACCTCACACCAGTCAGATTGGCCAAGATCCAAAACTCAGATGACAACAGCTGCTGGCGAGGTTGCGGAGAAAGAGGAACCCTTCTCCACTGTTGGTGGGATTGTAAACTAATACAACCACTCTGGAAATCAGTCTGGTGATACCTCAGAAAATTGGACATAATACTACCTGAAGACCCAGCTATTCCACTTCTGGGCATATACCCCAGAGAAACCTTAGTACACAACAAAGATATATGCACCACAATGTTCATAGTGGCTCTATTTATAATAGCCAGAAGCTGGAAAGAACCCAGATGTCCTTCAGAAGATGAATGGATACAAAAATTGTGGTACATTTACACAATGGAATACTACTCAGCCGCCAGAAACAATGACTTGACCAAATTCTTAAGAAAATGGCTGCATCTAGAGAATATCATTCTGAGTGACATAACCCAGTCACAAAAGAACAGACATAATATGCAGTCACTGATAATGGGATGCTAACCCTAGAGGCTCGCACTACCCCAGAAACAACTCACAGACTGTATGAAGTCCAAGAAATAAAGAAAACAAAACAAAAAAATCTTTATACAACAAGAAAACTTTGAGTATTTCATGTTACATTTTGTTTTACATGTACTTTATGCTCATTGTAACTATTAAGTTTTCAATGCATACTATCAAACCTTTAAAAAAAATCAAGTACTGACTAAAAAATATATTCCTACAGTTTTATGTAAAAATTATTTTAAAATCTGAAAAAAAGTACTGACAAAAATGTATTGTAAAATTTTATGCAAAAAAATGCTTAAAATCTGTACATTTATCTTTGTTTTGTAAAATAAAATTGTTTAGTAAAAAAAATTTATACCTAAATATTCATAATAATCTTATTTTAATAGATCAAAAGTAGGAAACAGATCAAAAGATCATCAAGGAGTAAATAGGGTTTGTGTGTGTACGTGTTTATATGTAGATATACATATATATTCATATAATGTGACATTTAAATATTGTTTGGCCATAAAAAGAATGTACAGTTGTTGCTTAAATGAACTTTATTGGACCAAATGAATGGTTCTAGATAAAAGTCACATATTATTATTCCACTTATAGGAAATGCCAGTAACAAAGGCTCATTTCTCGTTCTCACTATAGACTATGTCTACTATGTCATCAGAACCCCAGCAAGTTGTTGACAGATTATCTGTTACTATGGACATTTTTGTTTTCTTTAACAGAGGGATACTGAATATCTGATATTCTAGTTCTTAAATCTTCTATCCAAATAGTGATGTGTGTAGCCTCCACTCATATGTGGTTACCTGAAACTAGTTGCCTGGCCATATGGTCATACATATGAAGTGTTAGGACAAGTGAAGGTGATTACTACATATGGGTCAAAAATTTGATTCTACTACATTGTTTTTCTCTATAATGCAATGGAAGAAGATATAAATAAAAATATAAAAAACATTAATATAAGTAGCCATTAGTGTCCAATTTGTATTTTAAAAAAAAAAGAATGGACAAATGGAATCTCGTGAAGTTGCAAAGCTTCTGTAAGGCAATGGAAACTGTCAAATGAACAAACAGCAACCAACAGACTGAAAAAATATCTTTACCAATCCTACATCTGATAGAGGCCTATTATCCAATATGTAAAAAGAACTCAAGAAGTTAGACTCTAGAGAATCAAATAATCTTATTAAAAATGGGGTACAGAGCTAAACAAAGAATTCTCAACTGAGGAATATCAAAAGGCAGAGAAGCACTTAAAGAAATACTCAACATCCCTAGTCATTACATAACTGCTAATAAAACCACTTTAAGATTTCATTTCACACCAGTTAGAATGGCTAAGATCAAAAACTCAGGTGACAGCAGATGCTGGCAAGAATGTTGAGAAAGAGGAATACTCCTCCACTGTTGGTGAGGTTGTAAGCTGGTACAACCACTCTGGAAATCAGTCTGGTGGTTCCTCAGAGAATTGAACATAGTAGTACTTATATGGGCAGAGTCATACTGATACAGAGGACAAGATTGAAAGGTCTGCAACCACAGGGGAAGAACAAGATTATCAACTATCCAAACACACCACAGCTCCCAGGGACTATCACACTAACCAATGTGTTCACATGGAGAGACCCAGGTGCATGTGCAGCAGAGAATAGCATTCTCTGGCATCAATGGGAGAAAAGGCATTTGGTCCAGCGAGGGCTCCTTTTCCCAGTGTAAGATAAAGTTAAGTTGCAGAGATGGGTGAGTGTGGTTAGGAGAGGGAACACCTTCATGGAGGCAATGGGAGCATGAGGGGGGATAGAATTAGAGGAAGGAGATAACATCTGAAATGTAAATGCAGAGAATATCCAATAAAATATGGGAAGAAAGGAGGAGAAGAAAAACAAGATACTTCAGATGAAGGCTTATAACCACTCACAACTTAGTTGCCCTTACACTCTATCACCATGTCTATTCCATTATCTAGAACTTAGAATGTCCCTGATCATGACTCTTCTCTTTCAAATGTGTAGATTACTTTTCCAATCAGGAGATTTGTAGGAGAGATAATTATAAATGGGGAACTTGCTAGAATGTGTTCTGACATATTCAAAAGTAATTGTATTTCCAACATAACAGGCTTACCATTTTATTGTGTACTAATATTTGGTAACATTACTTTTAAACTGAGGCAACTTTCTATATTCCAGGAAACTGTAAATCCTCCTTATAGTGAAGAATTTATGCTTCTATAACATGCCTTCCCACCAAGTATAGTGGAATGAAGTAAAATCATCCCTAACCTGTCTAGCAGCTTTCATGTCAGAATAGAATTGTTTTTCCTACTAGTAAAAGGATGACCAAAACCTGTCTAATAATAAAAATTGTCCCCAGAGTCCACCAGGATTACACACCTAGAGCTCTGAGGAGAGAATCATAATTAAATCTGTAATGGTACTAATGATTCAGTGCTTCCCTGTGTTGCCTTATTTACTCTTTGCTCTAGCTCTTGAAAAGGAGCATTATCATCTCATTTTGTATATCAGGAAAACGAAAGATAGTGAGATTCCAATGCTAGGGCAGTTTAGTGTTGAAGACTCAAAGTCTATAAGCCAGCTCTTCTAAGTACTAAAAAATAAAGATATGTTTTTTCTATAGAGACCGTATTTGTAGACATTGAATTAAATAATGCTATGTTTGCACATATAAAATTCTCAACTACCAATAAATGCAAACTTGAAATTTTACTAATGCTTAAATCAGTCATCTTTGTCTCAGTCTACTGGTTGCAGATTCTATCAGAATAATGTCTCTACATGGAAATATGCAACTTGTTTCATTGGCTTTATTTGAATATCTTTAACCCAATCACTGAACCAGACATGTGGCTCTTTAGAGGGGATTTACTATTTCTATTTTTTATTGGATTTTGATGAGAGTTCATGGTCTGTGACCTGTTAATTGCTTGACCTCATCAAGAGCACCATATCTGATTTCATCAGATATCTTGGCTATCAACCTCTAATGCTGCTTAACACAATGGCCTAACAATGAAATGTGTGTCTTCATACTCTGCTAGATGAATATGAAGTTCTTCTATGCTGGAACAAACTTGTTGGCAAGAGTTTCTGGCCCTGTGGTCTAACAGCTTGGGCCTATCTTCTTTAGGCAGATTTATTAAGGCTGTTTCTGTTGTACTTATGTTACAGCCATTAGAAGGTTAATCTGAGGTTGGTTTCTAGCAGATTTTAATGACGAAAAGAGAACAAGGTCACTGATCATCAACTAAGACTTAAGCTCGCAACTGTCACATTATCAATTTGATTGCAATCCACTGACCAAAGAAATTAGAAGGCAAGGCAATGCTTTAAGTGTTACACAATAGATTCTTCTGTCTGATGAATGAAGATATTAAGTAACATTGAAAAAGGCATTACAGTAGTGAATCATCAATCTTTATTCACAAAGTAATATATCACACCACTACATCATTATTGGGATTAAATTTCGGGAGTCAGACATTGTTACCATTTGGAAAAAGAAGACCCCTCTTCCGAATTGATAGGAAGCATTTAAAATAGTTCTTATTTTTATTAGTAGGTCTCAATACCACTGTTCTACTGCTATGAAGGAACATCATGCCCATGCCAACTATTTATAAAATGAGAGCATTTAACCAAAGCTTTGTTACAGCTTCAGAAGTTTAATTTATTATTATCACAGTGGGAAGAATGGTGCTAATCAGGCAGACATAATGGTTGAGAAGTACTCTCCATTTCTACATACTGATTGGCTGGAAGCATAAAGAGAGAGAGACTGTGCCTGGCTTGGGCTTTTGAAACATTAAAGCCCACTCCCAGTAATACACGCCTTACAACATGGCTGTATTTCCTAATTCTTCTTGACTAATGCCACTCCCTGGTAACTAAGCATGCAAATATATAAGCCTATGGGGTACCAAACCACCACAATATTGCTTCTGATTTTGTAAGAATATCTTTATATAGTTCTATAATGTCCTTTGAGTATATTCTTTTCATAACTTCTTACAATCTTCGGGAATCTTATTAACTACATTTTACCCCCCCCCCAGACACTTTCACTTCAATGTCATTTCATATACATGCATAATTGTAAGTATAAATTTAGAAAGCAGGGCATGAGAGAGATGGCCCTTCCCCTTGCCAGGGCAAAGCAGTAGAGCTGACCCCTGTGGTATAGGCGTGGAAGAGTTGTCAGCTACAAGTCAAGCCCAATTCCAGAACTTTGAGATAGTGCACCCTAACATCTGCCTCATCTGTGAACTGTAGTAATGCATGAAGGAGCCAGTCTTACAGAAACATGGCTGAAAGATCTTTGTGACACAGGACAATAACAGAATATCTGAGAAAAGTCCAGGTGAGAATCCAGTATTGAAAAGTAAAGAGGAAACCAGAGACCTTGAATTAGATCAATGATTCATTGTAATAAACATGTATTTGAAAGTATAGCTGTCTGCATGAAAGGATGTATATACTATGTGACAAACAATGACACACTACAGCTTAAATGGTAATTTTTTTTGAGGGAGTGGTCTCAAGGACCTGGACCAGATATGGAGGGACTGTGAGAAGTGTGAGATTACAAAGATAATATGAAATGCACACATAATCAATAAAAAGAGAAAAATATCTAGAATTTACAATTAAAATCTCATAATGCTATCTTTCTGAGACTGACATATTTGCTTAATATGAAGTATAACAATTTTTATTGTGGTTTATCTGCTTTGGGTGTCAACATTACTTGTAAGTTGAACTTTTTAGTTATAAGCAACAAAATTTCATCCATTGATTTTAGATTTTTCAAGACTGCTAGAATATAAAAGCTTAATCCAGGTGCTCTAACACACCCAGGATCAAAGGTGAGGAGGACACACCTTCTGTTCCAATACCTGGAGTTACTGGATCCCCCATGATCCAGAGACACTGGAACCCTTAACAATCCAGTGACCCAGGTCTCTTCCAGTCTGAACTTGAATCCTGAGTAGACCTTGCACACTAATTCAGGTGCTATAACACATCCAGGATTACAGGAAAACCGGATCACAGGAACACAGGATCACAGGATTATAGATGTGCTAACAGGTCCAGGATCACAGAATCAAGGAGGAAACTTGACTCCCAGGAAATTGGACACACCCAGGAGGACTGGAGCTCTGAAAAACTCAAGGATATCTGTAGCTTGGTCACACTGAAACTTCAGTATCTCAGATTCAGCTTGACTTCCAAGACCTCTGACACACTCAGGTTCCCAGGAACACAGGATCCCAGAATCACAGGATTATGGAGAGAACCTGGACTCTGAGGAGTTCTTACACAATCTCAAAAAAAACAGGCTCCAGTAAGAAACAGCTAGGGTGGGTAGCACTAGAGATAACCAGATGGCAAGAGGCAAACTCATGAACATGAGCAACAGAAACCAAGGTTACCTGGGATCATCAGAACACAGTTCTCCCACTTTAGTTAGTCCTGGATATGCCATAACATCTGAAAAGCAAGATTCATACCTTATGATGATAGAAGACATGAGGAAGTACTTGAAGTCCTAGCCACAGCAGTAAGACAACCAAAGAATGTCAATGGGATAAAATTAGAAAGAAAGAAGTCAACATATTACTATTTGAAGATGATATAACACCAAAATATTCACTAAATAACTACTTAACCAACTTTAGCAAAGTGGCTCAATAAAAAATTTAACTCAAACAAATCAGTAGCCTTTCTCTACTAATTGAAAAAATAGGGGAAAACACCATTTATGATAGTCACAAATTATATAAAATATCTTGTTGTGACTGTTACCAAGCAAGTGAAAGATCTCCACATAAAACCAGGTACACTGAAACTAATAGAACAGAAAATGAAAAAGAGCTTAGAACACATAGGCACAAAGGAAAATTTCCTGAACAGAACATTAATGGCTCATACTCAAAGATGAAGAATCGACAAGTGGGATGTCATAAAATTACAAAGCTTCTGTACAGCAAAGGACACTTTTAATAGAACAAAATGGCAACCAACATATTGGGAAAAGATCTTTACCAATCCTACATGTGATAGAGACCTAGTATCTAATATATACAATGAACTCAAGAAGTTAGATACCAGAGAACCAAATAATCCTATTAACAATGGGGTACAGAACTAAACAAAGAATTCTAATCTGAGGAATACTGAATGACTAAGAAGCACCTAAAGACATGTTCAACATTCCTAATTCTCAGGGTAGTGCAACAATATTAACCAACCAGAATCCCCAGAGCTCCCAGGAACTAAACTACCAGTCAAAGAGTACACCTGGAGGGATCCATGGCTCCAGCTTTATACATAGCAGAGAGTGGCTTTATCTGGCATAAATTGGAGGAGAGGCTTTTTGTTTTGTGAAGGCTTGATGCCCAAGTGTATGGACATGCCAAGGCAGTGTAGTGGGGGAGCACTCACATAGAAGCAGGGAGAGGAGGGCTGGAAGAGAGGGTTTGTGGATGGAAAATCAGGAAAGGGGATAACAGTTAAAATGTAAATAAATAAAATATCCAATAAAAATTAAAAAATAATATTTGTATTTATTGATTTTAAGACACCTGGAATGTTTATTTTCATGTGTTTGTTACTAAAGTAATTGTTCCTTTTAAACAAATATAAAGATAGACTTCAGATATTATTTAATAGCAAATTTACTGTTATGATTACCTTTAATTGAGGGTAGAGAATGGAAAGAAGTTACAACTACATTTGGTGAATATTTTTACCCCACCATTATCTTTAATGTGTTTTCCTTGGAGTTGTAGTATCAACATTTCCCTGGACCTTGCTTAGCATCTTCTTGTTATAGAATGTCACAGTCTCATAATCCAGAAAGAGGGTACAGAGTATCTATCTATGTTAGAATATCTAGTACAGATGCCTTGTTTCTAGGTCAAATATCAACCTTATGTTAGGTTACTTAATGAAAAGCAAGCATGTTATATGTCAAAATATAAGTTAGTAAATTCCAGTTATAAAAATTTAATGCTGTTGTATTACAAAACCACAACAGGGCTTCCACACAAAAACCTTCAATATCCTGCATAAACCAGATAATCTGGCTATAAATCTGTCATTACATTTCAGAAGGAAGTAAGAAATTGTGGAATTTTGAAGCCTTAGTTGCTAATACTTTATTTTTATTAGTATTCAATTAATCATAATTTTACTATGGTTAGGTATCAATTATATATATTGATAGAGAGAGAGAGAGAGAGAGAGAGAGAGAGAGAGAGAGAGAGAGAGAGAGAGAGAGAGAGAGAGAGAGCTTAATAAAATGTCACAAATAACCCAGGCTAGCTGGAGCTCAAAGATTATCTTGACCTCCTGTTGCTTTTCCTCCACTTCCAGAATTCTAGGATTACAGGCAGGAGCAACCAAGCAGTGCTCTATGTGCTAGTAGAGATAGAGTCAATGTTTCAATGTATGCTAGGCAAGCCCTCTACCTGTACCATGAGTTACATCTTCTGCTCCAACATAATATTTCAAATAGACATGAACTGTTCACTAACCAAATTCACATTCTTTACATGATTAGTAGAATGTTTAATTCTACTTAGCAAATATTAACACAACATGAAAGTGTGTAAGTGAGTACAAGGTGCATAGAAGACATGCCAGTTGTTTTCAATGAGCCAGAAGTTCTGCAGATTTGTATCCTCTTATCATTTATCATATTTCTTGTATCTTTATCTACATCAGTGCATTGTTTAACCATACTTTCATGTTATGTTAGTGGATACACAAGAGTGCCTAACACTATTCATGTCTCTGAACTTGGCTCATTGTTGTGGTAAATATTAAAATGATGGTGACCGGTTCCAGCATGTCACCAGGCCACACTGCCCCCAGGTACTCTCTGAACCCTGCAGTCTCTCCCATTTTAGTTCCGGCACAAGTGGGCCATGTGGAACTATCATTATGTTTATCTCATGGTTAGTCTTTCTCCCGGCAAAGAGCCAGCCATAAACTCTACCCATACTTCAACCAGCCTTACAAATCCAAAACTCCAGAAACTTGTAAATTAGCAATGGTTTTATCTCAGATTTTTCTCAGTAAATTTTACAGTCCTCAAAACATCCACACTATAAACTCAGAGCCAAATGATATAATTTGCCTATCTAGACAAGACAAGTCATCCTATACAAATCCATCCCTTATAAATTATTGATACCTACCTGTGGCTAATTAAGGCCACATGGGTCCAGGTCATCCTCATCATTCTCCATCTTCTCTCCTCCTCTCTCTAAAACTCTGTTTCTGCCTACCCTTTTCTTTCTCATCTATTCACAGACCTTGTTCCTGCCTTCCTTTAATTTCAACCACAGCTCATTACTATTCTTGTTAGATATGACTATCAATGTGATTACAGAAAAAACAACTCTGATCATGATTCTTCAATATATATAAAATCACAATGTTCCCCATCATCTCAGGATTAAAACCTAGCTTCTCTCCATGATGTTTCAAAGTTTCCATGATCTTTTAACCCACACCTATTAGTTCTGCTGATGCCTGCTGTATATTACAAAGTATGGTTTTCTCTACTCAGAACTCCATGCCCTTCCCTGAACACACATTGACACCATGACCATTGTCTAGTGTTCATTTTTCCTACCATCACATTCCCTCTTCCTCACATTTTTATACTCTATCATTTATAAAACACCTTTTACTAACATTGGCTGAGGTCTGTACCTAGTAGTATTCTTCACTCCTTTTGCACATACAATATGTGTTATTTTTCTTTCATTTTCACTGCACCATTTACCGTTGGCTGTTCGTATACTCTACTAAATAATTACACCTTCATTCATTTTTCTATTAGATGTTGGCACCTCCTTCATAAAATATATATAGAAAAATAGACTTTTAACTGACAGGTAAGTGAATAATCTAATATATTTGGAGACCTTGACACATACAAAGATAATGTCTTAAATCTCTTTATATTCAAGTGACAAGCCATATCTCCAGTAAGATAATGTTTTCATAAAAGATAGGTTACTCTGGTTCATATTCATAGAGGATACAAGAGACTGGGTTTTAGAAAAGTAATTAGACTTTTGTATTTGTAGAGAAAACAAGGAAGATAAAGAAGAGTGATAGCAAATATGGAAACATAAAAATTGATAAAATGCACTGAGAATAGAGATGTTGACATTCTCCCCTTGGGCTTCCTGCAGGACACTGGTGACAAAAAATGAGGAGATAATTTAATGACAAGTTTTTATTTAGCATTTTTGCAAATTGGATATCATACATATATTTGCTTGAATAAGTCATTCCAATGTTCTGTTTTAATTTAATTTTTCTACTTTGTTTCTTCTTTTATGTTGTGGTTCATTCACACTGGCTTTGCATAAAAACCAAGAAGGGCTCTAGATCATAGCCTTCGGTGTTTAATGAGAACAGAAGAAATTGATAACATTACTCCTTTCTTGTTAAGATCCTTTATTTCCAAGCAATTAAAGTGGGGGTGAGCAATTTGGTATTCCCCTCGGATTGTTAGCCACCAAATGAGATATCAGCCTGCTAATGGCTTTTCCACTCTCCCTCAGATAGCCTCTACATTTCTGACCTTTCAAAGTTTGGTAACATAATTGGTTGGCAGTGTTTTCTCTTTCCCCCAGGGTTAGTGAAACTCTCAAAGACAAGTAAGAGGAAGAAAAAGTTAAATATTTGCCAAAAAGGAGAAGGCAATCACATAATATTAGGGATGAATCAAAAGAAAAGAAAAGAAAAAAAAACACATTATCATCAGAGGAAAAGCAAGTATTCCTGTCTGTTTGCAAGTCTATCTTATAAGTTGCAAAGCCCCAGATTTATGTTCTGCGTTCCACTTGACTGCTATGCATTAATAAATAGGGTGGCTCAGTAAAGCACCAATTCGGGGACTTAGAAAATGGTAGATTTGAGAGAAGCAACATGCTCTGAATGCTATTTTACTCAGCGTAATCACAATGCCCTTTCTTGCCAGTCACTTTGAAAGTTTTATACACTCACCAGAATAAAAAGTGCATAACTAACTCCAGTGTTAGATAATACTATTTTTCTAATAATGAGAGAAATTTTAAGTGCTTTTGGTTTCTGACTCAGGATTTTATTCATCTGTGTCAAATAATGCTCTGAAGCATACATAATCTTCACCATGATTATATTCAGGAACTAAACTTTACCTTACATTTATTCCAAGAAAAGAAAACTTTATGATTAAAACTCCAAAATGTGACTGAATTTATGTTATCATTTACGATCAAGCAAAAGGCTTGGAGTAGATCACATATTCGATTCGTTGATTTTTATATTCACAAGAAGAAAGGAAACAGGGTCATAAAGTTCACCAAACTCAAGTCAATGTTCAGCCCAGTGTGACCTCTGTAAAAACATATCTGGGAGTAAGCAAAATCACCTTAGAGATTTTGGTAATAAGAAATACAACTATTTTTTCTGGAGGGTAATGAGGGGGAGGGGATAACATTTGAAATGTAAATACAGAGAGTATACAAAAAATAATTTTTTAGATAAAAGCAAAAAGAGAAAAAAAAAAGATCACTAACCTCTAAATGGAAATATATCATTTTTCATTGTTGTAGAATTATCTTTGTTGTTTGTTTGTTTTCCTCTTATTTTACTTTTACACTCAAGATTTTAGTGCCCTCCTGGTTCACCCTCCTACTGTTACGCATCCCATGCCTCCTCGCCCCCCAACACCCCGTCTCCATGAGGATGTCTCTACCCTACCCACCTCACCAAACCTCTAAGCTCCCTGGGGCCTCAATTCTCTTGAGGGTTAAGTGAATCTTCTCTGACTGAACCCAGACCCAAGAGTCCTCTGCTGTATATGTGTTGGGGGCCTCATATCAGCTGGTGTTTGCTGCCTGGTTGGTGATCCAGTGTCTTAGAGAACTCAGCGGTCCAGGTTAGTTGAGACTGCTGGCTATCTTACATAGTCACCGTCCTCCTCAGCTTCCTCTAGCTTTTCACCAATTCAAATATCTCCATCTGACTCTTTCAGCTGCTTGTTGGGTCTTTCTGAGGGCAGTCGTGATATGTCCCTTTTGGTGAGTGTCCCATAGCCTCAGTAATGATGTCAGGCCTTGGGCCTCCCCTTCAGTTGGATCCTGTTTTAAGCCTTTTCCTGCACCTTCTTTTCCTCGGGCTATTTTCCATTTCCATCACTGCAGTTTTTTTAGACACGAACAACTGTGGGTCAGAATTTTGATTATGAGATAGCAACCACATTTCTCACTTGGGCTCTGTCTTTCTGGTGGAGGTGGGCTCTGCAAGTTCCCTTAGCCCACTGTAGACCATTTTATCTAGGGTCTTCTTCTTTGAGTCCTGAGGATCTCTTACCTCTCAGATCTCTAGTACATTCTAGAGGATCCTCCCCATACCCTATCTCCTGAGGTCACCTGTTTCAATTCTTTCTGCTGCTCCTCAGGGCTTCAGTCCTTTTCCCCTACTCAATACCAGGTCATGCCCTGCCCCATCTTAAACATAAAAATGTGGGTTCCTGCAGTTTTAAAGAACTACCTCTCCTGAGACTGTTTGCATTGTAAAGTTGGTTACCTCTAATGGGAATTTCTAAAAACCATGACTTGGTTGGAGAATCTCCGAAGCTAAAGAGAGCAACAGGGGCTTAGAGGCTCTCATGTCACATGTTCTAGTGAAAGACTAAAAAGTAGAATAAAGAACAATGACAACGATATGAAATTGTACACATGCCTGTGAAAGACTAGATCTCTTAAAGATGGTTCCTTATCATTGCCCATCTCCTTCCCCATCTCATACTGTTTGACTTTGATTCTTCCATGTAGCAGCACAGTCTACAGTTTATCCCTGTGAGCCACTGCAAAGCTTTCATAAAAAGTATACTAGATAAGAAGTTATGTAACCTAGGATATAATACAAAACCTTTGGACATTTCTTTCTTATGACATTTTTTATAGGCAGCATATAATGCTGCCTATAGAAAATAAATACTTTACCTGCTGAGTACCTTACCTGCATGCAGAAACTATATGAAGGGTCACTTTGTTTTTTGTTTGGTTGGGTTGGGGGTTTTGATTTGTTGTGTTGTTGTTTTTTTTATTTTATCTTATTAATAAAATAAAAATTTTCATCTCAAAGAGAATGTCCCCTCCCTCCCTCACCCCCACACATACCCATATACCTGGCAGGCATCTCTGCCCTCTGGGGCCTCAAGTCTCCCAAGGGTTAGGTACATCTTCTCCCATTGAGGCCAGACCAGGCAGTCCTCTTCTGTATATCTGTCAGGGTCCTCAGATCAGCTGGTGTATGCTGCCTATTTGGTAGCTCAGTGTCTGAGAGATCTCATAGATCGAGGTCAGTTGAGGCTGCTGGTCTTCCTATGGGGTTGCCCTCCTTCTCAGCTTCTTCCAGCCTTTCCCTAATTCAACCACAGGAGTCTCCAACTTCAGTACTGGTTGGGTGTAAGTATCTGCATCTATCTCAATCAGCTGCTTGTTGAGCCTCTCAGAGAGCAGCCATGCTAGGCTCCTTCTTCTTTTTTTTCTTTTTTTTTTTTTTACATTTTTTAAACTTTATTTTAAAAAACAAAGATAAATGTACAGATTTTTAAGCATTTCTGCATAAAAGTATACAAACACATTTTTGTAAGGTTGTAATTAAGTATTTGTGGGTACCTATACATACACATATCTATATATGTAACAATAATATAGGAAAAGAAGTTATTAATTTGAGGAGATAGGAGAGAAACTGGGAGGGGCTGTAGGAAAAAAGGGGGGATGTGATACAGTTCTATTTTAATTAAAATATTTTCTTTTTTTCCTTTGTTCTTGATCTTCACACAGTCTATGGGTTGTTTCTGGGGTGTTCAGGGCTTTCTGGGGTTAGTATCCCATTATCAGTGACTGCATATTATGTCTGTTCTTTTGTAAGAACACCGTAGTCATCACTAACAGTGACAGGCCTTGGAGCCTCTTTTTAAGGTAGGTCCCAATTTGGGCCTGTCACTAGACCTCCCTCCCTTTCGTCTTTTCTCCATTTTTAACTGTGCAGTTCTTTTACACAGGAACAATTCTGAGTTACTTTTTGATTGTGGAATTTCAACCCCATTCCATGTAAGGTCACTTTTAAATAAAAGTTCTGGCTAAATGCTGAACTTTTCTCAGGTAACAGCGACTGGTGGTTTGAGATCAGAGTCTTGAGTTTTCTACTCCTTGTGAAGGAAAAATAACTTGCCATCATGATGTTCTATCCAGTTGCTAACCCACAGAATTTGTGAAGAAACCAAAACATCAGTTTGGAGATTCTTTTTCTCCTTTGTGCAGCAATTAAAACCAAAACAACTTTAAACCTTAATCTTAACCTTTTCCACCATCATCAGAGAAGCTCTTACTTGCAATAGATGGGAACAAATTCAGAAACCCACAGTGGACAATGAGCAGAGAGTATATTGAAACATTTAGTCCTAAACGAGATGTATCCTTCAAATTCCTCTTCTCAGTGCTCAGGGAATTATGAAGTAGAAGAGCCAGAAGGAACAGGAGACAGCAATGAAGCAATGAAAATACCCTATTTTAATGGATATTTTATTTATATACCTTTCCCTTTTCCCAGTTTCCCCTCCAGAAACCCCCTATCCCATCATTCCTCCCCCTGCTTCTATGAGGGTGCTATCCCACTCACCCACCCACTCTCTCCTCTCTACCCTGGCATTCCTCTACACTGGGGCATTGAGCCTTACCAGGACCAAGGGCCTCTCCTCCCATTGATGTCCAACAAGGCCATCCTCTGCTACATATGTGGCTGGAGCCATGGGTCATGCATGTGTACTCTTTGGTGGTTTAATCCCTGGGAGCTCTGGGGTGGAAGGTCTGGTTGGTTGATATTGTTGGTCTTCCTATGGAGTTGCAAACACCTTCAGTTCCTTCTAAACACTTCAGGATCAACATGTGTCTGATAGAGACTGTGGAAGCATGCACAGGGTTTTCACAGCTCTGCACAAGAAGGAGAACCAGGCTGAAAGTAGACATAAACCTTCATCCTTAACTTAGAAGCTCTCTCAAACTGATAATGATTCACAATGAAAAGTTAGTTTTCTCCACTGGAGTCTCACTGAAGATGGAAACCACACCGAAGGGCAGGCCACCTGCCAAGCAGTAGGTGATCAACACAAAATCAACTCAATGGCATCCTTGAAAGTTCTTTATCTCACAATGTTTTTTATGGCATTTTTCCTTATTATTTTATAGGCCATTTGTGTATGAATCACAGCTTCAGTTTTGTGTTTCTCTGGGAGTTCTGTGTCTATGACCAAGTATGTTTTCACCTCTACATGTGGCTTTTTTTGAGCTTTGTCTTTGGCTCTTGTTTTTCTGTTTCTTTTTTTATATTCCGACTTGTTTTTAAAAGATAAAATTTAATTTATTATTATTATTATTATTATTATTATTTAGATGCCTCTTTTCTTTCTAAGAAGAAATGGTCAAGGTATAAATCCTGACAGGAAGGGAGGTGAGAAGGATATTGGTGAGCTGAGGGAAAAGCAAATGTATTTAGAATAATTTATATAAAATACCTATTTTTAATAAAAGAAAATAGGAAATGTATTCAATAATAATTATCAGGTATACTACACACTTGAGATGGAGAAATAAGATAGAGATATGATTCATTCTTTTCTCAAAATTATTTGCTAAATGAGAGATAACGTACACCAAATGTTTAAGTATAGACTTAAGTAGAATAAAAATAAGCAAAATTAATTGTTACTTCATGGTTGTAGGATCCTTAGATGTCTGTAGAAAATATTTCCTTTTGGGCTTTGAATTTGTCACTTAGAATCCCTTCTGTTAGGCTCGACTTACAATCTGCTTTCTTGACCTCTGCTATTGAAAGGCACAGTAGCATGGGAAGACGTACTTGTCTTTATATCCAAGAAAATATAGATGCATGAAGTGCATTCAAATTATTTTCCTTGTGATAGAATTCCCATTGCTAATTGGGAAGAATAATAATGATTATGCCTAACTTTTACTGAATGATAATTCTTCTCCAATAGTTGTAACATGATATGGGCAGAGTTAATCCTTCAGAGAGGCATGGCAGATAGAGTCATTGGAGGAAAAGGTGTTTCAGTGCTCTGGAAGGTACACATAGAAGAGGAAAGAGAAAGGTGGAGAGGGTAGTATAGCGGCCACTGGAATAAAGCCCCGAGTATCATACAGTATAGTGATAGAATGTCATTGTACAATGGTTTCTTAGGAATTAGAGTTAGTCTTAATTTCTATAAAAAAGAACAAAAAATAAATAATAAAAATAATAAAAATAAATAAAAACAAAAAATAAAAAATGTTAGTGATGTAGACTGCAGTTGGGAAATTTAGCAGAGATGCTGCAGTTAGTTCGAAGACCTCAAATGATGTTTGCCATCTTCTATTTCTCTCATCTGTTCAAGAAGCTTGCCATCTTCATGATGCTTAAAAATTAGAATGCCCCAGGCTTTTAACATTCCTGGAAAGGTCTCCAGTTGTCAAGGATGTATCAGAATGTGACTGTAGCAATGACCTACTTATATTAAATATTGGGCAGAAGGGAGATGAATAAATAATATATCAAATTGTTATTTTCAAAATACTACTCTTGTTATACTATTAAATTCCTAGAAATGCAATGAAGACAGAAAAATAAGAACATTTGATTATTGCTTCCACAACTTTCATTAATGGTTTTACCGAACAGTACCATACAGAGCATTAGCATAGCTTTTCGGTTTTATATACTAGAAACAGAAGTAAAAGCATATACTAGGCACTGTTCTCATTATTATAAGATGAGTGATTATCAATTTTAAAGGAGTAAGGATTTATGTTCGTTTAAGAGGATAAAACTACAGCAGTAAGCAGTCATGACAGGCGTGTGAGGCTGCTTGTCAAGTCCTATAAGCAGGAAGGAAGCAGAGGGAGAGGATGCTTGTAGTAACTCATTCTCTCATTCATTCTTCCTATGCAGACTGAAATCCTAGTAGGTGGGACGACTGATGCCTCCACATTTAAAACATGTATGATGGTTTTCTCCACTTGGTTCATGTTTGCAGGAAGCAACCTCACAGACATTCCCAGGGTTGTATCTTCTAGGTGATTCCAAACCAAGTCATACTAACAGTGAAGATTAACCATCACAAACTACAATTTTTTAGGATGCAGAAAGTATATTGTACAGCATTATTTACAAAAGTTGGGATAAATAAAACTTAGTAAAGTCATTTAATCATATTATATTACTGTGTTCCACATAGGAATAAAACACTGTTAAATCATTTCTTACTCGTAAATCCAAATTTTTAAGAATCTTCACTCCTTTATCTCCAGTACAAGAGCACCTAAAATCATGTAGGTGGAAGAGAAATGAAAGTGACATTTTTATTTTATACCTAGTTCTCCCCAAACTGAACAAGCAAGAGGAAATGTTCATAAAAATGGAGTTAAGAAAAATGATGTCCAGGCTTAGGACTTTTCTAGTAGGGACTTGGCCATCTCAAGATAAGTAAAGATAAGATATTGTAAGAGATAAGTAAATGAAAAACTATGAAAAACCATCAAACAAAATCCTCATAAAGTTATGTTGGATTTTGCAAGAAATGAGACAAATCTTATAAGCACTTGGCCCAGGCTCTGGTTGGTCTGGTAAAAAAGAAACAAGGTTTTCTGGGAAGTTGAACCAATGCTGAGCTTCATAGTGAAAATGAACTGGAGGTCAAGAAGTAAAATCCATAGCCATTTCTGTTCAGTGACCTAAAGTCACATAGGCACCCAGACTCTCTGGGCTTGGAGAATACAATCTGATTCATGCAGTTATTACTATTACTTTCATCTAAGCACAGCCTTGGACCAGCCTCACACAAAGTTCTAAGCACCCTATGATTCTATGTGACTATATCAGTTTTAGAGGAAACTATGCTTCTAACAATTTTATTTTAGAATTTTTAAGCTTTAAAAGATGCCACACTTTTGACACCCTAATAAGCACTCATTCTGCTTATGAATATGAAGTCATCATATCCCGTATTGTTGGGAAGGGCACTTTGCTTTTATTGTTGGGTAATCATAGCAATCCTCTTATATTAACCCCTTAATCCTTAAGCTTGCCTTCTGTAGACATATTAAATACAAAGACAATATTTGAAGAATATCTACTTAATAGCAGTCTCAAGAGGATATATTTCCCCTTAATAAGAAAGTAAGGAAAGAAGGACAAAAGGAAGGTAGGAAGGAAAAATAAAGCTAGAAAGGAATGAGGAAGGAGAGAGAAGAAGGAAAGAAGGAGGTAGGAAGGGGGAGAGGTAGAAAAGGGAGAAGGAAGGAGGGAGGGAGGGAGAGATTCTTCTGTAGTTCAAAAGAAGACAGTAATACTCAAAGATAGCAGACCACATTATTGACCTTTTAATTCTGGGACTATCAGATATAAAAGGAAATAAACATAGTTCCTAATGCTTTAATTTTCAGGATATTGCTTCTGAAATTTGTGAACATATTTTTCATCTTTTTCTTTACTCTTCAATTGGCCAATTGTGGTTAAACAAGCAGGTCTCATTTTATAGATGGCATTCCTCATCAAACCAGCAAACATATGTTCATTTTATCCATTACATCTCAACTAGGTGCAATTTCATTCTGTCCCCCAGCAGGTATTTGTTAACTTGTAGAGATGTCGGTACTTATCATATACAAGGGGAGAATGCTGCTAACATTCAGTGCACAAAGCCAAGAAATTCTGGGATATATTTTATACAAAGCACAAGCTGGATCTTCTAAAAAAGAGTTACCTGTCCTAGATGTCAATAAATCATCTATAAGCATATGACATTATAAAAAATATCTCTTTAAGTCCTGAGAGCCCTGTCAGGCTGAACTGGCTTTCCATGGCGTAGGCACCTAGAGAGCCAGAACAAGGCTTCTCAGTTGCATGGTTCTTGTGTGCACAGGGATCTTTAGGTAGAAAGATGGTAAAAGTGGATGGACTGGCTGACTGAGTCAATACATAACATTACTAATCACATCGAAGAAAATAATTAATAAAATAGTTTACATTGTCAATATAATACATACTTATGCAATAGACACATGTTACCTAAAATACTGTTGTATATGCACCAGCAACTCAGATAAGCAAACAAAGCATACATTACTAACACCATTTTTAGAAATTATGTACCAGTAGGGAGGGGGTCTAAAGGAATTGTAAGCATTAATAAGTGGTCCAGCACTGCTGATGTTATAGGAGATCTTTTTCTGATTTGAAACACTTCAGGTGCATAGAAGTGACCGGCTAAATGTGCAAGGAATATTATGTTATCTCTTAATTCTTCTGAAGAAGGTACATTTTCTGGAAGCAATCAGGATCCATGGATTACTCAGCTTCAGGTAACAAAAGCATGTGTCTTTAAGTAAAAGGCAATTACTGGTTCTTAGAAAAGTTAGGATAATAACAAGGTGCAATTATGAGACTATGTGTCACCTCTAAATTTCTTTACAGGTAGCCCAAAAGACCAAGCCACATGTCTTAGGTTATGCTAAGACAAACCCATACTTTTAAGAACCACATCAGCCAAATTTCCTGCACAGACAGGAATAGAATATATATATATATATATATATATATATTGGGCTTCAAAAGCACAATTTCCTGACCTTGAAGCCCAACTTTTTAATTTATGAATTATGTAGAGGAAACACATATCTTAACATCTATATATTTGCTTCCACCAAATTATGTGAGAGAAAAAAAGCATCATAGTTATTCTAGCACTGCACAGTTCAGAAACTGAAAGGCATTCATACATAAAATACACAAGACAACAATTGATGTGGAAAAACTCCAACTGGCACTCAGCACGCAGAAGAATAGACCCTTTCTTATCTCCTTGTACAAAGCTCAAGTGAAAGTGGATCAAAGATCTCCACATTAAATCAGGTACACTGAAACTATTAGAAGAGAAAGTAGGGAAAATCTTAGAACTCATAGGCACAGGAGAAAATTTCCTGAACAGAACACCCAATGGCTCAAGCTCTAAGGTCAAATATCCACAGATGGGACTTAATGAGACTGCAAAGTTTCTGCAAGGCTAAGGACATGGTCAAGAAAACAAAACAGCAGCCAACATATTGGAAAAAGATCTTTACCAACCCCACATCAGATAGAGGCCTAATATCCAAGGTATACAAAGAACTCAAGAAGTTAGACACCAGAGAATCAAACAGCCCTATTAAAAAATGGGGTACAGAGCTAAACAAAATAGTTTACATTGTCAATATAATACATACTTATGCAATAGACACATGTTACCTAAAATACTGTTGTATATGCACAATTGAGGAATATCGAATGGCTGAGAAGCATCTAAGGAAGTGTTCGACATCCTTAGCCATCAGGGAAATGTAAATCAAAGCAACCCTGAGATTCCACCTCACACCAGTCAGAATGTCTAAGATCAAAAATTCAGATGACAGCAGATTCTGGCAAGGATACAGAGAAAGAGGAACACTTCTCCACTGTTGGTGGGGTTTTAAACTGGTACAACCACCCTGGAAATCAGTCCGGCGATTCCTCAGAAAATTGGACATAGTACTACCTGAAAACCCAGTTATACCACTTCTGGGCATATACCCCAGAGACAATGCAACATACAACAAAGACATATGCACCACAATGTTCATAGCAGCCCTATTTATAATAGCCAGGAGCTGGAAAGAATCCAGGTGTCCTTCAGTAGATGAATGGATACAAAAATTGTGGTACATTTACACAATGGAGTACTACTCAGCTATCTGAAACAATGATTTTATGAAATCCTTAAGAAAATGGATGCATCTAGAGATCAGCATCCTGAGTGAGGTAACATCCTGAGTGTCACAAACAACAAACACAATATGCAGTCACTGATAATTTGATATTAACCCCAGAAAGCTCTGAACACCCCAGAAACAACTCACAGACTATATGAAGTTCAAGAAAAACAAAGGCCAAAAAAAGAAATGAAAATGAAAAACCATTATGCCTAATCTTTACACACCAAGAAAACTTTGACTATTTCCAGGTTACATCTTGTTTTACATGTACATTATGCTCATTGTTAAACTAGTAAGATTTTAAGGCATACTATCAAACCTTTAAAAAGATCAAGTAGTGACAAAAATGTATTCATATACTTTTATGCAAAAATGTGTTTAAAATCTGTACATTTATATTTGTTTTTTAAAATAAAGTTGTTCAATTTTTAAAAAACTATCTCTTATCTATAATTGATTCATTATCTATCTAGCACTAATCTATTTGTCTTCTTTTCACTTTTAATTCCTTCTCATGCTCATAATTTGTGCAAGTTTTGCATGGAAATTATTTTCCAGAGATAAATAACCCCAGTGTACTCTATGTCTCTTCCACATTTCAAAAGACTATCTTAAAATATCCACAATTGTTTGGCCAGTTTTCTTAACATCTGTTTTTATCACTTCAATCCAAAATCTTATCTGAATCACTTGTTTAGTTATTAGTCAACCCCTTTTTTTGAGTCAGGGGCACTGTTTTCTCCCTTATTCCAATGAGACTGTATTTTAAAGGCTCTGTCTCTGATAACTATGGTGTATGTGTTATATTCAAGTAAACATCAGGAGATTTCCCTCTAGAAATTATAAATCATGAGAAGATATAAGTAAAGATCCAAACCAAGAAACTACTAAATATTAATAAAATATATTTGTTAATAATAGAAAGTACTTGAAAGAATTATAAACAAGTAATTTGTGCTATTTAAACTTTGCAATTTATCTTTGTATGTGGCTATTTTAATTCTGTAACAAAATCTTAAGAAAACATTGCAAACTGGTAGCATCCACCATGGACATCACAGTATAGGACAGTATAAACTCACTGGCAAAACTGATTAGGTTGAGTATCTTTTGTTCCTCTGTGGTAATTTCTGGCCAACCTGGCATTCTTTGGATCAAAGATTGAATACCTCAAGTTCTGCCTTGTTGAGGGCCGAAGGCTGCGCCCTTACAAGATGGTGCTGGTTTCAGGTGCCATGAATCAGCTAAAGTGTGGTAAATAACCACTGGGCACATGTGCAAAGAGTGGTGCGAGCCAAGTCACCGCCCATCTCGGGGCATCACGATCAGACCACTGGCGGGCAGCCAATCACACAGCGACACACCACCCTTGGGGGGGTATAAATTAGGGTGCCTTTTCCTGCCCGGGGTCTTCCTCTTCAACATACAATAAAGGTTGTTCGCAGAAGAATCCTGTTGTTGCACGCCTTTTCCTGCCGGTGGGAAGTGGGGTGCGCAACACTGCCTGGTTATCCTGACTACTTTTTGTGTATCTTAACATGTGGTTCTTTTCTAAGAATACATTGGATAAAAAGCCTATCTTACTCCAGCAGAATTTCCTGTTAATTTAACTAATTTTCTGTGTGACAGTTTCCGAATGAAATCATTCTAAGAGTCTGGCTACTTTGATTTCCATGTGTGATAGTTTCAGGAGAAATACTTTAGTTTATTCTTTCAGTCTTTACACAACCTGGATCCATGGTCACCCTGTTCATTCCGTGTACTACTTTTCTTTCAGAACAAGATACATGACTGGAATCAATGAGAATCCTAAGTGCTTGTAAGAATACTTTAAGAAAACAAGATAAAAGTCTTGTGAGCACAGTTCCTTTAATACACAGAATTGTTTTCAGAATTTGCTTTCATGCCCCTCCCAGGTGTCCCACAGACAAGTAAGTTCACTTAAGATTAATCTTTATTGCTTGTTTTGTTATTCAATTAAATAGTTAAACTATCCTTTATTCACCTCTACAGAAAAATTTACATTTTCAACTTGCAGCTTGTATACATTTGGCACTCAAAACCTGTACACAAACGACTTTACCCCTTACAGTGTAAATTGCCTGAGGCTATAAATAAAGCCAGCTATCATGTGAAAATGTAGTTTTCACACCTCATATATTAGCTCCATATTCCCAGGTCCCACAGTGGCTATACAGTTGTGACACTACTCAGCTTGCTTAAATTTTGTTTTGTTTTGTTTTGTTTTTATTAAGTCCTTTGCATTCATTTCTGGGGCTTGTTATAAAAAACCCAAACTACAACATGTTACATTGCCCATCATCATAGAGTAAAATTGTATTATTGTCAATTTAACATATAAAATAAAATAGATAACACTGTTATTTAGAATTACGGCTTCCCCAAATGATGGTGCTAAAGAAAAGACTGAAGGAGCTGGAAGGGGTTGTAACCTCATGGGAAGAACAACATTATCAACCCACCAAACCCTCCAGAGCTCCCATGGACTAAAACACCAACCACTGAGCACACATTGAGAGACCTATGGCTCCGTTTCCATATGTAGCTGAAGAGAGCAGTGTCTGGCATCAATGTAATAAGAGGCTTTTGGTCCAAGGAGGACACAATTTCCCAGTGTAGAGGAATGCCAAGGCAATGAGGTGGAGAGGGTGATTAGGAGGGAGTGCACCTTCATGAAGGCAGGGGGAGGGGGAGGGGAAGTGGGGCAGAGGGGAAAGGGATAATATCTCAAATGCAAATTCAGAGTGTCTCATTTTAAAAGAATGAAAAGAAAGAGTTGGTTCCCCCAAAGACACAAGTGTTTAAAAACTAAAACAAAATCAGGAGGAGTTTTCATATGTTAAGTTGAGAAGCTGTGAAGACAGGGCTGGTGGGATAGGAGCTTTCTCCAAGATTGCAGATGAGCATTCTAATTACTATCACCCTGTGGAAGATGATGCTAGCATGCTCTTCATTTCCACAGACTCATCTATGAATTTATCTCTCGGTAACTCCTGCCACATACACACCAATATTTTTTAAAACATTCTTTGACACTTTGTAAATATTGGTAAACTGTCAAAACTATAAATACCTACCATGTGTTAAAAGTTAAAAATTGCATAGATTTATATTTAACTTTACTAGGAAAACATGTTACTTCCTAAAACAAAGAGTCGTAGACTGATATATGTAGTAATTTTCTATTTTTTTATTTAAAAATATGCAAATGTATGAACTCTACATAAAGATATACGGTATGTATATATATGTATATATATATATATGGTGCATATGTGTTTAACACAGAATCTATACTCTATTAACCAAACTGTTCATAGTACTTTCCTGAGAGAATGGGCAGTTCAAAGGTGATTGGGAAGTCATTCATCTTTCAGCATTATGTAACTCTAATAATTTTGCTCCTCTTTTTATTTTTTTTTCCAAATATGCACTAATTTGACATAAAAACTAAATTAGGTATATCGGTATCTCCTACACTTGTCTGACATCACGAGATCTTTTAAAGTAAATTCTGAGTACCTTTGCAGTCGACAGTTATATAAAATTTTAATTGCCATTTGCTAAGAAACACACCTAAGCACAAAATATAGCTAGAAAGCAACTCAGTTAGACAACCTGAAAGAAACAAACGAGGTTAAAATGAACCTGTATGTATCTGAGGCTGACAGGAGATACTGCCCATCATCAGTAGGTAATCAGCAGGTGGCAAACTTTGAGCTGCACAGCCATAGCAACTTCTAGCAGGAGCTGCAGGCCAGCTGCGGAGCACACAGACCACAACAGGCTCCAGGGGTCACCTTCAAGATCTTCCACAGCTGCAGTCTTCAGGGCCCAAATAATGCCTTCCCTAGAACCACTAGCATCTGGCAAGTGGACAGGAGAGGGGCATCATTATTTCACCTTCAGAGGGACAGTTCTGACACTCAGCATGTGCTCCCTGCGACCTTGGCAGGGACATTATTGGTTTGCATCACATTTCCTTTTTCACCCAACCTTGTCCTATCTCCATTCCCCTCATAGATACTGATCTCAAAACCCAAACAGTGCTCCCAAAGCAGTTCATCTGAAGCACACAAGAGCTGACTGCCTATCCTTATGACTTAACAAGATGGGACAGCACGGTGAGTATCAGATTGTATTTTTTCATCTGCTACTGGACATGCAAGGAAACTAATGGCAACTTGTGTGCTTAAGATTGGGTCCTTGCTTCCCTTGAAATGCTCAATAAGCCAAGCAGCTGCACAGTAATTCAAAGCTTCAACACCTCTTCTCCCCATTGTGCAGAAAAGAAACTATTTAATGAAATGCTTTACCAGAGATGATCCAGGACAAATGAAAGCTGTGCAAAGCATAAACATTTGGGGTAAAATATGCACTAAACAAGCAGTTATTACATTAAGGCATTGTATCAGCCACCAATTATTTCATAAAATGCTGCATACAACGTAGATGATAATTTAGAAACACACCTCACTGGATAATTACTCCAGACTGTTCAATAAAAGTTTACACGAAACTAGCAATTATTTCTTTAACAATAAGAACTTATTCAGGAGTTTGCAAAAACCAGCCATGAATAGATACACTGAAGGAAACCCACGCATGTGCCAGAGTCTGTGTTTCAAAAAATTTTAAGAGAGTAAACAACAGACAGAAATCCTGTTTATTGAATAAGGTCTTTCCTCTGTGTTTACTTATGTCTTCATTTGTGCATCAAACATATGAATGTCATCTGCCTCCTTTTCCAAAATAGGAAATAATTTGGGACATGTGTTATACAATATATGTACACATGTATGAGACAGTTCTGAGTGCCTCCTGTTGGCTTCCATCTTACTGGGGTATTTTTGAAAATGTTATTGCTATTAAATGTGCATGACATGCTACCTATCTATCTATCTATCTATATGTGTGTATGAGTGTGCGTATGTGTGCACGTGTGTGTGTGTGTGTGTGTGTGTGTGTGTGTGTGTGTGTGTGCGAGCACCTAGTGAACTCAATGACCAAAAGAGAAAATCAGATCCTTTGGAACTAGAATTTCAGGTGGTCATGAGCCATCATGTAGGTACTGAAAAGCCAAACCCCAGTCCTCTACAAGAGCATCAAGCATTTGTAACTGCCAAGGCCTGACTCTAAACTCTTCTAACTGGGTTTCTTTTGGATATTATATTTCAGTGAGCCTGAAGGCACTGACTCAGCTAGAGTAGATTGCTTGGTCAGCGAAGTCCAGGTATCCCCTGGTACCTGCCCACATAGACATGGCCATCATGCTCAGCATTTTCTGTAGATGCTTGGAATCCAAATTCAGGGCTCTGTGCTTTCATGGCAAGCCTATTAGTGAGCCCTATCCCAGACTCAAAGGTAGGAAATATTTGTGATACTTAAAAGTCATTCTTGTTCTAGAAGGGAGCTTTAAAATAATTGAGGAATGGATTATGCACAAAGACTTTCATGTTTTTGTGTGTGCTGTGAAGGAAAGAAGAAAGAATTCCTCTGTCCTTTCCAACTTTACCTACAATTCATCACTCTGGTTCCATCAACTCCAACTCCAGGCAAAGATTTTTTTTTTAACTCTCCAGATTTGCCTCAAATTTTCTTTGTTCTCTTCTGAATTTCTAAAACTGTGCTTAGATCCATGAGGACTTAAAATGTTTTTACCTTGAATACAAACTTGCTGTGAGTTGATAGATTGTCACACAAATAATATTAAAACGACCACAAATTTGGTAAAACAGTATCTTGAACATAATGGATGCTATACAGTATGTGACTGTGATTCATTTACACAGTGACTAGTAGTTCTTCTAGGAAAAACCTCAGATTATGGAGGTAGCTGTATTAACACCTCTGCACACAGTCCAGTGTGAGTTCACTGAGTGCCCCTAATAAGCTTCACCTATCTCACAGATTAGAGAAGGCGCACCTCACAGTCACCCAGGCACCCTCTCATTCCTCATCTCACAAACAGTGTGAAAAGAAATTGCATGAAATCTGTGAACAGCTTTTCCAGTATAAAGATTTTCATACTTGCATATTCTTGAACTTGGTATTCCTTCAACAATGTACCCTCTTCTTTTCCCTGCAGCACTTGGGAACCATTTGTTCCTATGGATTTGATTACTTTAAGTACTTTTAGAGACCAATATGCTTCATATAACCCTTATAAGTAGAACCCCAGCTAAAGCCCTTCAGTAACCATTTCATTTGTTTTAGCACAACACACCCAATATTCACAATGTTGTTGAGTATTACAAAATGTCCTTGGACATGGCAAAATAATGTTATACTATTTTGTGTGTACACATTTTCTTTAGCCAATAAATCTTTAAGATTTTTGATCTCTAAGCTATAATGGTGCTACAATAACCAGCTACTGGGAAAAACAGGATAAATAGTTTGAAACAGGACTTTCATTTAATCTTCCAATCTCACTTCTGGATATTTATCCAAAAAAAAAATGAAATCAGGATCTTGAAGAGAAATTTGCACATGTGTTCCATTTAACTCTATTTTTAAGATTTATTGTTATTTGAAATTCTCTTCCACACAGGCATAGCTCCACATGTCTATAATTCAAGCACTTGGAAAGTATTGAGAAGAGGGCCAGGGGTTCATAGTTAACCTTGGCTACATAGGGCATTCTATAGTTAGACTAGAAGGCAGACTATGCTACATTAAGGCTCTGTCTAAAAAAAAAAAAAAAAAAAAAAAAAAAAGAAAGAAAGAAAGAAAGAGAAGAAGAAAAAGAAAATAAAAAGACTCTGCCTCTCCCACTTCAAGTGTTTTTTTTATTATACATATGAGCACAGGAATTCTTCTGCTTTTATGAGTCCCTTGAAAGGAAAAGCAAAAGTTATAAGAAATCCATAAGCAAGTCTCCCTTTTTCAGAAACATCTGAATAAAACTTAGAAGATGCTTTTAATTGCCAAACTTCCTAAAATGTAGAAAGTAAAATCATTACCTTGCACCTCATTTCCACAAAACCAGTCATGGTAGAGGAAGGTTTTGATTTAAAAACAAGAAAAGACATTTTTCCTCCTTCCTAATATATAGTCAGACAGTTATTGGAATATTGTGAAGTCTAACTATAAATAATTAAATGTATCTGCCGACACCCCTGGTAAACTACATGAACTAAATCTATTTATGGGACACAGTATCTACGTTGATTACCATGTGTTCACTCCCTTACCTAATCAACACTAGTCTGTAATTCAAAACAAATGTCACAATCCTCAGAGCAAAAAAAAAAAAAAAAAAAAAAAAAAAAAAAAAAAAAATTATAGTAATAATGCTGACTAATCTCTAATTCTCACTTTAAAGAAAGCCAGTCCAACTGTTCTCAAACAAGTGATAGCTCCTCACACTGGCCACTTTGAAGATCAAAACTAAAAAATTCTTGATACATTCCTTTGCTGTGCTCTACGCAAGTATGCAAAGGCTGAAAAGACAGTGTCTGCCTGAAAACCTTTTCTCTCCTCTGTTGTTCCAAGATAGAGGATTATGACTGCCGCTTCATTCATCCACAGTGTCATTTCCAGTGCTCTGCCCTCCACATTAGATGTACTATACCACCCCTTGACTCTAGTTCAGTCATATCAACGAGCAACTGTGAAGCCAGCAGAAGGTTGGAAAAGCACTTACATATTTCAGTTCATTCTGTCGTTTCTCCCTGATTGCTTGAACACATGCTTGAGCTAGCTTGCTGGAGCACAGCTGAATAGCTCCAGTCACCCGAGCCAAGACTATCTGAGATCAGCCAAGAGCCAGATGACGCCCAGGTGGGCAAGTAAGCCTAGCCTAGACTCAAAGAACTGCCAATATCAGCATCCAATATTAGCCTTCATAGCCAACCCACAGACCTGTGACAAAAATAAATGGTAAAATGGTTTTAGTCCACAAAGTTTGGAAGAAATCAGTTATAATTTTATATTACATAAAAATTATATCCCGAAAGAACAGATATTTTCTATAAGAGCACTTGTTTTGTTGTTGTTGTTTTTTAACTTCCCAAAGAATTGAAATGTATTAGAAAATTCTGAGTGAACCTACTAGAATATGTTTCTAATCACTGAACCTGGGAGCTAAGGCAGGAAGGTCAAGAGTTTGAAGCTGGCCTGGGTCACACGGTGAGTCCCTGTCTCAAAGAATTACAAAATCATAATTACAATAACGATCTCCCTTTAGTTCTAATATATTTTCTACAAAGCACTATTTTTTTTCTATAACTCAGGATTAAACTCTTCTTAAAAATCTTTATTATTCATAGCATTTTGGTATTGCAAGTTTTCATATTGGGGAAATACAGACTCATGAGCTCCTTCTACTAGCTGCTGTTTTTATGTTAATTTTCCTTAGTATCGAAATTAACAATTATCATCCAAAAGAAAGCTGACTTTGTTCAGCTATACGTCATCGAAAAATGTCTAAAATACTTCCCATAGTTTCAAATATACGATGTAAAGAACACAACGCCAACATGGTTACTGCAGTCTCCTGGGAAAATAACACAAGCAGAGGCAATGTTGTGTAGACTGCAAACTCATGGGGAATAAATGCCATGAATATATGTGTAAGACAAACTGAAGTTGTGAGATTATTTAAAAATAAAAAGTGAAACAAAGAAGAAAAGAAGTTGAGAACAGGTGAGAATGAAGGGTAAGGTTATAATTGTTTGGTCTATTTAATTTTCTGTATTAGCTTCACCATATGTAATATGCATCTTCCCATAAATTCTACTAACAAAAGAAGTAGACTGAGTAAAAATCACAAATTTCAATTAGAAGCTGTTAACACAAGAATATTCACATCAAAGGAATAACTTCAAAAATTTTACAGCAGTACATCACAAACATGTAAGTTTTGGAAGCTGGAGTCCATATATTATGGTGACCTCAGGACTCAGGACATAAGGCAAAACTTGTCATGATGATCATAGTAGGGCAGAGTTAGTGCAAACTACCCAAAAATTTTGTCTCCCCTTCCTTTAAGGGGTATTATTTTAAACAAATTAGAGATAAGAATCTGAGCTGAATATGATCAAAACATATGTGTGTTAGTATTATATGTATTTATATAATATATAAATCTCAAAGAATTAATGATAAATTGTGCATGTAGAAGATATACCAGGTATCTGAAACTAGAAAGTAGTTTATTTAGCAAGACATAACAAAAATGTAGGTTTTAAGGCAAAGACAATAGTTAGAAATGGAAGCAGGTAAAGATAAAAGGATAAGAAATACTACTTGAAGAAAAGAATTAGCATGAAGACATACTTTGTATGAAGTATTATGCACAACAAATAATATAATGGATTAAGATTAATAAATTAAAAGTTAACATGTTTAAAAAGGTATTTCAATGTGTAGCTCCAGTGGGAAATATTAAGGAACTCTTTCCCAATAACAACATTAATAAGGATGTAAAATCTAAACTCTGAATAAATTGTGTGATCTAATTACTGATACCATACTAAACAATAGAAGAAGGTATAGTTTTTATTAGTACAGAAAGAGAATTTACCAAAAGCCAAGGTCTTAAACTAATATTCAATTGTTTATAAAACAAAACAAATGAGTCAAAACATGCTCTCCAAACTAACTGGAATTAAGCAGGAAAAAATTCAGAATTATTTGAAAATTATAAAAATTCTAAGTAAAATCAAATAGATAAACATAAATCATAAGATGTACTTGGAAGTCTTTGTAATTTAATTATCATCAATATATATGGAAGCAAAATAGAGGATGCTGTTAAAAGAACATCCTTCCTGCACACTAGACAAGAGAGCTGACCCCTATACAAAACACCTCAGTACCAACAAAACAAATTCAGATCTTGATTGACCTTGATTGATTCAGCTAAGTCAATGCACCGAAGATGCCAAACTATAAATTAGAAAGTTGTAAGTAAAGAAAACCTTAACTGTGTAAGTTAGAACAGAATGTTGAAGCTCAGTGATTGTACAAGTTATTTCAAATATTAATAAAATGACAGAAATTTAGCCATAAGTACAATACAATGGTTTCATAAACTTCAGAACATAAAAAAGATTCATTAGTTACTTCTCTTACATATGTGAAGAAAAGTTTAACTAGAAGTAACTTACAGGATTCATTGGCTATTTGCTCATAGTATGGTCCATAGAAATATGAGATTAAGGAGTGTTTGCAGCTTACTGGTATGGCAACTGGGTCATGAAGCAACTGGTTGTATCTCAACTTTATCAGGAAGAAAGGAACTTGTGTGTAGAAAGAATTTTAAAACGTGTGGAGCCAAGACATGGAGAAGCCTTAGAATCTTACAAGCAGAGCTTAATGAGTCTTTCAGTGTGTTTGGAAAACCAGATGATCAACAAAAAGGCCACCACAGAACACTTGTAATGGGGTTTTAGACAGAGCCAAGGACTCTACGTGGAAGGAGAGAAAGGTGTGAAAAGAAGCATAAGGAAAGGTGCATGACAGAGTTCATATGTGGCTGGAACATCACATTTCCACAGATCAGGAAACAGAAGAGGAAATGCTAGGATTCAACCGGAATTCTCTTTCTCCCCTCTTTACTTACTCAGAACCCCAACTTTTATATAAGGTATCACTCATATTCAAGGTGACTTTTTCCTCCACTTCTCTTGAAACTACTCAAAAATGGGTCTAGAACCATGTCTCCTACATGACCCAAAATGTAGTCGAGTTGATAATGAAGATAATTCACTGAGTTATATGATAAAGAAAATCAAAGTTATTACTATGATTTTATACAAAAACTAATGAAAATTATAACTACCAGCAAAACTAATGAGCACACATATTTCTCAAGAAGTTGATTATACACGCGTGCATGTGCACACACACATTCACACACACACACACACACACACACACACACACACTCACATACACACATTCACACCTATAAGGCATGATAATAGAAGAGATATTTCTGGAAAAGTAAGTCCTCAGTAACATTCAGCTATAAAAATTCTCTTTTACTTCAGTCAACCATATAGTACATCTGTGATTACTTTAGTCAATAATGTATACATTATATAATTATATTTTGTACCTATTGCTTCATGAATTTATCTCCATACAAAACTTTTCATGTTTCAAATTTGAAGACATATACATGATCATATGTCAACCAGTCTTTTGTTACAAGATTTACTCTGCCTCTACCATGAACCTAGAAACCTAGCAAAAGGAAATATATTTCTCTCTCAATTGCACATTAGAAAGAAAATAAAAGTAAGTGCATTTCACATACTATTACTGAAGCATTCTATGTTTTATATATTTGATAGTGTGCATATTATACTTTGACTAGATATTTATTATCCATATCCAAGAAAGTATCTAAAGGATATGGTATTCAAGTACATAATTTCTTTGCTACTAACCTCTTAAGTCCTTGATGGTTGACTTGTTCATGTTTCTGGATGCAACATGACAAGAATAAAAAATTCCTTGTAAAATAATCTTTTTATCAACCCAGCCCCATATTGTTTCAGCTAACACACAATTAAGAGACATATGTTCATTCAATACACATATTGACTCAAGTTCAAGAAAATATTTTTTACATATAAGATTTTATAAAACCTCATGGGGACCTCAATGAAAGAGCTAGAGAAAGGACTGAAGGAGCTGAAAGGGTTTGCAACTTCATGATAACAACATTATCCACCAATCAAACACTCCACAACTCCCATGCCAACCATTGAGCAAATATGGAGAGACCAATGGCTCCAGAAGAGGCCTTTGGTCCAGTGAAGGCATGTTTTCCAGTGTAGGGGAATGGCAAGGCACTGAGATGGAGAGGGTGACTGGGAGAGGGAGCACCTTCATGTTAGCAAGTGGAGGGGAAGGGGGAATGGGAGCAGCAAGGGGGGTAATAACATTTAAAATGTAAATACAGAGCATATCCAATAAAATAATAAAAAATATTTTATAAGACACATGTTCTTCAGAAAATAATCCTTTGAAAGGTTTTCTGACAAAGAAACTGAATTGGAAAAAATAAAGGGAAACCCTAAGACAGACAGTTCTGCAAAAATAATCTTTGCCTTGAAGACCATAAGGCAGCTCCTGACTGAGCCTCCTTATTTTCATCAGCTCAACAAGGACAGAATCTGTTCAGTTTCCTACTTGGTCCCTGTAGCCTAAAAGTCCACGGTACTACATTAGACCTCAGCAGGTACTTGTTCTATAAATGAATGTCTTGCCTCATGAATCTGCGCTTTTATGCCAATTTCTAACACTAAATGCCTTTATGTTGACAATAACAATTTGACTTATAAGTATTATATAATGAATTATTCAGTCAAATTTATAATTTAATATTGTAATATATGGTATTAGAAATTTTATGAGCAACACACTGGTAAATCTATTTTTATTATATGCCAAAATTTGCCACATATTTTGGGGGACTTCATAAATTCCTAAACCTGGTCAATGACTAAATTATCTGGAAAAGCACTGAGATCATATTCTAGGACTAGGGCCAAGTTCAAGGTTGAGCTGTTTTGTCAGTACCACCATACACACACACAGCACTGATGTAGAAAACAGGTCCAAGCAAAACTGACAATCAACTGGAAAATCTTATTTTCAATAATATTTCAAAGACTACATGACTAATGTACATTGTACGGAGACAGTTTATCATCCCTGTTGTCAGCGGTGTGGTGATCAAATCATTTTGAAGGGCATCTATGGCCACGATGAACCTCAAAGGAAAGGTATAGCAAACTTTTCCTAAGGATAAACTATAAAATATGGTATAGAGAATACATACTTGTCATGTACATTGATATGAGCATATTTTGTCTCAAGCAAAGACTGGCATGTGAAGAGAAATGATTTATAAAATGAAGCAGCACATACTTTTGATTCACAGATGTACTGTAGGGCTGACTGAGGTAAAAGGGATTGAAGTTTATTTACAGCTGACTGTTACTGAAGACTTACTTCTCCAGAAATATTTCTTCTATCATCATGCCTTATAGGTGTGTGTGTATGTGTGTGTGTGTGTGTGTGTGTGTGTGTGCAAGCATATATGTGTGTGTAAGTTCTTGAGCAGCACATGTGCCTTATTCTTTGAAGACCTTTTCACATCCTTGGCACCCAGTTAGGACCTCAAAAGTCATGTGTCCTATTTAAAAATGATATATCCAACAAGCAGTTAAAATGCAAATTTCATGAGGAATTCAAACCACTCAATAGTAAAATTCATATTTAAATGCATTAGGCTGTCTGGCAGGGGATAGAAGTCATTCTGCTGGCTCTGTGTTTAGTCTACAGTACGAACACTGGGAAACAAGTACTCTCAATGGGCATTTTTACACGAGAGGTATGAAAATAATCTTGCTCATCATCCTTAATTATTTAGAAAAATGCAAGTCAAAGCTACAATGAGATACCTCTTCGTAGCAGTCAGTGACAGGAGAGAGTGGTGTCTTTGGGAGTATGAAGGAAAGAACTGTATGACTTGGGTGAGATGATCAATTAGCCCAGCTAGTGTGGAAAACAAAGTGTCAGTTCTTCAGCCCATGGAAAATAGAGCTTCATGTGACCTGTCATCCTAAGAACACATGCCAAAGAAATGGGGTAAAACCAGGACCTTTATGGGGCATCTGTTTTCCCATATTCATTTGCAGCCTTGCCCACAACAGTGAAGGCACAGGAACAGCCCAAGTGAGTGTGGGCAGATAGATGGACAAATACAGTGCATCTATACACTCTAAAATGTTAGCCAGACTTTGAAAACAGACATACTCTTTGTAACAGAGAGAAGGACATTGGCCGTGCTATGAGGTAATCCAGACATAGCAAGCAAAGGCCTGCGTCATCTCAATCGTCTGTGGAATACAAAAAGGAAAGGTGAGCAGAGACCTGGGTGGGGTCGGGGAAGTCAAGAAACAAAGAACAGTGAATAAAGGTGCACAAACTCGGAGTGCTGTGGGATATGCAAAGCTAGAAAGGGAATTTACAGTCTGAGCCTTACCATGATTTGTTTTATATTACTTACAGAAAAATTTCTAAGAATGTACATTTTATATGCCTTTGCCACCTACACACAAAGAAGGTAACTTGGTATGTGATGGATAAGTTAATTTTTCTAAACACAGTAATGATGTCACTGTAAATATGTACAGAACAGCAGGATGTTGTACAATTTAAATGCATTCAATAAATAAGAAAGCTACCTGTCACAGTTTGTGAATTGTGTGCCTGTGAGAACAGCCTGGCAGCTTGGTGGCTGTAAGAAAATGCTTTCAAATCTGTGTCAGTCCATGGGCTGTGCTTTATGGGGGGTGGGGGGTGGGGTAACTAGCTGCTATTCAGTAGAGACAGACATTGCCTCCGGAAGAATCAGGACTGTCAGAGGAGGAAGGCAGAGAAGCGAAGTGTCACTCTATGGCATTTGACTTCCAAAACAGTCATTTGAAGCCTGTTTCAAAGACAATGCTACTGAAAGGCAGAGCGCTTACATGGGAACTGAAATGTTAAAGAGGTTAGAACAGTTGAAAAAGGATTTTAAGCCCTGAAGAAGCAGAACATAAAATTCATTCATGAGAAACAGATCAGAAGCAACATAGATGAAAAGCTGAGGGGAAAATTCACTAGGGGAAAAAAAAACTAAGCCTGCCCTGCCCAGGGGGGACAGAAAGAAAAGGCACTGGTCAGAGGCCACTGCAACCAGGAGGAAAAGCAAGGAGAGAGGGGCTGGGCAGGGACGAATATGAATTTCCCTCTCCTGAGCTGTTCATATGAATGCAAGCAAGAGCATCCCTCAGGCTGCCCTCTGTCCTTTGGGTGAGCCACCAGGTGATCTGGGTCAGATGACTCCTAGTTCCCCTTCCCTTTGCCAAGTCTGAGATCACCCGGTGCACTGTTGCCTGCACACCGCATATCAATAACTCTAAAGAAGTATGCACTAAGAAGATGCCAGATTCCACTCAGCCAGGAGAAAACATCCTCTGTTCACAATGTCCCCTTCAGTGATCTGAGCTGTCTGGAGACAGGTGAAGTGCTCAGTTCTCCGAGGAAGCCTTTTAAGAGAGAAAGCTGCAGGAAGAACAACAATATCAACCAACCAGAGCAGCTCTCAGAGACTAATCCACCAATCAAAGAGTGGAGGGACCCATGGTTCCAGCAACATATGTAGCAGAGGATGGCATTATCAGCCATCAATGAGAGGAGACGTTCTTGGCCCGGTGAAGGCTCAATACCTTCGTGTAGGGGAATGCCAGGGCAGGAAAACGGGTGGGAGTGGGGGGGCACTCTTATAGAGGCAGGGGGAGGGGATAGGGGGATTCCAGAGGGGAAGACTGGAAAGGGGATAACATTTGAATTGTAAGTAAAGAAAATATCCAATAAAAAAAATGAAGGAAGGAAGGAAGGAAGGAAGGAAGGAAGGAAGGAAGGACGGAAGGAAGGAAGGAAGGAAAGCTGACTGACCTGAACCAGTGTGCCCTTCTTTTCTCTGAAGCAGATGAGGCTTAAACATGTCTATAACACACTGTGTTGAGGACGTGGACAAATCCATGTCCAGCCACCATTAATTCCTAGAGATCTGTAACTGAAGCACGGCTTACATAACACGGTGACACAAATGCAGTGATTTTCCTTCTTTTGTTCTCAGCACAGGTAAAGAATTGAGGTCAAATTCTTCATTAGGATGGGGGAAATTCTAAATAATAAGGGCTGAAAGTGATATCAGCTTGGCAGCTTATTAAAGTTCATTTCAGAAATCACCTTGCTGTATAAATTAAGAAGCTAAAGTTTGGGCAGGTCAAACTATGTGAGATCAAACCAAGAAGTCATTTTCTCTCTGCTGCTTCAAAAAAAAAAAAAAAAGTCTGGATTGAGAAATCCCCGCACTGTTTTCCTGTTATCTCTGCTCACTGTCAGCTATATAAATAGCTCAATTATAGCATTTGCATACTTTGTCGGTTCTAACCTGCCTCATTAAAGATAATACCTAATACAAACAAACCCTTTCGAATACATTTGGTGAAACTTTTTATTTGCAGAATAATCTCTGCCTCCATTCCCCTTGGGTGGGATGGGGGTGGGGCAGATACCTTCTGCTTTCCTAATAGGCAGTCTGCACTGAACTGCAGTACCCACCTGCTTGTTCTGATGGCCCTTGTATTGGTTAGGATTTTACCTCTGTTACCACACACCATGAACGTGGCAACATCCAGGCAGCCATGATGCAGGAGGACCTGGGAGTTCTACATCTTCATCTGAAGGCTGCTAACAGAATGCCACTTTCAAGCAGCTTGGATGAAGGTCTTATAGCCCACACCTACAGTGACACACCTACTCCAACAATTCCACACCTATTCCAACAGAGTCATCACACCTTCCAATCCCTTCTAATCCTGCCACTCCCTGAGCTGAGCATATACAAACCATCACAGTCCTACATAGGTTCACCCACTCCCCCATCAGATTCTAACCTCACAGGTGTTTCCCCAAATACTGTTTAGAATGATCTAACCTTTTTAATTTTCACCAGCTTCATCTTAGTGTTGAACTGATATGTTTTAAACACAACCCATGTGGATCATCTGATATAAATATCTATATGCCAGTTTGCAAGGTATAAGGTGATTTTTGTGCATGTTTCTTCTTCATAAGTACATAGGTATAAACTTTGGTTATCAGGGGGAAAGAAGCATTTATAAGGACGCATTGGGCATTAAGCAGGGAGCATTATTCCAAATTTGTGATGTAGTTTTCATGTTGATCCCCCCGCCCCGTCAGTGTTTCTTCAAATAAGTAAGTGGGCCTGGAGAGTTAGAATTCACAGAAGCTGGTTTGCAACAGTGAACAGGATAATCATAATGCTTACTCCTTAATTACATACAGCTATGGTAGGTGGTATCTGGTAGTCAGCCCCGAGTAGCTTCTCAGTGTTTACAGAGACAGAATGATGAGCCAGCCTTTGTAACCCAGATGGGAAACTCACTGAGATCAGACCACTACACATACAGGGAAGGTGCTCTACAGGGAGAGAACTCTTCTGGTCATTAGAGGCTTGCTTATAAAGGAGAACGGGCATAAACCATTTCATACCTGGGGACTGCTGTGAAGATGCTGCCCCTTAGTGTACTGGTGAGCTTGAAGTGGATGTCATTATCAAAGTGTATTATCCATCAAATTTAAAGGACTGGTATTTTGAAGCCCAACCCCTTGGCTAGTAACTTTAAGACAATGCCTATTTTGTCAAAGTAGTATCATGAAGTAGGGTTTGCTACAGTACCTTCTTCCCTGATGGAACATAGTTTATGAGTTTATCATAACCACCTTATGCAGAGCTGAACTCTCAGAGAGTCACAGGGCTCCTTTACTCCTACCTCCCATCTCTGTGTGCCACCCTGGCATCTAGAGTGTGCAATGCGATTATACCTAAAGGAAGCAGGCAAGGTTCCCATGTTGTTCTAGAACTACAAAATCATGGTGACATGGCTTTAAATTCTCAATATATGACTGATACAAACAAATCAAAAAGAGAAAACAACCTTTCCTCTCCTATCAAAGTTTGTGAAGAACTTTGCCATTAAATGCTTAAGACACGCTTTGAATTAGTGACTGGGCTCCCCCAACTGGGAGTTTCAGGTATTGCAATTTATCCTTGAAGTCTGTCATTTAACCCAAGGCTTGCAAATAAAACAGTTTGGGAATCTGCACAACAAAATGCATCTCAGCAATAGTGAATGAGGCTGTATATGAGATGGACCTCCGGGTGAAACAGACTCTAGATGGACTTTCCTTTAGTCTCTGCTCCATTCTTTGTGCCTGTATTTCCTCCCTTGAGTAGTTTGTTCCCCCTTTTAAGACACACTGAAGTATCCACATTTTGGTCTTTCTTCTTGAGCTTCATATGTTCTGTAAATTATACCATGGGTGTTCTGAGAAGTGCTTGCTGACAGAAGCCTGATGTCTCTGGAGAGGATCCACCAGAGCCTTACTGATACAGATGAGGATGCTTGCCACCATCAGACTGAGCACAGAGACCCCAGTGGAGGAGTTAGAGAAAGGACTGAAGGAGTTGAAGGGGTTTTTAACCTCATAGGAAGAACAACAATATCAACCAACCAGAACCCCAACCAGAGCTCCCAGGGACTAAACCACCAACCAAAGAGTACACATGGTGAGACCCATGGCTCCAGCTGATGGAACAGAGGATGCATATGTGGCAGAGGATGGCTTTGTCTGGCATCCATAGGAGGAGAAGCCCTTGGTTCTTCAAAGGTTCGATTCCCCCAGTGTAAAGAAATACCAAGGTGTTGAGGTGGGGGTGGGGGGCATCCTTACAGAAGCAGGGGAAGGGGGATGGGAGAAAAGGAAACTGGGAAAGAAGATAACATTTGAAATGTAAATACATAAACTATCCAAATTTTTTTTAAAAAAGAACAAAGGAAGAAAATGTGTCTCATTAGGAGATTTTTCAGGCCCAGTGTTTTCTATTCTGCCGACTTCCCTTACTGGTTATACCACTGATTCATTTATCCCCTCATACATGTTTTCCTGACAGTCCTCTGCACTAGACTTTATATTAAACACAGTTGGAGCACATGTGGGAGATTTTGAAAGTTTGAACTTGTAAGTATGAACAGGACTTTGATAAATTAAAGGGCGTTTCAAGAAGGGACTCCAGGGAATGCACCTTAAGAGCAACAGTGGAGCTAATTACACATGTAATTACAAACCAATTAGCACATTTAATCAATTTACAAATATTTAGCCTGAATGAGTAAAAGCTATGAGACTGCAAGTGTCTTCACATCACAGACGGTCCCCCAGTCATCAGCTGGGAATTAGTTCAATTGCTCCAAAGAAGGGATTCTCAGCTTAGGAACTCTTAGCCTATAAGGGCAGAGCTACTTCTTGTCACAGAAGGCTCTCCTATGAAGTGTGGGATGCTTGACAGCAACCCTACCCTGCCTTTTACCCACTGTGTGCTAGTGGACATTGTCAAAAATCCCCTGAGGTCCACAACATTTCAACTGAAGCCACTGTCTTGGAATACATCGCAATAGATTCTGAAGGAATTTCTAAAGGACTTTGCAATTGACCCACAATAATACTCCCCCCCACCTCTCTCCTAGTTAAAGATTTTTTCTTTTTGAATGTTGTGTGTGTGTGTGTGTGTGTGTGTGTGTGTGTGTGTGTGTTCAGTGGAATATGAAGTATACTTGTTTCCTCTCTCTACCTCCCCCACATCCCTCAATAATAGGCCCCTGTCCAGCTTCATGTCCTTTTATAGTTGCCCATCTGTACACGGATATGGAGCCAGCTTCTGGAACATTAGGAAAAATCTACAATGGCCACATCCTCAGAATAAGGTGACTGTCCCTCCAGCAGGAGGGGAGAATCACCTACCAAAAGCCCCTCAGGAAGAGCTGACACTTGAAGATCATTACTCTGTTCATGCTGGAACAGTTTCTTGCTTAACCCTCTGCGGTCTTATAACCAGTAAGCACAGGCTTTGTGCTCATGAGTGCACTAGCTATGTCCTATCCAGAAGCCTTTCAGTCTTCCTCCTCATCATCCAGCTCTTATATTCTTTCTGCCTCCTCCTCTGATTTGTTTCCTGGGCTTTGGAGACAGTGACAACAATATAGTTGCTCCCTCTAGGCTGAGCACTCCGTCCCTTATTGTCAGGACCCTGATCAGTTCTGACTCTGTTGACTGATGCCCACTTCATAAAGAAGGCTCTGAGCTTTGTCTGTGCTGGGAGCTGAGCAGATGGTGAGAATTTGGGCAGAATCTCTTCTTTCATATCTTTATAAGAGATGAGAAACGCTCTCCGCATGTCACATTCCGATCACTTTAAGGAAAATAATGTGCTCCAGGGCCAATGTCTGAGAACAAGTGCACTTGTGAGGTTCAGATGTTAACAAGCTGCCCTTCCCGGAGTACTTGATGAAGGACGGAAACATCAGTGAGAAGATCTGTGGAAAATAATCCTGTACCATGAGGACATGCTGAGAGGCGTTATTTTTAAGGTTTCTATAATTGTAATTTCACAGAATAATTATATATGATTCTGTAACCCAAACAGAGAAAATGTAGCCACCTAGAATGTCATTAATTAATTAGCTACAGATGTGATCAGCTGTCCTCTTGAAGAATTTTAAAACATTTATAAGGCCATAATTAAAATTGTACTGTTTATTTTTGTCCTGATCATCCAAGATACATAATCCTTTTTAGAATCTATGATTAAAACCCATCTGCCTTCTTTTCGTGTTATCCAAAAACAACAGAGATTCTTTCTTTTCTCTATATCAGAACGCATGCTGGAATTACAGGGGAAATTTTTGCTCAGTGATTATTTGATAAGGTTATGGGTGGCCATGAGTGTGAGCAAGTGTCAAACAGAGTATATTTTAATATACGATGCTACTAATTGTGGAAT
Source organism: Micromys minutus (assembly GCF_963924665.1). Lineage (NCBI taxonomy): Eukaryota > Metazoa > Chordata > Mammalia > Rodentia > Muridae > Micromys > Micromys minutus. The sequence continues at coordinate 10,051,596 of NC_137952.1, forward strand.
TAATTCATAACACTGTTATTTCTGCTGACACATTTTTCAATGGAGAAAGGTTTTATTTGACAATATCTTTGGCTTTTATACATAAAATAAAATGATTTTGTTTGTATATTTATGGCGTATGTGCATGCACATGTGTGTGTGTGGTGTGTGTGTGCCTTTGCTTTTGTATTTGTGTCTCTCTGTGAGTGCTCACATGTGGGAACCTGTGGTCAACTCAAGGTGTTTTCCACAATAACTTTCTCAGCTTGGTTTTTGAGAATCATTCACCTAACACAGGTCTAATTGATTTGGAATCTTCGGGTTTACCTCCCTAGAACTGAGACTCCAGGTGTGCACACTTGCTGTGTCCATGGCTCCAGCTGTGCACACTCACCTCATCTACAGCACTAGGTGTGCACACTCACCTCATCTACAGTACCAGGTGTGCACACTCACCTCATCTACAGCACTAGGTGTGCACACTCACCTCATCTACAGCACCAGGTGTGCACACTCACCTCATCTACAGTACCAGGTGTGCACACTCACCTCATCTACAGTACCAGGTGTGCACACTCACCTCATCTACAGTACCAGGTGTGCACACTCACCTCATCTACAGTACCAGGCGTGCACACTCACCTCATCTACAGTACCAGGCGTGCACACTCACCTCATCTACAGTACCAGGTGTGCACACTCACCTCATCTACAGTACCAGGTGTGCACACTCACCTCATCTACAGTACCAGGTGTGCACACTCGCCTTATCTAAAGCACCAGGTTGCACACTCACCATGTCCATGGCACCTTTTTTGCCTTTCTTGTTTCAGTTCATTTAAAATTTTTATTATTTGATTTTTGATGATTTAATTCGGTATTTAAAAAGATAACCTCCTGTTCATATCTTCATTAGTTCTTTGAGAAGGGTATGAAATGTGTGGCATGGTTGTAATCTCTTTGCACATATTGGAACTTGCATTCTGGCAATGCTCATGTGTAATGAGAGTACTTGAGATCCAAATTTGGGTCAGCATAGCAAGTACTTTACCCTTTGAGCATCTCCCCATTGCCATTTCTTTACTTTTAAAAAATATTAATCCCAATGCTACTTCCATGAAGTGAGGAGTCTCCCAGCATTCCTTCACTACTACATAGTGCAGAGAGATCAAGGGCAGGACATCTCAGAGTAATGTGGCCTTTGGATCATAAACACAGTTGAAAGGGCTTTAGAGAGCTTTTTAAAATTGTCTAGAAATGGACCATTTTTAAACTTATAATTAGAAGATTATCTTCAGGCCAGTATTTTCTTTTATTAATTTTAAGCCCTAGGGAGCTTTTGAATGGTTGAGTAGACCTATTAGTGAGCTTTTTAATGTCTTGGTTATTAGATGTTTTTAAATTACAGAGAAAATGGAGAACTCCACTGACCAGGTCAGTATTAGTTCTTCTGTGTGTTTCCAAGCCCAAACCTTCCTTGATTAGGTTGGACTTCAATCAGAAAAAAGCTAACCTTTTGTAGAAAGTGTGGATAAAGTCAAGAGGTGTTGCACCTTCCAAATGAAATTGTCATCTGCCCCGTCTGAACAGCCTTCTTGAGCTCAGTGCAAAATGGAGGGCTGCCTTGTCTTAGCTGGGCTTCCACCTTTCAACATGATCTGGAGTGGCCAATCCACACTCTACCTGAGAAATGGATTGTCACATAACTCCTTGGGAAATTGCAGGTTCACTTTCCTGGAATAACTCTCCAGGAAAATGGGGTGTGCCCAGCCTCAGCCAATGAAACTTCACTCTAAGAAGAAAAACCACTTCCTACTCCCTGAGGTGTGTACACATCAAATAAAGTGTATGCATATAAGCCTACCCTGAAGAAAGGTATGTGCATAAACTAAGATCATCTCAGAGAACTGCTTCATTGAAGATTTGTCAGAAAAGGCCTTTGCCTAAGAAAGCTGTAACACTAATATCCTTGGAGAAGTCTTACCCCCAACTGCATTCAGATACCTTTAGAGAAAGAAAATGGAGAAGGAACAACAGCTGGATCACAACATGCATATGACAAAGAAGCAACTTTAAAGCCTGTGTTTTTTTTCCTTTGCCATTCATGTGGCATCTATTGTGACATTTCCAAAAATAATCATGCCTACGATTCATTCAATAAGGCTTCAGATACTACGAAGACACTTAATGTCTTAGAATAACTCAAAAAACCCTAATATCTCACAAAATGTGTTTTGATAATTAATACACATACATACCTATGTGTACATGTGCAGGGAGAGGTAACGAGAGAGAGAGAGAGAGAGAGAAATTGGATTGTCATGATATCCTTGTATCTTGACTTTTATTTCATTTCTATCACCAATAATGTATGAGGTGTGATTTGAACAAGGGATATTGATGTCCTAAGACTCAGCTTCTCTACATTAACATTACCATTACCACTAGTCTTGCTTTTAAAAAAAAGTTATGAGTGTCCATGTTTAACAAGAAAACTGGGGTAAAACGAGCTGTATTTGTAAATCACATGGTCAACACACTCACATGCCTTATATATGCACTTACATTTGGAATAAACATCTGGAATATAAATACAGGCAATGACAAACCTTTCATTACTAATTCAGCTTAGTTCAATGTAATTTGGCTTAAGCTTTGATATTAAAGTCTTAAATAAACAGTGCTAGAATTCCTGGATGCCCCCAACCCCTGGCAAGGCTGTCTAGCTGTCCTCTTCACTGGATTCATACTAATCCCTCAAGGCCAAGGAAAATACCCAACCCTCTTTTCCAAAGAGGTATCAAATAAGATTGAAAGGTTGTGCAAATAAGTCATATAGTCTCACATCATTACAATAGAAACAAGCTTTCTCATAAAATACAGCTCATGTAGCTAACAGAACACAGAATCCCGGGTGCAGGCATAAAGAATATGTAGTTCTGTCTCTTCACCAACACTGCTCCAGTGTTCTTTACAGAATAATTTTGAATACTAAGGTAAACTTAACTCAGCTTTAATAAAAGCAAAGGTTTGGATATAATGAAGTGACAGTGAGTTTATCAATAGATGCAGCTACAGTGTCAATTGTCTCTCAACAAGTTTGTGTAAGTTCCTGTACCAGACCCTGACATTCACCTGTGCTTCTCACAGGTGTGCAGAAACACTTCTGATTCAGGTTCTTCTGTGAAAGCAAAAGGGTTTGATCAGAAAGATGCATAAAGTGCTCTAAGTCAGCCTTTGAAAAAGCCCTGGGTTCTTCTTAACAAATGGAAGGTTAAGAATAATCAATCAGAAGGAGGAGGTCTCCTATAATGACAATAAATACCGTGTGTATATATCTCACTATCTTTACTGAATTGTATTATTTAATAGCATTGACAACCTTAGGAAGTAAAATCAGTTCCTACCTCCACCTTATAAACACAGAAACTGGCACACACATACATATTCAGTCATTGGCCTTTTGTTGGACAATGACTTGTCACATACAAAGCAACCTTTCAAGTTCAGACAGCCTTGCAATTTTATCACCATCCTCGATCAGTAGCAATATGTAGATCATGATAAAGCTATGCTTCCATGAACTATTATTGGCATTATTTAGTGTCAACTATTTGTTGTGGTATGAATCCTGAATATTGCTCAAGTCTATATGTTAATGGATGGATTGCCAGTCTGTGGAGAAGTCTTTAAAAAGTAGAGTCTTATGGAAAGAAGTTAAGACATTGGGGGTGTACCTTGCAAAAGAATATTATCTCTTCCTCTCCCGCCTCCCTTTCTTTTTCTGACTCTATGAATGCAAGTTTTATTAATAATGTCCCCTCCATAAACATAAATCCCAACAGCCCCCTGACCCAACAAAGAAGTTGCAAAGTCAGAAATCCTGTGACATGCCATCCTTGCTTTGGTACCCAGAAGAGAGTGTGAGACTCTTCAAGGCTTCCAAAGCTTCAGGGAGTCCAGGGTCATTTTGCAAGAACTCCTTAAACTTCTGCTTGATGGTCCCTTTGGATGTACAGTTGTGTCAGCACATTTTCTAATTCTTGCAGGGCTTTCAGTGCTTATAGGGCTTAGAAAACCACTTGAGAATCATCTCACTCCTCTTCTCGAAGAACCAGTACCTGATCTGTTCTTTTGTCAGTTTGAGTACATCAGCCAAGGACTCTAGAGTCTCCTAGTTAGGGTATGAGTCTTTCTCCAAGTACTTTTTTTTAGCAACTGGAGCAGGTCACAGGTGAACTCAGAGCTAATATCCATGCAGGAAAAACATGGTGTTGTCTTCATCTCAGTTGCTTCCATCATGACTGCATCTCCTTTGAGTTCACTTCTTTAGTTTGAAACCACCTCCTTTTCTTTTCATACATTATTCACTGCTCTCTTTCATCTATTCTCTCCCTCCCTCTCCCATCCCTCTTTTAATGCCCCTCCCTCCCTTTCCCACTCCCTCTTTACCCTTGGTCTCTTAAGCTGCTATGTGTCATGGCATGAATTGTTTGTTTAGCTACAAAATCACATCATGATCTTGCCACAGACTCAAGCACATACTGAAATGTTTGAAGCCACGCACCACAAGTTAATCTCCATGATTTCCCTTGTGAATGAAGACTCTTACCCTGAGAGACTATATAAATGGGAAATCACAAATCTGCCTTGAAGCATGTTTAAGTAAGGAGGAGATGTGTTGTGCACTATAATCTATAGGTAGTTGTAAGAAAGTTGAAGATTGCTGAGTTTCAGTTGACAAAGAACAAATGATGCAAAGAAATAGGAACTCCACCAATGGGAAGCACTCAAAAGAAGAAATGCTGAAGTAACTGTGTTGTTGAGATGCATTCTCTACCACTATGAGAGAAGCGAGATCCTTGTCTAACCATGATGATGCACCCTACATGCTGAGTGGAACTGAATGCCACAAGCTGACTTCTACTTGAAGCCAAGTCTCTGTTATCTAAGACTTGTCTCCCCTACCAAACAAGATGGGCAAATCCAAAGGTTATAGAGAGACAGTAGTTGTCAGGGTATGTACAGAGCTTAAAAGTTCAAACTCCAATGTTTCTCCTCATGTGGAAAGAAAGTAGACTTAAAAACAAACAAACAAACAAAAAACCTGATAAGGCAACATCTTACTAGATACTAGATGAAAGGAACTCTGTGTATCAGCAATTTTTAAACACAGGATTTTGACCAATCCAATAATGTTCAGTTCAAAGATGGCATTCTAGAACAATAGGGAATAGTTCATATGAAGAAGCAAGAATGTATATTTTATGTAAACATATGCTTTATAATTTTTAAGCACTTTTATCCCTTAAGCCTATAATTAAACTCTTGCCCAGCATCCTGGTTCAAGCCTATGCTATGCTATTTTCCCTATTTGAAGTAAATACGCTGCAAAGACATTAAAGAATGAAGTTGACTTTGGCCACTTCCTGAGTTATTCCATGAAGGACACTCCCAGTAGTCACATAAAAAGCCAGTCAATGGTAACTTCCTACAATCTCATTGCTCAGCTGCAGCTGAGAATGAGGGGGATATCACCTGGTGTTGTGCAAGATTTGTCATTTACATGGCACTTCGGTGTTTTCTTCACTGGAAACAGCTGTTTCATTGATTCGCTCCCATGTTCATTAGCCTGACACATACAATTATGATGTGCTGTCTGCATGAAGCCAGAACAACCAGATGATTTAATCAAATTCAGTGCAATAAGAAGACAATTTACTTCGAAAGAGAAGTCACTCTATTTTGCATGTCTGGCTTCTTTCGTTACTTACATTTTCAAACTTCAGCTCTTCTTACCCCAGTCCTCTGAGCATTAGCCAAGGGAATCATGTAACACTTATTTTTAAAGCTATAAAATGAAGCTGCTCATCAATTTCAGTAGTGCCTTTCCAAAGTTAACATCCGTTTGGATATTCTTTATCAGCAAGTCATCGTCATAGAAATACCACAAAGCATGGGTCAAAATGCTAAAGCCAAGGATGCCGCAAAATCAAAGCAGTGCCTAATACGAAGCCTGATTCACCAAGAAACTGTGTATGTGGACTGAACTTTCCTCCCATTGTAGCCTTCCCAGCTTGCTTCTTCAAACCTAACATTCCTCTAGTTTTGGAACATAAGAGATCTATAAGGATAACCTTACAATGATCATCTGCAGCATCCCTTTTAACCCACATACACGTTACCCTTGTTCCATCTTGAAGGGAAGGGAGGGCATAAAGGTCCCATATCAGAAGATGGATACATAAGTTCTAAAACTAGATTGAGCTCTGAGACTATATTGGGCCAGAGTCCCTTCACTTATCACATTGTAGTGCATTGATAAACTAGCCATCTCATTGAAACCCGAGTGAGAATCCACCAGATTCATTTTTCCTAGTTGCTGCTAGAAGCAGTACAGAGGGATGGGAAGTCATTAAACAGGTACTCTGTGCTGCCATAGCACTAAGTGCCACTAATTTGGTGAAGGCTTCTTTAAGAAGTAAAGCATCTCCACTTAAAGACAGAAACTCCTACTCTGCCCAAAGAGAGCAAGTGTGTCCAAATTAGCCCACAAGTCACTTGGGGCAACATTTGCGTTTGGAAAGCCAGATACAAGAAGTAAGTTTTACTGTGCATTTTCTTTCCTAAGCAGCATTGCTTCCCAGGGCTGCTTTGTTAAGGCACAGTAGATCACAGCTTGTGGTAGGTAAGGCCGCAGCCCAAGCTAAATGATTTCATTAGGCACATGCTGACTTCGCCCAGATTGTTCCCTTCAGGTCCTGGGATCCTACATGGAATTGCATCATCTTCCATCATAATTACCGGAAGCATTAGAAGCAGCTGTTGCCTCCTTCCACGTTGTTCACACTGGACAGCAGACAGCCAGAGGGTCCCATTGCCTGACAATGCTACACTTCATTTCAGAATGCATGCGTGTGTATTCTTCCTCTTTAGGAGCCAGGAGCCATCACCTGCCTACTTGCTGCTGAACGTGGTAAGAAAGGTCTATCTGCAGCAGAGCATTTCAAAACTCTACCATCCAAATAAAGGGTTACAGGCATTGGTCTTCACTGAGACACAAACGATGAACTGATACTGAGACTATTAGCTATCAGTCATCCATTCTCACTAGGAGGTAGACACTGGACTATAAACAGAACTTCATTTCATCTGTCCAAAGCAGTTGTGAGGTTTCACAAGTACATCATTACCTCCACTGGAGGTGGAGGGACAAAAGTAAAGCAAAACTTGGTTTCCCCCAATTTGTAAATTGGAACTCACAGCCTACCCAGAGAGCCAAACACACAAAAGGAATCTTCCTCTGGAGATTTTTACTTTATTTTATGGGTATGAAAGTCTTGCCTGCATGTTTGTCCTCGTACCACTTGCATGTCTTGTACCCACAGAGACAAGAAAAGATTATCAAAGTCCCTAAAAACTGGAGTAATGGATGTCTGTGAGCCACCATAAGGGTGCTGGGAATTGAAATTGGGTCACCTGGAACAGCAGGCTCTTAACCACTTAGACAGTGAGCCATCTCTTCTTCCCCAAACAGAACTATTTATACAAAGTCTATGGAAATATGAAGGAAAGAACAGATGTGGATGATTCGATCCAGTCAACATAGACAGAAGATTATTGCAGGTGGTAACTAGACATTTATAAACAGCTACCATGTGGGAGGCATGTTCTAGATGCTGAAGGTACCATGGCAGCCAGTGGCCTTGGCATCCTACTTCAGAGATTTGCATCCATATTTAAGGCTGAGAGAACTAAAGAGGAGAATGCCTTAGTCAGGCTCTCTGGGGCCTCCTGTGTATGACTTCAGAGTAGAGACAAACCTTTGTTCTGGGAAAATGGAAAAGGAGAGAGAAAACACAAGAAAGATGAGAAAAAGAAATTCCACACCCAGAGGTGTGCTTCCCTAAATATGCACGGGGTAAAAAGCTCGGGGTAAAAAGCAAGACCCTCTCATTCTTCAAGGACCTCTGCCTATAAGAGAGCTGGACAATACCAGATCCCACTACCGTGGATGATGCTGACTATTTGGGGGAACAAATAAGCTGAGTATCTAAAAATCAACATGTTAATTCATAATGAAAAATGCGTATATAGATACATGTGTATGTATACATGCATACACACATTTTTGAATGTTTCTGATATCAGTCATGTTCTACGAACTACAGGACTAAGGGATTTAGTGGGTATGAAACCGATCTTAAGCAGCTCTCAAAGGCATAACCATGGACAGCCCACCAGATATTATGAAGAACACAGGAAAATCCAGCAGATCCACAAAGTAGCTGACTGAAGAAGAGTCAGTACTTTATATAAATAAGAAACTCAAACATGACCCTCAGACCAAAGATCAAAAACAATAACAACCTAGAATGACCCAGAAGATGAGCTGGCTCTAGAGTTGTCATAAAACAGTCTTTATTGACAAAGAAAGCTCTGGGTGTCCCAAACCATTATAAGTCAGGACAGATGCAAAGAGATATGGCATTACTCATTACTCATGTAGAAACAACTGGTGAAAAGGCTCAACTGAAATCTCTTGGAATATATTTGCCCATGCTTTCTGGAGAGAAATTAGGAAGACCTAGAAGAACTGAATTCCAGTCTCTTGCAGAGTACCTCTATGGCATGGAAAAGTGTAGCCCCATCCTTGAGAGTAAAACACCAGCAAAGCTATTTAGTCCTGCAAGGGCAGGAATGAGATCTTCGATCCAATTTACCTATGTAAGGCCACCTAGCTGTCAAAGGTGAGTGGGGTAATCCCAGGTCTTCATAGCTGCAGAATCAGATTCATAATCTCCTCACTTCATTGTCTCCCGGGCAGAGAACCTGTGGGAGCAGCTAAGCAATGTCTAATAAGACCTGTGACCCACTCCAGAATGAACCCATAACTGCACTGCTTATGTAACTAAGAACCTGAGAATAGGTAGCCCAGAGACCTAGAGAGAGACCAAATACTGCTGGCCTAAAATATATAGTATCAATAAAATGACTTATAATGATATTCTGCACAAGATATCATATCAAAGTTAGACATAGCAAATCAACAGGAGCAAAAGTGTCCCAAGAGTAGGCATCCCAAGAGACCCACGAGTTCTCAGTCAAAAGCCTCATAAAAATTCTAATCTCATAGCTGTATTATATACACAGAAGACCTGAAGTTGACCTGTTTAGGTCCTGTGCTTGCTGGTTCAGTTTCTGTGAGCTCATATGTGCCTTGCTTGGTTGATTCAGAGGACCTTGTTCTCCTGGTGTATTCCACCCCCTCTGGCTCTTATACACGTTCTGCTTATTTTTCTCTGAGATTCCCTGAGCTTTTAGGGGAGACATTTGATAGGACCCTCCCATTTACCCTCTCTCACCTTATAAAGTCTGGAGTGAATCTCTGCAACTGTTCTCACCCGTTGCTGGAGGAAAGCTCTCCGATGGTGATTGGATAAGGCACCAATTCATGAGGAGAGCAGAATATCATTTATTCATTTCCTTAATTTATTTTTGTTTTTGTTTTCCTGGATTTCATTAGGGAATTTATCCATTTTCACTTTGAGAACTTCGATCATCTTCATATATTTGGTTTTAAGGCCCTTTTCTTGTGCTTGAGCAATGTTGGGATATTCAGGGCCTGTGGTGGTGGGATAGCTGGAGTCTAGAGGGAACATTCCCCTGGCTTTTAATTGACTGAGGTTTTATGTTCCCATCTCAGAATCTGATTTGGAGATAATTATATGTCTAAGTGCTGATCTCATTTTGTTGGATGGGTGTTTTGCTCCTTGGTTTGCCTGCTCTGCTTAGCTGGTATGTTTCCAGTGAATGGCTGGCTTCAGAGGCTATTGTAATGGATAAGGTTAAGGGAAAAGGGGTTATGGGAGAAAATCTTGTTGGAGATAGAATCAGAGAGGGAAGGGAGCTTCTTTTTGGTATTCTTTACAGGAAATACTTACCAGCAATGCAAAAATGCAATTACTGTTTAGATTTATTTACTAATTAACTTAATGCATAGTGTATACCATTCAGTGATATGAACTTAATAAAATTAGCATATCTGACCAAAGTTGAACATTTACATGTTCAAGCTAGACAGAAATTAAACTGATTGAAGGCCAACTGTTATATATTACCACCTCCAGCATGCTGCGTTAATTATGCATATATGATGATCAATGGTAACAACATACATCGTGGCTGCAAAGTTAAGTAGAAACACCACTGGGATGTGCTTTCTGAGGCCTGTCACATCTGGCAAATAAAACCACAGTAGCCTTGTCCAGAATTTGATTTAAAAAAAAAATACCCTATGGACATGACCTGTTACAAACAAATTCTACAATACTTTGAGTCATCAAGAGTGTATAACTAGATATCAGACGTGTTAGTCTAGGACAGGCTGAGACATTACTAAGAGGCAGATACAGGGAAACAGTCCTAGAAGGAGAGCAGTTCAAGACACGTTTTAGATTCAGATACACCTGAGTTAACATATGTGCTGACACTGACATGCTATAAGATTTTGAGAAAGTGACTTACAGTATTTCTTCTTTTACAACCTGGTGATAGTAACTCTGATGGATAGAGTAAGGATTAGAGACGAACAAGCGGTTTGTCTCCAGTCACTCGATGCGATGACAAAGAGTCCACATTAAAATCCATTAGAGAAAGGAAACCTAGATCTTAAGTCCAGGGATGACTCACAGATATGAACCAAACACCAAATGGAGATGAGTAAATCTCATAAAGCAAGTACAGACTTCACAAAGCAAGAGTACAGAAGTGTACTTACCTGTGCACAATGTGATGTATGTTAAGGAAGGCCATTTGCTTTCTGAATAGATTTCCCATGATATGATCAAAGGAAACTCTAGTTATTCTAATGGTAGACAACTCCTATGGCCCAGAAGCTAGGAACACATCCTTTCTCCTCTTGAAAACAATCATCCTTTACTGCATGGTTGTTCCAGAGAACAAATGCACAGCCTTCCCAGTTTCCCTGCTAAACTTCAGAGGCTTTAGCCAAAAAATGTTAAGTAGAATGTTTCTCACATCTACTATTGTTCAAAGTCATTCCTAGATCAAAATTTTGTTATATTTTATCATTGTACTATAGTTAGTGCTTGTAACTATGACAAAAGTAGTTTCTGTTCTTGTTTATATCAAGTAGGAAATGTAGCCAAAAGGTATCTCCTGGGATGTACGAAACATTAGTATTAGAAGAAATATTAGTTCCACAGAACTGGAAATTCCTTGAGGGCAGAAGAAATGCTGTTTCCTTGAGCTTAACAAACAAAACATTTAAGATAGTGTTTCTTGACCTTCTTAATGCTTAAACCCTGTAATACAGTTTTTCGTGTTGTAGTTACCCCAACCACTAAATTATTTCATTGCTAGCTCATACCTTCAATTTTGCTACTGTTATAAATTATGATCTAAATATGTGATATACATATGATCTGATATGTCAACTCCAAAGGGGTCAATATCCACAGTTTAAGAGCCATGTTCTAAAATAAAGTAGGTATGTTTTAATTGATTATTAGTTCATGAGTATATTTTACAAACCAACACACAGCAGTATTGTAATGGAGACAATTTATATCCTGTTTTTTTTTTTTTTTTTTTTTTTTTTTTGTTGATTTTGGATTTTGGGGGGGGGGTAATTTTGTTTTTTAATTTCAAGTTTATGTTAAAGATTATCTTAGGAAAAAATACACTATCTAGACTATAAATGTTAGGATAAGCCTATTACTACTTGCATTGCTATTTCCAACTCAAGCACAGGGAGCTAAAATTGTGCTTAAAGGAGATGGGAATGGTAACTTACAAAAGCTAGGTTTATAGCATGCCACACTGAAACCGTCCATGTGAATTATCCTGAAGTGGCCAACACAGAATGCCTTTATAAATTTCTCTACATTATTTGCCCTATAAGTAAATAACAACTCACTCTCCAGTTAAACAGTTGAAGTTCAACCTTTTAGAAACCTCACTGCATCCCTCATCAAAACTAATTGCTTAAAGGTAAACTGGTGATAAAAGATCTCATTAAACTGCATGTTATGGTATATATATATATATATATATATATATATATATATGATTTTGACATTGTGATCACATTTGGTCCTGAATCTAGCCCTCCAAAAGCACTGCTAACATCACTATTTAAAGAGGAAGACACTGAACAGCAAAGACACTCCATCACATTCGGCCGACAGAATACATAGATAGCTCAGTCCCAAGTTTCCAATATGAATAGAGCACAGAAAAAGGATTCAAAGAACAGTGGGACTGTGACCACCTTCATTTCTATGTTTTGGTTCATTTCCTCATTAAATCTGTCTTGGGATTTGAAATAATGTCATAAAATTATTCTCAGCCAGAATAGATGAAACCATGGATTTCAATAAAAAGCAGTCACACGTCATTAGTTATCACATATTTTTATGAATACCACAAGGGGCATATACTTCTTTTGAAATCTTCAGAAAGCCTGTATGACACATATACCAGAGAGAAAGCAAATAATATAAATCTCAGACCTTGTATTAGAGGCATGACTGCCTTGTCCTCCCTGGGTTGGTCTGAAAGCCTGGACCTTGGGTGATGGAGGATATGTAATACAGAAACCATAGACACTGAAAAAATGTCAGATACATATACAGAAAAGCTGAAGTAAAGTGGGATGCAAGAATGGAAAAGTAGTATAGAACTACTTTGGGAACTCTCCAAATATTAAACATTAGTGATCCTTAAATTCTGTCCCTAACTGATAGGCTTGCCTCTGACCTAACTTGGTTCACAGTAAAATCACAAGTAAAAATATCTACTCATGTTTAGTTAACTACTAATACTATATTGCCTATTAGTGCCTTCCTTTCTTCTGGCTGACCTCACAGGCCCTGCCTCCCACCTCCCTGACACCAGCTCCATCCTTAGATGATTCCTTAGTTGTCATTGCTTTCTTTGATCTCTTGCCTATGTGACAAGGAAATATATAACAAAATTAAAACCTTGAATGAACAAGAAAATGTCATACAGAGTCTCAGTGTCAAAGTCAGCCCAGGAGGCAGCTAAGGAGCTGTGTGATGTCTAAGTCATTAGTTGGATATCAAAGGGCCAGGGGTCAAAAGTTCTGTGCAGTGCGCAAAGACCACATAGGCTAACACAGAGCAAGGAAGCCACAGCAAGATCCATTCACAAAGGAGATTCGGACAAACCCAAAATTTTGACAGATGGTTTTTAAATGAATAAAATAACACAACAACAAATATGATTTGTTAAGCACCTCTATTAGATACCAGTGAGGGTTAAGCCTTTCATACACTTGGGAGATTTAACCCCTTTGTTAGCTCTATAAAAGAGGAATTTCCATAAGTTAAGAGTAAGAACAATAAAACTCAGATATCCAAGAAACTTGTCCAAGGTCACGCAGCTTTTAAATGAGTATTAATTCCAGTCCTGTCAACTTGAAAGACAACTATAATTAATGTCCCACATAATTAATGCCCCATAGAAATCTTCTGTCTGTATTCTTCCATATTCTTCTCATCTTATCATCAACAATAAGTGCTTCTTTTTAAACATCTGAGGCGTTTTTTCCCAACAGTGCTGCTGCCCATTTTAAGGGCTGAAAACCCTTCACCTTAGATCGATTGTGTAACCTCCTCACATTGACAACTGCATGGTTGTTGTGAGCTTTGTTTGTTTGTTTTCACGATCAGTCATTTGTTCAATGGCTAAACCCCAATCCATCTTCACACTAACAAATGCCACTTTCTCCGTGCGATGGATTGTTCCCACTTCTCACGTGCTGGCTCCCCTCAGGATTTTTTCAGTGTGTTATTTCTGGATCAGTTGTTCACTATGACAGTCTATAAAGACTCAGAGTGTCCGCCAGCTGCCTGCCAGATGGCTTAACTCTCACAAATGGCCACTGATCTTTAGGCTACTAAGGACTAGCTGAATTCTCTTGCTTAGTTCAGAAACTTCTGCAAATCCTGTGCAAGTAAGAGTTCAGCTCCTCTGTAGGTGATGACGTTTAAACAATAAAAATAACATGCAACATTCTCACGTGTTTCTGAATTATTCCAATGGCATAAGAACCTTAGGGAATGCCGTTGTTCTTCGTGGCAGCTCAGTGCTCTCTGTATCACACTAAAGGGAAGGAAGTAAATCATAAAAAAATAAGTGCCTCAATTCTGTACAACTAGAAAATATTAAGGTAGGGACTTGAACTCTGAGAATTCCATTTCAGTTTCTGTTACACTCAGCATGCTCTGGTAGCAGAAGTTTTTCTTAGATTATATTTGCTGCTGTTTTCATTATAACCCCTCCCCACAAAAGAAAAGCAAGAAGCAAATGATTAAAAGCAAAAAAAAAAAAATCTTACACAGAAGCCTTATCAATAATGTCTTCTTTACACAAGGAAAGGAAATAGTATCACCTAACTTTTATATGACACACAGCCATGTAAGCTCATAACAACCCTATGAGACTATAGGTTTATTGCTGCCAACTGAAAGAGGAAGAAGTTGGAAGATGCAGTTCAGTGATTGACAGGCAGCCTAGCCTATGAAAAATGTTCTGGACTTCAACTGTACAGTGACTGGGAAGGAATGGGAGGAGACAGAGAAGCAAGAAGTGAGAGAGAAAGGGTTATGTTCAAGATGTCTCTTGCCAAGGTCTCAGAGGATAAAAGCAGAGACTATGAAATATCTCTCACAATGATGCTACACAGTGAATCACAAGGCTTACTACCCTAAAGCAAGCATCCTTTAATTATCTCATATTATGCAGCTCCACATGTGGCCTCAGTTTGGTTAACAAGTTTCTCTGTTCTCCTTGGGATCCCTTATACATATGATGTCTGGTGTGGGGAACTATGGCAATTTTAGCCACCATCACAGAACTGCCATGTGGTGAGACAAAAATTAATCAGCAAAGCAGATTTGGCTTCATTTCATATGGTAAAGACAGGATCTTGACAAAGTCCACAGATATGTGCAAGACACAAAACCACATCATAAAAGGTAGAAAAGGCCATTGGTTTGTTTGTTTGTTTGTTTGTTTGTTTTCTAACCATCTACCAAAAAGTAAAATCAATTTCTGACTACTTTTCAAGTCTTTCTTCCAACTCAAAATCCAAATCTGTATGTTTGTAAATGCCACATTCGGGAGACATATTTCTACATCTTTCTGTCAACTCTCTGTGGGTTTCCCTCCACTCTTCTTGCGTGTACAGTCTGTGAAGAAAAAACAAATTAAATTCTCATATGCATTTCTCTACTGAGAAGATTCCCCCCTCTGGCTAATGTCAGGATTTTTTTTAATTTGCTGAAATATGATATAATGCCTAGTGGTAGCATTTTTTTATCTTTATCCACCAAAGCATTCTCTGCGATTCCTGAATCCGCACCTTAGTGCCCTTGACCTTAATCCAGGAAAATCCAGTCATTTCTGCATCAAATGTTTTCTCTGCCCCTCCCCTCTTCTCTTTTCCTCATCTCTGCAGAACAGGTATGCCACCCGGTTTGTAGTTGCTCCTGCATCCTTGGATAGAGTGAGCTTTCTTTTCTTTAATTACTTTTCTCTGTGACATCTAGTTTGAAATCTTTAAGTTGAGTCATCTTCCTTCTTCACCCACAGCATATCTACTAATAATGCCATCAAGGTATTGCTGGTTTGCTACAGTTTTAAGTGATAGCATTTCCTCTTTGTCTTCTTTGAAAATGTTACATGTATACAACTTACCTTGAGCCTTACATGGAGAAAGATCATCCAGCTGACCCACCTACAGCTGAAAACACACAGTTGCCTATTCTTAGCACGTTAAACAGTAAGATAGTATCTCTTTTTAATAGGTCTTATAATTTTCAGCCCCATAGAAATTGTTTGTCCATTGTTTATCAAATATTTTCTTGTATTTTTACATAGAATTTAATAGGAATCATTGTCTAAAATTCCACATCTAATAATTCTAAACTTCCTGCATTGTCTACCTCTTATCCTAAAGCACATTCTTCCTTATGTATGCCTTTCACTATAGCTTGAAATTTTTATTGAAAGCTTGAGAAAAACTACAAGTACCTCTTGGAAAATTCTATATACATGTACCAGAATGATCATTCTGAAGCATTGGAGATTCACTTGGAATTTTTCATACATGAGTTTTGTGTGTGTGCAGTTTGATACTGGACATATGTTTGAGTGGTTTTCTTAAGCCATTTGAGTGATATTTTTATTTGTTAGTTAATCAGAATAAAGCAGTTCAATGTCTGTAAGCTGAGTTTAGCAAAGTAGCCTTTAAAACTTATGTTCAGCAATACTTTGATGACATGGTAGGAAAATAGGTGAAGAAAAAGCCTTTTGGTACCTTGACTCAAACTCGGCATGTTGGGGATCCTGGGCTCTTCCTGTTCACTTCTTAGTGCCTCTGCATCCTTCTAAAATGCTTTGCTTACATGGAACAGCATACTTAGTGGGGCTGTAGCAAAGGATTTCCTTTCTCCTGCGTCCATAATAATGCCCCAATAGTTTAAGTTTTCAGACAAAGCATATTCTTTTGATCATAGATGAGGTTAAGAAGAGAATGCTCTGACATATTTCAGTGTGGCTACTTGTTCCTGTATGTTCTATGCAGATGAATAAACTTATTTTCCCCTGACAGCTACTGCAAAATCCTGGTCGATTTCCAAGTGCCAAGACCCTATGACTGTAGCCATCTGTGCTTCTTGTCTCTCAAGAAATCTGCAAGAAGCCTACAGACATTCACTAACTAGAATTTAAAGTTTCTACCCAAAAACTTAGTGGAGATTTCTACTCCATAAATCATAGTGATGTGTTTGCCTATCTCCCTTATGGGTGAACTACCTTTCCTTGGCATTGTTGATTTCGCTTTTTTTCTTATTGATGAGAAGGGGTGACCACTTCCTCCCAAGTC
Organism: Micromys minutus; assembly: GCF_963924665.1. Classification (NCBI taxonomy): domain Eukaryota; kingdom Metazoa; phylum Chordata; class Mammalia; order Rodentia; family Muridae; genus Micromys; species Micromys minutus. The sequence goes on from NC_137952.1 coordinate 10,068,511, forward strand.
AATCAGAAGACCTGATGTCCAGGACTAGAAACCAGAAGTTACCTCCTCAATAAATGTCCCACACATGTCTGCTGTTTAAAAGGACCTGCATAGCTGGATTTATCTTCCTGTTGGTTTATTGAAAGACCCAAAGGAAAGTGGAAAAAAAATAAATAACAGCAGCTTCAACACAGAGAGGTTTCCAATGCGCAGAATGAATCAGAGAGCTTTTCTGTGAACTTTGCATGGTTTCTGGAGAAACTATCTGGCTCAGAACAAAGTAGTGAATAATGAAACTCAAAGCAACCTTTTCTAGAAAAACTTTAACCCAGGCTATTGAAGAGACTAAAACATCACAGTGATTGAAAATATAAAGTCACACAGTTCCATGAACCTTAAGCAAAGAAGTCATACGATCTTGTTCCAGGTTTCTTTGCCTCTTTCAGGAGCGCCTTTCTTTGAGAGGCACTAAAACAGATCTCTGTGTCTCTAGTTTCCATTCCAGTTCATGCTTCATTTTAAATTCACTTTTATTTTTTGATATATTTTAATTAAAATAATTATATTACTTCCTCCTATTTTTCCTCCCTCTGATCCCTCCCAGGTCCCCTCCCTGTAAGCTTCCCATACTTTCTCAGACAGCTTTACAAATTGATAGTCAAAGGTTCCCCAGATCCTACAAACTGACCAGCATTTGGTTTTGCATGGTTAATTTTTTTCATTCTCCTTGGGTTTTGACCATGCTGAGTTTTTGCTGCTAGAACACCAGGGAGAAGTTTGCTCTGGCTGTAAAGGCTTCAGCTCGAACCGTCAGCTCTGGAGCTTCGCTGGGGCCACTTATTCAGTCTTGATTAAAAGGAGAGAAAAGGCAGTGTAGTGTGATCATTTTTCTTGGGTTCATTTCCATTCTACTCCCTTAGTATTATAATTATCCCAATTATTTATAGTTTTACTGAAGAATTCTCCACAAGAGAAGGCAGGCTGTGATGAAACATTCTTTTGAAATTCAAAATTATACTTTAAAAAAAAAGCAACCAGGGAAGGAGATGCAGACCTCAGGCAGCCCGGGAAACAGCTTATTCAACACAACCTGCTTTTCTCTCAAGTTTGTGCAAAGTCTACTTCAGCTGACAAATATCTTCATTCAAGGCAAAGAACATTTGTTTCAGGTAATGTTCCTATTCCTGGAGGAGAAAGAAAGGTAAATTCCGCAGTGAAGTATATCCTGGGGAAACAGCTCTGCAAATGATATGACATTTTTCTGTTCCTCTTTAATATCATACAGGAATAAATATGGGTGATATGGAACCAAGTAAAAAAAAAAGATTCTTAGAATAGTATGGAATGTGAAATCAGAATAGTTCCTCAGAGATCAGCTGGTCCAACTTCCTTATTTTCCTGATGAGATCTGGGACCTGAGAGTAAGTTTCATTGCCTAAAGTAGCCTAAATGCGTAGAAAACAGAACTGAAGCTGGAACAAAAATTTTAAAATCTCTGCTCAACATCCTTTGTAATCAATGTTGCAAGACTCACTGTATTTTCTACCTCAGTCTATTTCTACCTAAGTGTGTATGTGTGTGTGTGTGTGTGTGTGTGTGTGTGTGTGTGTGTGTGTGATATGTGTGTGATCTGAAATTAGGTATTGCTGTATGACCACAGCGTGCACAGTACTTGCTATATACTCTGGGTTAGACTTTAAGACAGAGTTTCAATAAGCTATAGAGAATGACCTATAATATCATCTGCAACCCAGGTGGGCATCAAAATCATGGTTCTTCTCCCTCATCTTCAGAAGTACTAGATTAGAAGCCTCCATTTCCAGATCCAGCTCAGTATCTATATTTGATGCTACTATTTTTTCTACAAAATTTGTCTTTTATGTGAGCTAATCATGGGCCATTGTTCACTCAATTTCTGCTCCTGGGTGGCCCAATGTTTCAGTTTGCACTGCTTCAACTATTCTCTTTACTACAAGAAAATCCTAATCTTTTGTGATCCACATCTCTCATGCTCATATTTCATGCCCACTCCACTTGAGAGTCCAAGAATCAGTTTCTACTGATGCATTGTCTCCTTCTCCCTCAGCCTTCAGAGTTCTGGGACTGCTGGTACGCAAATTCTCACATATGGATCAAACTCCACTCATTAGAAAAAGTTGGCACAGGAAGCTTGAATAAATATATATCACTGAAGGAAGTCCAAAACAAAATTCAACAGAAGATGAGCTTCAACGAAAAACTAGTCCTCTAAATTGTCACTAACCTATAACTGAAATTGAGCATTCTTTCGATTACAAAAGCAAACCACAAAAATTCCAAAAGCTCCTAAAATCTTGCCACCTATAGTATCATTTGTTTCCTAAAAGTCTCAAAGTTTGTTCATTTTAAGCTATTTATCTTTAATTTTGGAATTTATATGACATATATTTAGAAAATAATGTGTGACCTCTTCACTTAAAAATAAATATACATTTAGGACTAAATAGTTGGCTTAGAGGTTAGGAGCAATTGCTGGTCTTCTAGAGGAACTAGGTTTGCTCCCCAGCACTTAAACATTGGCTAACAATTGTCTTGAAACTCAGGGTATAGGGAATCCAATGCCCCCTTCTAGTCTTCACATGCATGGCAAAAACATGTTGTATAGAAATGCAGGCAAAACACCCATGCATATAAAAATTTTTGAAATATATTCATCGTGACCTCATTAATATGTTTTATTAATTAGTCTAACTGTATATAATTTACCCTACAGCAGTCCTTTGTGAGCAATCATGGAGTTGTAGGACAGTCTCTTCCAAATACCTTCTGTATATCAAGACACCTAACAACACTTCTGGGTCTAGTTATAACCCTGATGTAGAAGTAGCCTAAGACTCTAGAAGTGTATTCCAAGCAGGGCAAAAAGAGATATGATCCCGAAACAAACTTCTCTGGGGAAATAAAAATTCCGTTAAAATGCACCGAATTCAGCACCAAGGTTTGAACATCAAGTTCAAACTAAGTGTGACGGGCACAAATTGTAACTGTCATTATCTACATTATCTATGTACTTTCTCTACATCTTTCCCTGAAACTCCTCTCAGCCTGGCAAACTGATTCACTGCAGCCCTAGTGCTGTGCCATGAAATACCACAGGAAAGAACTGGATCTAAGAAGAAGAAAGCCTTCCTCACATTATACAGGACACTAGAACCAGTGTGAACTGAAGCCTAGAACAATGAACGAGCAAGCCACATATGGTATGGATTTGTGTGCATGTGTATGTCAGAGGACTGTGGTTTCTAACCCATTGTGAAAAACGTTTTCTAGAGATATAACTGCACTTGGCATCAAGAACATATTCAAATCTCAAATGAAGAACTATTTCTGAATTCTCTGGGACATTTTAGAACTGTTTTCCCTGGAAATAATTAGACAACTTGATGCTTTACAGCATCGGGGACACATTATTTATAAACTTTCTGTAGTGCCATCATTTTAAAGACTACTTTTTGGTATTATGAGCTATGTGATACATCTTACTCACATCTTCAGGAAATCTTCTGTGTCTGACCCTTCTAACAACTTCTAACTATTACTGAGTAAATTAAGAATAATTTTATGAATGGACTGTGCTCTAAAAAGTAAGCTTTGTAAAATTCACAAACATCGTTACTTCTTATTTAACACTTTCAATGTCTGCTGGTGATTCTGATACACTTTGCAGTGTCTATATAATGTTATATTTATTATGTAAATATTGTTTATTTGTCTTGAGGCTTAAATAAAAAATGTCACTTTAATGCACTAATCCTCTTTGCTTCAGTGTTATCTATGACAGTGATCATGGCTAGGGTATTATTATTAAGTTTCCATTTTAATTCCAATAATCCTCGTTGAAATATTTTGTGTTAGTTTCTCAAGAAATCATAGCCTACTTACTGTAATCTACTGTAATGACACTTTCACGCATTCTTTTCTGCCACAGTTCCCATAGTGATTTGTTTTTTATCCACATAGTAGAAACAGTAATAATTGTAAACAAATTGTCACTTAAGTTACCTACCCAGGGTCATCCCAGCATTCACATGATTGATGACCTGTGTTTTGTTATTTCTGAAATACTGTTCAGTGAGGACAAGGTACATAGTATCCCCAGAAGAGTTATCTATTTTAATATGTGTTTTGGAATGGTCTTCTAGTATACTATGTTGAGCTGCTTCACATTTTTCTATTTAGCGTAGGCACCCCAAGGCTTGTTAGAACCCCCTGATATATAGATGCTGGTGTTAACTAATCATCTTCAAACTCAGAGCCAAAAAGCTTAACATCCGAATTCCACTTGAAGTTCGAGTCATCTTTGATACTCTAAATGATAAAATTCCATTCTCTTTTTATTGGTTATTTTATTTATTTATATTTGAATAGTTATCCCCTTCCTCAGTTTCCCCTCCCAACTCCCCATCCCACTCCCCATTCCCCTGCCTCTCTGAGGGTGCTCACCCATGCACCCACCCACTCCTGCCTCACAACACTACCATTCCCCTACACTGGGGCATTGAGCCTCCACAGGACCAAGGGCCTCCCCTCGATTGATGCCAGATAAGGCTAGCCTCTGCTACAATGCAGATGGAGCCATGGGCCCCTCCATGTGTACTCTTTGATTGGTGGCTTAGTCACAGAGAGCCCTAAGAGGTCTGGTTTGTTGATAATGTTGTTCTTCCTTTGGGGTTGCAAAACCCTTCAGCTCCTTCAGTCCTTCCCTTAACTCCTCCATTGGAGTCTCAATGCTCGGTTGGATGGATGGCTGCAAGCATCCACATCTCTGTTAGGCTCTGGCAGAACCTCTTGGGAGACAGCTATATGAGGCTCCTGTCAGCAAGCACTTCTTGGCATCAGTAATAGTGTCTGGATTTGGTGTCTGCATATGGGATGGAGGCCCAGGTGGGACAGTCTCTGGATGACCTTTCCTTCAGTCGCTGATCCACTCTTTGTCTCTGTATTTTCCTAAGGCAGGATCAATTCTGGGTTAAAATTTTAGAGATGTGTAGATTGCCCTATCCCTTATCTGGGGCCATGCCTAACTTCTGAATATGGTTTCTTTGGGTTCTCTCTCTTCTGTGTTAGGTTTTTCAGCTAATGTCATCTTTGTGAGGTCCTGGCAGCCTTTTGCTTTCCTGGCATCTGGGACTTTCTGGTGGCTACCCCGAGTTCCCCATCCCCTATCTCTATACACCTTTGTTCAATTTCCTGACCCTCTGTCCATCTCCCCAGTTTCCTTCCATACTTATCCTGCACCCCCTTTCTCTGTTTCCCTGCTCTCTTCCTCCCAATTCCCTCACACTCTCTACCTCCTATGATTATTTTGTTTCCCCTTCCAAGTAGGTTGGAGCACCCACACTTTGCTCTCCTTCTTGAGCTTCACATGGTCTGAGTTGTATTGTAGGTATTTCAAGCTTCTTTTTGAATAATATCCACTTACCAGTGAGTAAGAACCAGGTGTGTTTTTTGTGACTGGGTTACCTCACTGAGGGTGATGTTTTTAAGTTCCATCTATTTGCTTGTGAATTTCATAAAATCATTGTTTTAATAGCTGAGCCATCCTCTATTGTATAAATGTACCACATTTTCTGTATCTATTAAAATTCCATTCTTTAAAAACACAGAAAAATGCTACTTTGAATGTGATGATCTATATGGCTATAAATGTTTTGGGACACTTTTGTGCATTGTGTAAAGGTTGTAAGGATCACCTGTTTCAGTGTTTTGTAAGCATCTTCTCCATCACCTTCTCATGATTAGAGCTATGTGGGAACAAGCCTAAGCTAAGGCCAGCCTTTCATAAATAAATTTAAGACTCTGTGTCTTTTCTTCGGCAGCTGGAAGGTCAGAGATCGTCTGTTATACTAATGGTCCAATATGGAATATTCCAAGACCGTCTGTTATACTAATGGTCCAATATGGAATATTCTGAAGTTTTAGAAAGTATTTAGTAAAAGTCAGTACTGTAGATGACATACAGGCCGCAATGTTTCCCTAAGTGTCTCAGTCTTGATGACAAAACAAACATGAACAAGTCACTTGAGAGTCCTTGGTTGAGAATACATTTATGCACAGGGACACAGAGCAAACATGAGTGGAAGTACAACACTGAGGGTTATAGAAACTGAACTTGAACTTTTCAATGTATCAGCAAACTTGTTTAAAGATGGAGAAATAAAAGTTTAAGATGTGAGGGCTAAGTCAATAGGAAAGTGTGCTTCCTACACAACCATGAAGACCTGCCTTACCCATACACAGTCTGGATATAGCTGCATGTGCCTATAACTCCATAGGTGGGAAGTAGAGACAGGAGGATTACTAAGACTTGTTGATGAGTGAGCCTAGTTGAAAACTAGGGTCCTCTCACTTCTGCAAATAAATATATATACGTATATGTATATGTATATATTCATAGCACACACATTCACACAACATGTACATACATACAGGCTCACATGCATGCATACACACATACACAAGTGCTCATGCCTTAATAAATTGTATATTGCTTGTTCTTTTAATTGTGTTTCTGGCTTTGATAGCTGTGATGGTTAGTTTTATGTCAGCTTCATACAAATTAGGTTCATTTGGGAAGAGAGATCTCAATTTGTGAACATTGCCCTACCAGTTTGGCCCATAGGCAAGCCTGTAGTAGATTTTCTTGATTAGAGATTGATATCGAAGGACAGTGCCATTCTAGACTGGTGGTCCTAGATGCAAAACAAAACCAAAACAAAACAAAACTGTTCAACAAAAACAGGATAAGCAAGCCATGAGAACAAGACAGTAGTCAGTACCTCTCCTCCAAGCCCCCGACTTCAGTTCTCCAACTTAAATACAAAAATTAACAAACAACAAAGCCACTCTTGAGACTAAAATAGGAGTCTAGTTTTCCATTGTTTTCTGACTTACTGCTATGTTGATTTAAAAATCAATCCAAAAAGTACATGCTAATTGTGATCTAATAATGTGTGATGGATCATCTCAGACTTTGCCAGCTTAAAATAAAACAAATTATATAAAATTTTATCCAAAGTCTTGAAAGTATATACAAAATTGTAGTTGCTTTGACAAACAAACAAAAGAGTGGGTAATCTAATAATCGATATCAAATTAAACACCAAAAGTCTTCAAAATTATGTAAGACTAATATAAAACTTATTTTCACCAAAATGCCACTGAAAATACAAGCCACATTCTGAGAAAGAATATTACTAACATAAATATGTACATCAATAAGAAAAATACTATCAAGATGTATAAGAACACCAATAAATCAATAAAATTGGTTTTCCTGGGAGAAAAGCAAAAGACAATCATATGCATTTTGTTCTATTTTTAAACTATTTTATTTTTTTACATTCCAAATGTTGACCCCGTTCCTGGACCTATCTCCCAGAGTTCTTCACCCTAACTCCCCTCCCATTTGCTTCTGAGAGAGTTCTCCCTCACCTACCCAATCATCTGCACCTCACCCCTACCAGCATCCCCCTTTCCTCGGGCATCAAGTTTCTACAGGATTAAGCTCATCCTTTCCCACTGAACAGAAAAGGCAATTATCTGCTACATATGTGCCAGGGTCCACACACTAGCCCATATCTGATCTTGGATTGGTGTATGATCTCTGGGATCTCTGATAGGTCCTGGTTAGTTGATACTGTCGGTCTTCCTATGGGGTTGTAATCCAATTCAGCTCCTTCAGTCTTTCCCCTGACTCTTTCATAGACATCCCTGACCTCAAATCAATGCTGACTATAATCATTCAGCTGCTGCTAGAACCTTTCAGAGGAAAGCTAAACTCCTGTATGTAAGCACAACATGGCATCAGTGATAGTGTCAGGTGTTGGATCCTAAGCGCTTTGGATAGCCCTTGTTACTGGGTGGCCTTTCCTTCAGTCTCTGCTCCAGTTTTATTCCTGTATTTCCTTTAGACAGGAACAATTCTGGGTCAAATTTTTGAAGACGTGGGAGGCCCTATGTCTCAACTAGGAGCCAAGAAGAGACTGTAGGTAGCCTCTTTAAGTTTCTTCTCCCCACTGTTTAGTGTTTTAGATAAGGTCATTACCACTGAGTCCTGAGAGCCTCTCACATCCCAGGTCTCTGAGACTTTCTAGAGGTTCTTCCTACCCCACATCTCACAATGTTGTATATTGCCCTATATTTCTCCTAGCCCTCTGGGATTCTCTTCTGTCTCTCACCATACTTTATCCTACAACAATTTTTTCTGTCCCTCCCCTCTCCTATCCAGGAGACTGTTGAGTTCTGGGAAACTCTTGCTTCCCTGGCATCTGGAACTTTCTAGTAGTTATCCCCAGTTCCTCATCCCCAACTGCTACACACCTCTGTACAAATTTCTGACCCTCTGAACTTCTCCCCTGTCTCCTCCCACACATGACCCTGCCACTCTTTTATTATCCCCTTCCTCTTACCCTCCTAGATCCCTCCCTCTATCTACTTCCTGTAATTATTTTGTTCCTTCAAGCAGGATTGAAGTATTCACACTTTGGTCTTCCTACTTCTTGAGTTTCATGTGGCCTGTGAATTCTATCCTGAGTAAAGGAGATAGAAACTGTAGAGACCATATTCAATGGACAGACACAGTTCCTGGTTGAAGGACAGGGCCAACCATCCATCTCAAAAATGTCAACCCAGAATTATTTCTGTATAATGGAAATATAGGTACTAAGAAGAGAAGAAACTGAGGGAAAGGCCATCCAGAAACTGCTCTACCTAGGAATCTATCCTATCTGCAGACACCAAACCCAGATACTATGGCTGAAGCCATGAAGTGCTCACTAACAGGAGCCTTATATATCTGTCTCCCAAAAGGCTCCACCAGAACCTGACCAGTACAGATGTGAATGCTCTCAGCTAAACATCTGACTGAGTGAGCATAGGGACCCCAAGGAAAAAGTTAGGAATAGGACTAAAGGAGCTGAAGGGGATTGCAACCCTATAGGAAAAACAAAAATATCAACTAACAGGACCCCCTAGGGTACCCAGGGACTAAACCACCAACCAAAGAGTACACATGGAACATCTGGCATCAATGGGAGAGGAGCCCCTTGGTCCTGTGGAGGCTTTATGCTCCAGCATAGTAAGATGCTAGTGTGGTGAGATAGGAGTGGGTAGGTGGGTAGGTGAGCACCTTCATAGAGACAGAGGAAGGAGGATAGGATAGGGAGCTTTCAGAGGAGAAACCTAGAAGTGAAACAATATTTGAAATGTAAACAAATGAAATAACCAATAAAAAAGGAAATTTTTTTCTATTCATTAGGAATATGTTATGTGATAAACAGAAAAGACTGTGAATTTAATGAGTTGACCCTCTAGTGAAGAACAAAATTACTAACAAATGAAGAAAAAACCTAAGCCAGAAAACAAACAAACCATACTCAGAGACCAACTGTTCAGTGAGAGTAATGAGTCAAGGTTCTTGACCCTCCTCCAATGAAAGGTGAAATTCAGGCTAAACACAGCTGAGTACCACAGTGTTAGTCTGGTACTACTGAACTTATTCTTGGGAGATCTGACACTTTCCCCCTTTTTTCTTCTTGGTATGATGATGGAATATAAAAGAGTCCTTGCTACTGTGCTTGAGACAGACAACATGGAGAGCATGCAGGCACCTGACAGTCTCCATGGAGTGCTACCCACAGTTGTTTTGTGAATAAAACCCCATGTGATCCACAGCAAAGGTCAGTCTATTCAGCCCACAGATCCATGAATGGAGAAATAATGACAAATTAAACTATTGTTGAAACTATTGACTCTAGAGTAGTCATCTGCACAGCAGTAGATAAACAGAGCCACATCACAGTGAGGCAGAAGAGGACATCATAGTAAGAGGAGACACAGTGAAGCGGTAGTCTAGCAACAGTGACATTATTCTGGAGCTGTTGGGTGCGTGCACGTGTGCATGTGCCTGTGTGTTTTTCATCTAGCAGATTTTAAAACTTGCTTTGGGTACACTTTCTTAATTTCACAAAGCAGAAATGGGACCAATCCACGCAATTTTCCCAAAGAATGATGATGACCAACACTGGATTTCTATCCTCTGGCCTCATTAAAAGTAAAGCCAAAATAATTTAGAGTTTTTTTTTTCCTCCCCGATATCTCCCCGATAAATTCTACTGTGTTCCCACAAATATTCTCATTAAAGTCTCGGGATTCAATTTACATAATTGAGGCTGTCCAGATAATTTTAGGAAAATTACTACTTTGAGAAAAATAACTGTTATGCAGTAATTATGGCTGAGATGTTCTGCTTTGTGTAGGGCACAATGAAATCAGTAGGTTTAAAAATTAGGAACAAGTGACTCTACACTCTTGGTGTCATTTTTACATGAGAGAGGGCTATTAAGAAACAGCTTTGCATGTTAATACAGGAGCTAGGGAATGCTCTGCATTAAGATATATGGTTTTCAACCTTGTTAAAAGAAATATTGAATGAAGGAAATTGATTTTTTCCCAGAAAATTTGCCTGTCACACTCCAAGATAAGTTACTGTTATGTGTCCATTAAATAAGTATATTATATGAAAAGTCACACTCTACGGGGAAAAAAACTTATAGCTAACATTGACCTCAGCTAGAATTTATTCAGTCTCTTGGTTCATAGAATCAGGATTAACTGAATGGGTTCTTCTCAATGTCCAATTAAACTAGATATGAAGTATATTGCACATAGCTATAGCTGCTTTTGGGAAATTGTTTTGGTTGCCTTAGAAAGATTCTTAGAACTAGTATGTTGATAAAAAGAATGAAAGATATAGCAATATTATTAAATACATTCAATACTGGACAATTGACACAGTGTTTGGTGAAGAAAATGTCACCAGTTTTTCTAAATTTCCAATTCTTAAATGAGAAAAATAACTTTCATCTAAAGGTATTCAAATGTTTCCAAGAGGGACTACATTCCATGGAAATGCTGGTAATCGTGGGGTTCGGGGCTGGGGCAAAAGGCTGGGTTTGACTTTATATTCCACCCCCAGCTGTGTTTGCATCCATCAGCCCCATTAACCAAGGCAGCTCCACTCCCAGGTCTTCAGTTCTGAGAGGATCACAGTTCCACTTTAAACAACATAACCTGGACATGACATAAAAATACCTTAGGTTAGTGTTTGACAAAAATCAGACTAGAAATGATTCCTTGAAAGCAACCAGCAAGACAGAGGCAAAGGAAGACTGCAAAAAAAAAAAAAAAAAAAAAAAAAAAAAAAAAAAAAACCAAGGCAGGGTGGGAAAGGAAACACATGGTACTTAGACAGTTGAAGCTTCAATGTGCTGTGCTCTCTGTGAGATGAACATGTCACCATGGAGTGCCTGACTTCACAAGGGTGAGGAACTTGTTATATTTCTTCACAGCTTTCGCTCTTTGCTGAATAAGGATTGTTGCCATACTGATTTTCTTCTCAACAATTTTAGGCTGAAATGTCAGCTGGTCAAGATTTCATTTTCTTCCTCCTCCTTCCTTTGTCACATACAGTTCAGCATCCATACTCATAGACTCATTAAAAGAATAAAGCCATGACCCAAAACACATGGTCAATGCTATCAAAGATACAACATTCCAAAAGGAAGGATGGTAAGAGTTTAATCACTCCGACCAATTTGGCTCATCACCCATACAGTTCTTGCAGAAATCTGAGGTCTGTTTCAAGCACTGACAATAGACAACTCACAACCACCCGTAACCCAGGTTTTTTGGGATTGGGATCCTTTGGCCTCTGTAGGCAGGGTCCACATGTGCACCTGCCACCCCACTCATAATTCAAACAAATTCAAATATAAATAACAAAGAACCAACAGGAATTTTAAAAAGCACATATTTTGCAAGGCTTTCTTCCATGGCTAAAATTTCAATACATCTTCTGAAACATATTTTGTAATAGCTGTCAAAACACACACACTAGTTTAAAAAAAAAGGCAGCCTTTTTAATAAATGGTGGTGGGAAAACTGGAAGAATAAAAGTACATTCATATCTCTCATCCCAGACAAAAATCAACTCAAAATTAATCTTACTCTAAGACACAGGACTTTGAAATTGCTACAAAAATGTAATAAAAACACTTAAAGATATAGTCATAGACCTAGATTTCATACAGGCTTCTAATAATACAAGCAAGGATTCCCAGAATAAAGAAATGGAATTATATGAAATCTAAAAGTTTCTGCACAGCAAAGGAAACAATTACCAGTAAATAGGCAGCCCGTAGTATGTGGGGAAAAAAAAAAACAAAGAATAGCCTAGTGAATATTTCCAGAAAATTTCTTAGCCCCACTTTTTGTCTAAGGATGGTTCACTGTGGCTTATATTTCAATCCACTTGTTCAGTGACTGAATTTGATCATGTTATTTAACTGACATGGCCCCATGTTTCATTTTATATAATATGTACACAAGAAGTTCTTTTAAACAGGATATGGTCAGGATAAGGTGAGAAAATAATTATATGAAACAATTGGGAAAATGTCTGGTTACTTAATAAATTCCCAGTAGTGGTGCATGACTCTCTCTACTTTACTAGGAAGTGCCCTTTGAGTTCAAGAGCTTAATTCCTCCAAATCCATATTTTTTCCTCTTATTGGCTTCTATGTTTGAAGCCTGTTGGGGGAAATATGTAGGAATGTTAGCTTGAGCAGTTATCAGGTGAGAAGGCTTTGTGCTATGGCTGTTTTGTTTTGAGATGGGCTCTTACCTGTAACTGAGCTTGGATCTTGTGATCCCCCTGCATCAGCCTCTCTCTGAGAGATTGCTTGTATGTTTCATTATGTGAAGTAAGGATTTTATTTCAGTGGAAACACTAATTATTAATCTTGTCTTTCAGAACTTGCATTTATGTGGGATTACTTCATCTTAAGTAATTATATGATTTATGTGACCAGAGGCTACTCTGACTAAGTAACCTTTCTGTGGAATGCAAGGGTAAATTAGAAAACTTCTAAATCTGGCTATTGAGTCATAAAGGAGCAGGTGCTATTTAAATCTATGCATCCCCTTTGCCTTTGAATCATGACCACAGCCAAAGACCCATACCTGCTATTTACTTGGAATACCATGGCTGTTTTCTCACTGGCAAATAATAGCTGTGTTTTTTATAAAAGCATAGAATATGCCCCCCATAAACATAACAGTTTGCATTTCATCTGTAAGTTGAGATCTCTGTGGGTTTTATAATTCCAACTGCATACATTTTAATCTTTCATAATGAATCTTTATCTCTTATTCACAATTCAAATATAATTTCTAATATAGGGACAAAACCAGAAAATTCATATTTTAGTCTCTCCCTAGTGTAAGTATGTATTTGTTGTATAAATATTCTTTACCTAGCAATTCATTTAATAATACACAAATGCTGTGTGAATTATAAAGCTTTTCTTGAAAGTGCACTAGTAGCAGATTGTCAGCTTCTTTATATAAAAGCCTTATCACATTTTCAGTGTGCTCTTACGACAGCTAATCCTTCTAAATTCATGGGATAAAAGTTGCTATAACCTCATAACATGTAATTCTGAGCCTTTTACATAGCACACCTTTTGATGATGCTTTCTGAATTTAGCTAGAACCAGGAGATAAGGGGTGGAAGGAGGACACCGGGGTTGCTGAGAACTCATTCCAGATAAAGTATTATTGCAGTAAAGTGCTCTCATTGGATACAAATCCTCATGTTTACCCCTCTAGCACTGAGCTGTTTGATTTTCTGTCTATCCAGGGCTGATTAGTGTTAGAAGACTTATTCAGGGATAATTCAATTGCCTGCTTCAAATGCCTGAGTTATCTATACCACCAGTGCTCTTAGACTGTGCCTACATTGCAGGAGAAGGGAAGAGCTTTATCGTCTTCCTCAGGCTAAAAGTCTTCCATAAGTGTGAGGAATAAGACATGTTTCATGGTGTCACCCATCTTTTAAAGGGAAACTGTGGGTTGTATTTCTAATAAGACTTCCAAGGTAAATATCTACTCTGTATCATTTTTAATGAATAAAATATGTTGAAGTCTGTTTTAAGTTACAGACAAAAGCCCTCCGTGATTTATCAAACTGTTTATATACACATGAACTGGTGCTTTGGAGGGTCTATCACAATGGAAAAAAAACTAACCTCTACTGTCACACAAGATTTTGTCCTCTGAAACCCTCTTAACCAGACAAACAATGGCGGTCACTGCTTTCGGAATCAGTGCAAAACACTGATGCATTTTAAGGATTAAAGAGTGTTCCTAGCAGGCTCCCATGGTCAACGTGCTCCATTGTCAACAGTTCCTGCTTCATTCCTTGCAGCATCAGAGCCTTTGTATGTTGCACATTTCCCAAGCTCCTTAGACACCTACCTCATTCCCACCTCTGGGACACTTTAGTGGATTGCTTCTAATCTAAAAGGATGTTTTTGGAGGTTCTGAGGGTGTTTTTCACAGTTCTTTTCATATCTTGTACAACAGTCTTCCATTTTAAAGTATATATTGAAGAATCCTGCCACCCCCAACCCTGCTGTGCTGACCAGAGACCCATGTTCCTTACTAGAAGTCTAGGGTGCAAGGGGCAATTCTCCAAGTTTTAGAACTACTTGGAAAATTTTCCTGCATGGCTTAGGGAATGAGAGGAGGTAGAAATGGAGAATGACTTGATGATTGCGTAAGTTATATTATTTTCCACATTTAAAAATCAATCATCCCATTTGCTTACATCTCAAATGATATTCCTCTTCCTGGTGACCCTTCCACAGCCCCAACCCCCATCTCACATCTGCCATCTCTCCACTCCCCTTTGCCTCTCTATAAGGGTGCTCCACCACCCAACGACTCACATCTGCCCCACCGCTCTAGCATCTCCCTACACTGGGGCATCAAACTTCCACAGGCCCAAGGCCTCCCCTCTCATTGATGTCAGAAAAAACATCCTCTAGGACATGTGTATCTGGAGCCATGGATCGCTCCCTGTACACTCCTTGGTTGGTCATCTAGTGAAATTCGTTACAATTTTTAAATGCTTAATCTTTCAAGTATTTCTACAGTGTTACCCATTACACTGCAGGATGGTGTTCTTCAACAGTTATATTCTTTTAAAATATAACTCAGTGCAATTTGCGTCATGGTTTCCTTTACCGCCCTTTCTGCGCCACCTGACAGTATTTTTAGGTTGGTATATTCGTTACACTTCTGCGACAAAATACACTGAAAAAGAGCAAGGCAGGGAAGAATGGGTTTACTTGAACTTAAAATTCTGTAGAGGAGTCAGTCCGTTATGGTGGGGATGATTAAAACCGTATGAGCATGAAGCCAACCCATCACATTTCACCTGCACACAGGAAGCAGAGCGGAGAGCCAATGGGGCCGGGCTGTAAGCTCTCAAAACCCTCCTCAAGTGGCGTACTTCCTCCATTGAGCTTCTGCTTCCTCAGATTTCCAAATCGTACTAACAAAACAGCCACGGGGAGAGCAAACGAACAAATAAATGAACCCAAGGAGAACATTTCCACCTGAATCAAAGCGTTCCTTCTCAGGCCCCAGAAGGCTATGGGACAGCTCGTGATACAATATATATTTTAAGTTCAACTTCGAAAGTTCCCAGTCCTTAACAGCCCCACCACTGCTCAAAATTATAAAGTCCAAAGACTCTTCTAAGACTCGAGGCAACCTCTTATCTATGACCCCCTTAAATTTAAAATACAGATTACATTCTTTAAGCATACAATGGCACATGCGTATTACTAATTGGGATATTAGGAAGAAAGACTGGGCCAAATCAAACTGAACCCTAGTAGTGAAAACGCTGTATGCTCCAACTTTATGTCTATTTATGGGGCTACCTTGCCTTTGTATTTGCCACTGCAGACCCCATTTAACTTAGTAAATTGTTCTCCCTTTATAAAGATTAGCATAGCAATGTCTACTGCACATAAGTTCTCATAAACCAGCCACATAACCTTATCTCACATAGTGTTGTCACTGGTCAGTTAAATAACACCTTCTTGGTAGTTATTTGTACCTCGCGATTGACTCAAACGCTGCCACTATCTCATTTCTATTTTTAAATTCCATTCTTACATAACTCAGCACTTTGTATGATATTACTCTATCACTTGAAGACAAATTTGAGACGATCCCTAAACACGAAAGTAACCCCTTGGACCTGTGGCCACAGTCTCATGCCATGGATTGTCATCTCTGCACTTGTCGTGAGACCCAGCTTTGGAGTGGCCTCCTATTCCACCTGCTTCTTCTAATGATGCTGGCAGCCTGGCGCTCTCAGCCCAACGCCACCAGCACTATCACCACCAGCACCATCACCAGCACCACCAGCGCCACAGCCACCGCCGCGGCCGCTGCCCCTACCCCCTATCCCCCGTGGTGCTGGTGCCTGGTGATTTGGGTAACCAGTTGGAAGCAATGTGCACACTACCTTTACTCCGAAAGGACGGACAGCTACTTCACACTCTGGCTTAATCTTGAACTGCTTCTGCCTCTTACCATTGACTGCTGGATTGACCATATCAGATCGATTTACAACAGAACATCTCAGGCCACCCAGTTTCCCGATAGTGTAGATGTGCTTGTCCCTGGTTTGGGGGAAACATTTTCTGTGGAATTCCTAGACCCCAGCAAAAGGAATGTGGGTTCCTATTTCTACACTATGGTGGAGAGCCATGTGAGCTGGGGTTACACACGGGGTGAAGATGTCCGAGGTGCTCCCGATGATTGGCATCGAGCCCCAACGGCAACCACAGTCCTGGAAGGACAATTATTATCCATGCTTTCGTCTTCCTGGGTGGGCCCTAGGGGGCGTGGCCAAGACCGTGTATGTCCTGGCCTCAGGAGACAATAATCACACCCCTGTCATTGCGACGCTGAATATCCAGGAATAGCAGCGATCCGATCCGCTGTCTCCACCAGCAGGTACTGCCATACACCACACGTGGTCACCTAAAAAGGTATTTGTACACACATCCACAACTCACTACACCTTCCGAAGCTATCACAGGTTCTTCCAGGACATCAGCTTTTGAAGATAGCTTGGTTAATGAGGTAGGACACAGAAGGGCTGCACCAGACTGGTATTCCCAAGCCAAACTCTACTACGAGAGCTTCCCGATCGCCACGCAAATATCTGCTTTGGTGATGGTGACTTCCCTGTGACCTCACTGGTAGAAATTCTGAGTGTGGGAGGCACTCAGGTAAGCCCTTGCAGGCTGGGCAGCTGTTTGTGTTCTCCTGATTCCTCCAGGTTAGATTATTTACAGTCTGCTCCTCTAGGAACATGCTAGTTCTGGACTGGGCAGTAGAGGACCTCTCAATTCTGGGGGCCATGTCCTAGAATTCCTGGTCTCTCTGCTTGTGACGTGGGTTCCAGTACCAAAGTTGGCTCTGTTGTGTCTGAGACTGTAGTTTAAGGAGGGGGCTAATGGCATGCCTTCTCTTAGGTTCCTAAGAAAAATGTGAGCTTAAGGGAACAACCGTGGTTGATTAGAGCTTCCCACGAGCCACCTTCTTGAGAACTCCACCACCGTGGTGCACAGCCTGCTATAGGGTCTTTCTAGCATCTACTTGGGCTGGCACAGGGTTGAGAGGTGGTAGAGTTTCTGCCCACCACTTGTTACCCAGGCAGCTGAATGGGTTTTGGTTTGCAGGAAGCAGTGCAGAGATTTAAAAGAGTTTCCAAGAGAGTCCCAGGTAGGGAAAGCTTGTTTGCTTGCCCCAGGGATGCCACATGATATCTGTGTGACAGCAGGGATGGGGAATGTGGGCCTGCCTTGGGGACAGTGGACCAGACTACAACCATGAGTCAGCTTTTACGTTAGGGTCTCTAAACAACTTGGAGGGTGGACCACACTGCCTTCCCAATCGTTTCTAGCTCTAGACTTCCCCTGTTAAGCACATTCCTATCATCTGTCCCTCATCTGAGTGGTGGGACCCTTACTTGGGGTCCTGAGCAAGCTGTTTCTCAATTTTAGCAATAAAAGTATTCTGCATGTGGTAAGAAAGAAAGAACGGAGGGAGGGAGGGAGGGAGGAAGAAAACAAATTTGATGATCTTTCTCTTTTGTGATAGTCATGCCATCATTCAGTCTATTAGAGCTTCCTGTTTTCTTTAAAAAGCTTTTGCATCTTAGAAAATATTCAAATGTATCATTTTACTCTGAGTTTTCAGAAATGTACGTAATTCCTCAGGTTCCTCGTGTGGCATACATAGAAATTTAAACTCATTCTTTGTGATAGATTTTTAGTATTCCAATGTATATGTATATATATTTAGCCTTCAAATTAGTCTATTGATCCATTCAAGCTATTTAGTGTTTCTCTTTTAAATAATACTACACATAAAATTCTTGTAGGTTTATAAGTAGAATTATTTCTGAAGGGCATGTTTCTAAAAGTAAGAAATGTCACCATTACCATACATGACCACTAGTTTTCATCTTATCTATTTTTAGATTGTATTTTAAGACTTTCAAAGTAGCTTCTCATTATTTGACTCATACTCCCCAAATTCTAAAAATCTTTTTGTGTGACTAGTTGATTTTTTATTTCCTTTTAAATATATTTGTTTATCAGTCTACTGGTAGTGGTTGGTGGAGGGGTATGAATATGAATGATGGGTACACACATGTCACATTGCCTGAATGATCAGTAGACAACTTTCAGAAGTCTATTCGCTTTGCTTTGACTGTAATTGCAGGGATAAAGCACAGATCAGCAAGCTTCCTTCACAAACGCCTTTAGCCACAAAGTCATCATGTTGGATTTGGGTTTTTTTATTTGATTTCCGATATTGGAGATTGAACTTAGATCTTTTTATTAGTAATCCATACACGTTCCCTGTCACTAAGCTGGGTCCCCAAGTTCAATTCTGTTTTTGTGAATTGCCTCGTTGTGGTGTGTTGCTTAGTGGCTCTTAGGACTTGTATGTACAGTAAAAATATGTACTCCTCATCTATTACATATACTGTAAATGCTTCTCTCTAGGCTAGAGTGCCTTAATTATCTATGTTAGTTCTCACTGTGGAATACCTTGTTAATATATTTCATGTCTATCAACAATTTTCCATTTTTCTGGGTTTTCAGTTTATGGAAACTATGATGACCTAAAAAGTTGCTCTGTTATTTATGTTTTCATGGTTATAACACAATGTCTGAGACCATCAACTTAAAAAGAGGTGGTAAGAAGACAAGGGTGTTTGCTCAAAAGAATAATTTCAGTGACCTTTTTCCCACAAAAATTCACCTTTTAAGAGGTGCACTTCTTCTAGCAGATCACAAGCATAGGACCAGGTATTCAATGCATTGACCTCTAGGAACTATTTACACAAACTACAAGAGTTACAAGAATTTTCCCTAAAGTTTTTGGTATTTTGATCATTTACTTTTATACTGGTTCTTTCCCTGAAGTATTTTAGATAAACTGTGAGCTCCATCACAGGGATAAATGGAAATCATTTTGCCACTAAACTTAGAAGACATCTTTATCACACAAAAGCTTATCTAGGCTTTTGCCTATTCCTAAATTCTCTTTTAAATTCCAACAATGGAATCATCTATTCTTTTCATGCGATCATATTATTTTGATTGCAGGAAAATATGCAAACAATTAATATAATGTGTGCATTTATTCTTTTATATAAACTTTAAGATAGCATTTTTCTATTTGAAAAAAAATGAATTTCTGATTGAAATTTTACTAACTATGCTTGATTTGAAAATAGTGTGTAATTTTATGATATTCAATCATGAGGACAGGCATTGCTGTCTAAGGATGTCACAATAGGACTTCTTTTGAAATAGAGAGGGTATACTTTTGAAGTTAGGGTTAGAGTAAATGCACTGGTTCATAACTGACTGAAAATATGCATATATACTTCTGGTTCTGTTTTAAGTATTTACACTGGCATTATGGTATTAAAAATTAGAAAAAAATCTCACCAATATAATGTTTTACTATTTTAATATAGTAAATATAAATACATATATTAATATATTTAATATATTGTTGATATATTAAAAATGAATGGATGCCTTAAAGGATAATTTAATCAAGGTAATTAACATATGAATAACAGTACATCTCTCATACATACATAGCATAAATGTTAAGCTAATTGCCAAACCTAAGATTTCACTATTCCATTCTGTAGTTCTTTAGTTTTCATGTTTTTGCTTCCACTGTGAAATGAGGCACCGTTTACCTTCATATGTTTGCCTTGGTTTACATAGGGAAGTCCAAGACTCATTCATGAATGACAAATTTTCTTCTCTTAAAAACTGAGCAATGTTTCATTGTGTGCATTTATACACTTTATTGATCTGTTTGTCCAGGATGACTGAAGTTGGTTCAGTATCATCATTACTGTGGATAATTATGCCAAAAACCTGGAAAAGGAGACACCTCATTTCCTGGTGCACTTTATGTCCTGATGTGACATCATCTCCTAGTGTACTTATTCCACCACAAATATTACCATCATTTAAAATACTTTAATTTCTCTATGCAATTCATGTCTAAGCTATGTTCTGTCAAAATTTTATAACACAGGCATATCAGTAGCCCACTGGCTCACATGGATGTCTGAGAGTTGTTGGTATCAACAGAACAGCCATCAAAAGTCAAATTATGAACAAAAGTATATTTTGTCCTGTATACCACTTTTGCCTCATTGTATATTCAAAGCTAATGTCATATTCTGTACTCTGTATCTATATCACAAATAGATAATGAAATTAGAATCTATCTGAGAAACAAAAGGGAACTATTGGAAACATAAAATGAAATAAAGAATGATGGGTAAGAATGTTGAGACTGTGTTGTGTATCTGAGTGAACTAGCTTAGAAAAGTTCATCACTAAATATTCTGCCTAATAATCACAAATTGAAAATGTATACATTTAACCATTGTGAGTAAAAGGCCATCACTATACCAAGTTGTGGGATTTCTGAAGCGCATACTAAGTTTTAGTTTTAGGAGGTGCATTCATACATTTTTCCACATTATCTGGACTTATTAGAGTCTCAGCAACTGTCATGGCTACCTAGTTGTGGGAAACACAGAGGCTTGAAAAGACAAGTCAAAGGAAGAAGAGACACAAAACTCTGGATTCACTTAAAGAATGAACAGTTTTCATTTTCCTTGCTACTTTTAGGCATTTTTATCTAACTACTAAGATAGCATTGTAAGCAAAGCTTGCTCAGACAGTATCTTTGGTGCCCTTGTCCAGTTCTTCCTTCTACAGTTCCCTGCCCTTGTGGCCATGTTCAAACCCAGAGGAAGTCCCCTGAGACAATATCTCATGACAACATTTTCTGCAGGCACAGAGCCACAGCTGGCTTAGGATTGCCCAAGAAAGAAGCTGCAGACCTGGTCATCAACACCACCCACTCCTGAATTTGTGGTATCAGTCACATAAGCAGCCCTTTTGTACAAAATCAGTCTTTTCTGGATTCTCTGGGTACAGGGGCAGCTTATTAAAGGCAATGAAATGATTTCACCTAATGTTAAATTTGTCAAATAAATTAACTAGCATCATCATGTGAAATATTAAAGGGATTAGGATGCTCTAATCTATTTACAATTTATTCACAAACCACTGGCCAGGAACTATTGACAAATAAGAGGTATCTCATGAATATAATTCTGGATGTAATTATTCAAGGTCAGTAGCACCACTGTTTTAAGACCATACTGGTCTAGACAGTTCTTAACCAGTTCCTATGAGTATATAGATTAATTAATGATAAGATAAGCAGAGATACAAATATAAGTATATTTACAATATGACAACTAATGATCAACTGATATTTAATACCTCCTACTAATTGCCTAATCCACTCAATTCTAATCCTCAAGGGTATCAAGCCTTTTTCAAATTCATGTCTATTTTTGGAAGTGGGGAAATTTTTCTAGCCCAGAAATATTTTCCACTAAATTATTGGTGATTTAACCTATTGGGTCTCTCTCTTTGAGAAGCAGCTCCCCTACCATACCAGCAATTATGATTCCAATAACTATCAGAATTCCAAAAATTAACAATCCTACAAACCTTATTTCTACTTTTTAGTACTATCAATAATTTTCTAAGTACAGCATGGTTTTCTGAAGACCGTTTTTTTTTTTTTTTTAGTTTTACTGGGATTTATATGAAGGAAGGTTGTTTTAATATGATAAAAGTAGACTTAAAGGTATATATTAGTACACTGAGTGATGTTACAAAAAGCATACAAAATATGGCGCAAGTGTTAGTGTAATTCAAATTTCTTCAACTAATAAGACTTGAGGTAGGATTACACAGGCCAGGAATAAACATCTGCCTTAGAGTTGTAAAAACAGTAAAGTTGGATGTGTTAATGATAATATTTCCCTTATGAAGTTGCATAGGACTAGTCCTTGAACCAGAGCTCAGAAAGAGGTATGCATGGCACATCTAAATTGTAACAGGGATGTAGATTTGTCGATAGAGCATGAGACTCTTAATCTCAGGGTCGTGGGTTCATGCCCCACGTTGGGCACCAGTTGATGTACTTATGGGTCTGGGAGGAATGGGGTGTTCCAGTATCTGCTTCTCCGGGGAAGGTAGCTCCTCACTGCTGGTCCCAGGGAAGGCTGCTTCTGGTGGGAGCTCTCTGCCTGTCCCACAGGAGTTCAGGCTGGGAGGTGTGGGAACAAATCCCAGCAGGGTTCTGTCAGGCCTGTGAACTCTGGCAGGCCAAGACTCAACCTGGAGCTCAGATTATAGCCCTGCTGGCCAGGGCCATAAACCCCTTACTGCCTGTTAGAAAAGTGCAGAGCCTGCGATAAGGCTCTGGGATAAAGCGCTTACAGAGGACGAAGTAGTCAGGATCACAAAGGAGCCAGGACCGGGAAGAAGGTTTCAACGTGTGTCTTTACTTTCGCATGCCTCTCCTTTGTCCTGTTCTTTTTAAACAGCCCGGGATCCTACCACCAGGTTCCCATACGATTGCCTCAAAGATTGGCTATCGCTGTTTTTCTAATGCTGTGTGTGTGTGTGTGTGTGTGTGTGTGTGTGTGTGTGTGCAGGGGAGGGGCTTAGGGAGTGGCTGATTTGGCTAGAGTCTACATCACTCTCTCCTGTGGAGGTGGGGTTTGGGGCTTACCTAGAGCCTTGTACATCTGCCCCATTGTGGTGCATCCAGGCAAAGTGGATTTGCAATCGGGAGTTCAGGAAGCACCTGCCGGTTGACAGTCACCTGTCCTCAGGGCTTCGACTGAACTCGACCTCTTATGTTTCGTTTCTAACTTTAGCCGTTCAGTCCCACATAAAGACAGTCCGTCAATGGCTAAACAGAATGCTCGTTTGTGTTGTTTACATATTTCCACCATATCCCCTTTCTGCTTTTTCAATTGGAATTGTAGCTTCTTAAGGGCATTTTTATGACCCCAACAATCAAAAGTGTACAGAAAACTATTGCCTACGCTTTATGGGTGATGCTTTTTTGGGGGGTATTTTATTATTATTATTATTATTATTATTATTATTATTATTATTATTATTATTATTACTTGTCTTTCTAGTATCTACTCTACCATGTATAAGTGATATCTCTTTGTGGTTTTAATTTGTACTTCTTTGATGATTGTTAGTGTTGAACATTTTTATGTATTTTGAGTGTTTATGTATCTTCAAATGTTTTTATATGTACAAACTGTGTGTGTGCACATGCATGTATGTGTGTGTCATTTGTGTGTGTGTGTATGTGTATTTTTGTTCGCATGCCATGGCATATATAAGAAGATCTGAGGACAACTTGCAGAACTTGGACACGAGTCACCTAGTTTGGCACGAAGTGCCGTTACTTATTGAGTCATCTTACAGGTGGGTGTGTAAGTGTGTGTGTATAAATAGTTTTTAAAAGTTCTATTTTTTTAGAAAGTTCTATTCAGATATTTTTCTGGTTAGTATTTTTGACAATGTGACACCAACTAGAGTCTTCTGAGAAGAAGAATCTCATTTGAAAAATAAAAATGTCTCCATTAGATTGCCTGTAGGTAAGTTTCTAGGGTATTAAGGATGGTAGGGTCCAGGCCACGTGGGCAATTCCATGCTGGGTATGTAGAGCTAACTGGCATAAGAAAGCAGGTTGTTCGATGTGCAAATCAAGCAGTAAGTTCCTCTGCAGTGTCTACTTCAGTTAACGCTTTAAGCTTCCTGCCTTGACTTTGTGCCCTCCATTTTTCTCTTCATGGTAGAATGTAAAATAATAAAGCTTTCCTTCCTTGACTTTGGCTGTGATGTTTTTACTAGAGCAATAAAAGACAAACTAAGATATTTTGTCCTTTTAAAATTAAATTATTGATAAAGGTTGGTGTTTTTTTTTTTTTAAAAAAAAAATGTACTTTAGATGTTACAAATACATCATTTAAAAACACCTCATTGAACGGGCTGTGTCCTCGGCTTCCTGTCCCACACAGACCAGTTTTTGAGTGTGATGTCATCTTTTCATCTGTTTCCACTTGGGCTGCCTGTGGTTTCAGACAGCACACCCACATTCTCTCACCAGCACTTTGTAGTAGCCTTTGAAATGAAGTAGAGTGATTCTTTCAGTTTTTTTCTTTGGACTCCAGATTGTTTTGGCTGCTCCTGATGGCTGCTAGCACCAGACAACTTTGGAGATTGTGTTTTCCGTTTCTCCTGAGCAAGTCATTGATATGGCAGCTCTTCTTAGGTAGTGCAAGCACTTTAACAGAATTAATTCTGTCAGTCCATGAGGATGGAATATCTTTCACTGGTTTGTGTTATCTCTGATTTCTTTCAAAATGTCATATAGCTTCACTGTATGTGTCTTTCTTCTTGTTGTTTAATTTGTTGCAAGGGGTTTTTGCAGTTATTGCAAATGGTATTGTTTTTAGTTCTATTTCAGATAATTTGTTTTTAAATATACAGAAGCACCACTGAGTCTGTACATAAAATTTTCATTTTGCAACTTTATTTTATTCATTTATCATCTCTGGAAATTTTTTTTTCTAAACCCTCAAGATGCCATATCTAAGTTGCTTCATATGAAGAGAGACAACTTCACTTTAACTTTCCAGTCTGTTTGCCTTCAATTCCTGCCTCTTGCCTAATAGTTTTGGCTAGAAATTCAAGAGCAACGATGAACAAAAGTAGCTGTAATCTGTAACCCTCTCCCATTCCTATACTTCACCACTGGGTAGCATGTGTGCCATAGACAGCTGAGTGAATCGAATCTTGCTCCTTTATAACAAATATATTGAGAGCTTTTATCAGGAAAGAATCTTATATTTGATCACATGTAATTTCTGCATATACTAAGGTGACCATATTTTTTCTTTCAGTCAATGTGCTGCTATAGTTTTGTGTATGCTAACTCATCCTTGAATTCCTAGGGTAAATGCCACTTGACTGTAGTGCATGATCCTTTTAATATGCTGTTGAATCCAGCTTGCTACTGTATTGTTGAGGACTTTCACATGCATGTTTATTAAGGAGATTGGCCTATAATTTATTTTCTTGTAATGTCTTTCTCTGACTTTACTATTATAGAAAGGATGGTCTCTTGAAATAAGTTAAAAATATATCCATTGCCTCTTCCTTAGTATTTTAGAAAGCTGTCAGGGTTGGTATTAGTTCTTTAAATGCTTTCTAAAATCCAGCAGTTGAAACCACTGGATGCTAGGACTTTTGTCAATGGGAAACTTTTTTGTCATAGATTCAATCTTCTTACTCATAATGTATCTGTTCCGATTCAATTTCTTCATAATTCAGTCCCTGCAAGTTGTGTATGTGCAGGAATTTATTCATTTCCTCCAGGTTATCCAATTTGTTTGCATGTTGTTCTTCATAGTAATCTCTTATAATCCGCTGTGGTTCTTTGGTACTACTGTAATATTTCTTCTCTCCTTTCTGCTTCTGTTGATCTGAATTTTTGCCCTTCTGCATTTAGCTACAGGTTTGTCAAATCACACCCTCTAATATGAGAAACAAATCTCAGCTCGTTTCTGCTGTTACTACAGTTTATATGATATATGGCTTTATTTTTTATGTTCAGTTGAGGCTTTGTCGAACTCTAAACACTAGCTTTTCTAAGAAAGGACAGACTGGTTTGACTCTCAGCCATCTGGAAGACAAACACAGAAATGCATGTGACAGCGCATATCTTCAGCCTGGAAAATGTGGATGGTCTTGAAACTTGGATCTTTGGGGTTTTCCGAATGCAGGGACAGGCCTGGGGCTTATTTGCTAAAGCAGCTCTACATCCTATGTTCATGGGAACAGGTCATGAATTTGTGTCTCTTGGAACTATTTGTGTGGCATTTTCCTCTCAGTTGCAACATTCCCTCCCTCCAAATCGAAGTAATTGCTCTATGAAGGAAGTTTGTGTGTGTGTGTGTGTGTGTGTGTGTGTGTGTGTGTGTGTGTGTGAGTAGCTGGTCTATATAAGCACCAGGAGGTAAACAGAATGTCACTTGTTGGAAAGAATAGACAGTTGAAAGGTTCCTGAGGCCCCTACCCCACAGTATAAAGAGAAATATCACAATTGCTGTCGTGGAATACTGATCTGTCAAAATGTGAGGGGACATTTGTGCAGTGCAGTTGCCTACAAGCTTCAGAAAGCCCCAGGTTGCAGGTCTTAAGAAGTTGGTTGATGCAGGTTTTCTGGTGATACAGCTGCTTTTTAGTTATCCCTCTCCTTGTAAGTAAACCCCTTACTTAGTACCCTGTTAGTAACCTCAGTAAACTCTCATTGGTTCACTAAATTGCACAACTATTAAGAACTTGCATTAGTCTGTGTGGGGCTCCCTTTCTGGAATGAATAGCTGAGTGTGAGTGTGTGTGTGTGTGTGTGTGTGTGTGTGTGAGAGAGAGAGAGAGAGAGAGAGAGAGAGGGAGAGAGAGAGATTGAGAGAGAGAGAGAGATTGAGAGAGAGAGAGAGAGAGAGAGAGAGAGAGAGAGAGAGAGAGAGAGAGAGAGAGAGAGATTTTGTGCGTGCGGTATCTCCAGGAAAAGTCTGTATTACACAACAGAGACCAGTGTATATCCTGAGTACTTGGAATCAAGGCAGCAGCCAGAACAACTCTGTCTGCATCATTGATCAGTTTAGAGCTTGTTTCAGCTAATATAGTAGAGACTTGTGTGCAGGTTCTAGCTTAAAGGTTATATTCACAATGGTTTGCCTGGTAGCAGGAACATTAGACCTTTCTGAAACCCGAATACCAAAAGATGGCTTGGACCCAAAACAAGGATCAGACCATCCCCAGGAATCTAGTAGAACAGAACAAAATTCTGGGTACACTGGTATGTGGGGCTTTAGGAACCAACTTGGCGTTAAATAAATCAACAGCTTCTGTAGATGTAGACCTAAGCACTAGTTCTGTGAGGGTGTGAAAGGTAACCCTAATGGCAGGGCCTTCAAGAGAGGATGCAGTGACCTCCATGGATTGGAAATTGAGGTGACAGTGAATGGACACAGACACAAGCACAGAACAGCTGTGCTTATTCTGAACAGTGTGAGCAAGGACGCTGGCTGACTTGGGTAGGAGGTATCTGTACAAGTTACCATTGCTACTATCTAAAAGGAGGAAGCTTCAGTTGATACTTTCTGTACCCCCTGGTTTTAACTAAAGATTGACCATTGATCAACACCCATACCTAAGAAAGGCTCTGCATTTCATTGGAGCCTGACCCCAGGAAGGTTTTGCTATTCCCAAATAGCTTGGGAATTCTTGACAGTGGTGGCACCCATGTCAACAATTCATATTAACTCAGGACTTCTACTTCTTCTAAAGGACCTTGTTGGTAGGTAGACGTGCAGCATGTATCTAAAATTGCCAGTGTCCAGACTGGATTCCCATGTCTCACCTTGGTGATTAGGTCCTTAAGAGTTGACTTAGTATATACATGGGCCTGGTACTAGGGTTATAGTAGACAGCCTGTTATTGAGGATGGACCAGAATGTAAAGGCTGATAGGATCAACTTTGTACCAAGGGAAACCTGCAGCCTGGGATATGATGTAAAACTATAAATTAAATATATATTAGAGGTCTCCGAGCTAATTGCTTTAGATCTAACCTGGAGTAGGGCAGCCTAGAGCCTGGGTCTACAGGTACCAGCCCAAAGTGTGGGGCTATGTGAGTCTTGCTGGTATTCAGTTAGTAGAGAAAACTTGTTGGAAGTTCCAAGACAAAGTCAATACTCACTTCCCTCACCTTGTCTAAGGCAGTTTATATCTGGAGATACTGTGCTGCCTGGGCTAGAAAAGATGTTACAAGAGCAGTGCTACATTGTCCTAACAGTTTCTTGCTTCAGAGTTACATCAAAGGCTGTAACCTCTCAGTTCCTTTTCCTGGCCTTTATGAAGACAGTTTCACTTATGGATGTATTGACATCTCTGTGAAGGGACAAGTGCTGCCGAGTCCTATTCTGCCACCATAACTCCCTCCACCATCAAAGCTTCTGTTCAACTGCTGGGTTTTCATTTTTGTGTCTATGAATAGCACTTTATTTTCTCATTGTTATAACTAACATTGCACATTGAACTGCCCTACATAAAAGTCTCTGCTCCCATCTACGGTTTGTTTTGTAGCAAAAAAGTAATTCATGTTCAACATAAAAGCCTTGAAAAGAACAGAAAACCTTATTGAAATAAAGGCTTCAAAGGTCAGTTGTAAATCCATCTTCTAAAGATAATTGTATAATGAGGTTTTGTTCCATGTCTTTTTGGTATTCGCTTCTTTTTCTTGTACATGTATGCATAGTTATAAAAACAGAATCAAACTACACACACACAAATTTTAGCTTTGCGATGGGTCACATAAATTTGACTGGATTTACAACTACCTCAGAGATTGTTGTACAAATTCTCTGAGTTTGTCTGTGAGGGTGATCCCAGAAAAGATCCCACTGGGAAGGAAAGACACTTCCCGAATATGGGTACCATCTCATGGGCTGGGGACATGAATAAAATAAAAGGTGCAAACATGAAATATTAACATTCCCTTTTCTGTATTCCTGACGCACAGACAATTGAAGGACACTGTGATGTACTGAACCCATAGAAACTGTGATTCAGATTGAATATTGTCATCTTTCAGTCACTGTCTGTCCAGTGTTCTATCTCAACAACCCAAAAGTGATTAATGCAAACCTCTGCCTCACCTTTATTTCTGAATGTGTTCTTAGAAATTGTTCCTTAATCTGGTTTCTACATCTGTTTCATGTATTAAAATTTTCTCAGTCCTTTTAATTCTCATATCTCCAGATATATTTTTCTATGCATCCCCAGATACTCATATTTGCCCATATTGGTAAATAAATACACACAAAGTAGTCAGCCACCAAGCCTACCCAGTTCTGGATATTGCACAGTGCATTGACTTCCATTGCCACAAGATCAGTCAGGAATACAATGCAGAAGTGTGTGGGATTAACTTTCCCCTAGAGTAAAATAGCTGTCCTATTCTGACCAGGAACATGGATAGCGGAGAGATTGGAGTTTAGAGATAAATTCTTTCTCATGTCTTTCCTCAGAGGCTACGATCCGAGTCACACAGCCTTTCTGATACATGGAGCCTGAAGGGAAACAGGAGATAAGGCAGTGTCATCAACATTGCTGTTTTCTGATCCCTTGCCTTTGTCTTGTTCCTCTTTTGTCTTGCTGCAGCTACTTGAAAATATGTCTTGCAAAGAGGATTAGAACTGAAACATTTTCTCAGTGTCTTCTTCCCGTAAGCTCTGATTACACACCTGTATGGTACCATATAACCAAAACACTGAAGCTGAGTAATATATCACACATTTATAGGCAGAGAGGTATTTTAGATATTTCTTATTATAAATTGTTCTGGTATAATAATTTTTACCTACAGATATTTACACTTGCCCCTGATAATTTTCTTAGGATAAATTCATAGGGGTAGAATTTATTTGAAGTGATATAAACAGTTCTTAGAGGAAAGATAGCAAATCAAACTGAATTTCCCTAGTTAAGTACTAAATGAGTCAGCAAAGAAATTAGTTGTGGCTTACTGAATATACCTTTGATGGGAATGCTTTGTAGTTTAAGATAGTAAACTTTTATGAAATATTCAGGAAATGTAGCCAGATTCCCTAGATCCTTGCTAAGCAAGAGAAATAAATTGAAACATATGCAAAATATGTTCAAGATGCTCTGTGTATTTTCTCTGTTTTACAGATAGCCCATATCCTATTTGTACAAAAATAATTTCTTCTCCCCTGAGCAGTTTTGTTGTTGGTTTAAGTATGTTTGCGTTTATGTATTCATTTCATTTCTACCTCTACACCCTCTTGGAATATTATCAGAAAACTGCAGCATAAAACGAAGTTTTACTTCTCAATGCTCAGCAAAATCTTACTAACACATGATCTAGCAACTGGAACTTTCTGTGTGACACTTTGGTTCCTTTATCTACCACAGGTCCATTCTGCGAGGACAAGGGCTTATTATTAAGATCTAATAATTTGCTCCAAGAACTATTCATAATAAAGTGCAATAAGTATCTTACATGTACTATTAGATTCTATTCCATTATACATTTTCTCAGATAAGATTTGCTAAATCTATGTCTGAGACAAAGGAATGTATGAAATTTGTATGTTTGTGTGAGCTTTGCATTCTTAAAAATAAAAGAAACTATTCTAATCTTATCTAATTTTATCCCTGTGTTCTATCTTTATAAAATCCAAATCCTGCCTATAGTCCACTCCCTCCATGTTGTAGCAACTGTGAAGATAATTTTTAAATAAATGGTCAGGATAGTTTGTATTCTTCTTCAATTAAAAACTGAAAAAATACTTTCCTCTACAACTAAGCTAGTGTATATTTATATTATAATCCTAATGTCTTGTATCAAAAATAATTTAATGTATACGAAATTGTGAAAAAAATTGAGTGAATTAGTCTAGGATCTGGAAGGCAAATGCTGCAAACCCTCCCCCATTCCCCCATGTGTGAATTCTAGTTTTGAGCCTCTGAATCTATTCAACTTGAAGCCAGAGAACTAAGAAGAGACAGTCAAAAGATGACACACTCTCATAAAGAGGAGATAGTAAAGTGTAGGTATAAGAAAATCAATGGGGGGGGTGAATACGGTGAGTTTAGTGGCTTTAACAGGCTGGCCAACAGCAGAGTGTAGAATGTTAGTGGATTGGCAAAAGGGAATAATTGAAAACCAGGGCCATAGAGAAAACTTCCACTGTGTAAGCCAGATGACAAATACCTCATTAAGAGCTGTTCAGTAATCCTTCAAAGACCTCCAACACTATTTAGACTCTTTCTTGGTTGATTATAAGAATTAACTGATAAGACCCTGTTGCTGAAACACTGCATTCTATTGTTGTATGTTATAGAGAATTCAAGCTGGAACTGAGCTAGAAGCTTCCTTTCTACTTTGCTGTTGTGATAACAGAAAGTGCTATATGCTATGTGCATAGCATATGCTATATGGCATATGCTGATGTGGGAGAAAATTAATCACTGACCTTACACTTATCTGAATTCTATAGACTATAATATCATCTTGCCAGCCAAGATGTAACCACAGTCACAGTGGTGGCACAACTATTATGGTAGTGACCGTTGATCTCTTCTTGGATTTACAGAAGGAAATTTATACTTAGTACCATAAAACTAATCAAAACTGCATGGTTAAGGGGGATGTTGGGCTATAGGGGGAAATATACTGCTGATGTTTAACTAAGTATTTACATTGCATCAAACATGTGTGTGTGTGTGTGAGTGTGTGTGTGAGAGAGAGTGTGTTTCTACCTAGACAAATGCTGCTCTGAGCCTTCATTAGTGAAAATTTTCTTTATAATAAATAGAAATTAATGCAGAGACTCCTGGCTGGTCAGCCTGCTGAGAATACATACAAATTGAATGCTCACCCTTAAACAAATCACTTACATCTCCCCCTCCAAGGCTTGGGGATCATTGAAGAAAACAGAAGGGAGAGAATTTAAGAGCCCCCAAAGAGGAATAAGGGCAAAATACTATCTTTGGGACATAGCACAACATTTCCAGTCATGATCTCACAGCAGCTACACTTGTGTGCTCTCAGCCCGTGCACAACTGAGCATGTCAACAATCAATCATTGATTGAGGAAAGGTCCATATGGCCCCACTCTCCCTGCTGTGCTGTTGGCTTCTGATGGATCCTTAAAAGGAGAATAAACAATCATTGGTTTTGGTTACATAACCACTGATGAGTCCACCCAATAGCTCTAAATTCTTAGTCACACTTGCAGCCTTGATTAAGCTCAGTGGGATATGAATGAGGGACTAGGACATGTAGGGAAGGGAGGATTATAGGAGAGGCAGGAGAGAAATAAAGCAGAGGATGGCATCAATGAAAGGTCCTGTGGAGGCTCAATGCCCCAGCATAAGAAAATGCTAAAGAGGTGAGACAGGAGTGGGAAGTGGGAACACCACCATAAAAGCAAGAGGGTGCTGGGGTGGGACATGGGATAGGGGGTTTGTGGAGGGGAAACCGGGAAAGGGGATAACATTTGAAATGTAAATAAATAAAATATCCAACAAAAATAAATAAATAAAAGAATGTTGCAAACTCACAGACTGGAAGCTTAACAAGGAGGAAGGTCCAAGTGTGGAAACCTGAAAGCAGCTTAGAAGGGAAACAAAATAATCAGGGAGGAATAAAAGAGTGAGGGAGGAAACTGGGTGTGAGTCCAGAGGGATGGGGAGAAAAGGAGGGAAAGGATCAGGTATGGGGAAGAACAGGAAGGACCCCAGAGAGTCAGGAGAATGAAAGAACGAAAGATGTATAAGATAAGAGTGATCAGAATGCACTATATGTATGCATAAAATTATCAAAGAAGAAAGTTAATGAAAGTTATTAAATAGATATATACGCCATTTCATAAACAGAGCCCCACCAATCTTGAAACTACATTGGTCAAAAAAATAAAAAAATAAATAACTTCCCTTAAAGAAAAAGAGATGACATTTAATGAGTAAACTTAGGCTCTGAAGTCAAAACCATTGTATTTAAGTCTTTACATTTCCACTACATGCTTTAAAAATCTTCAAAGATTAAAACAGTTCTGGGTACACAGTCACTTATCATACAATAAAATTTAAAAATGTAGTGAACATGGAAATAATTTAAATCACCCCCATATATTTTTATGTACTCAATGTTACATTGATCATTTGATAACATCTTACACTATTTGACTTTGTATATCCATTTTAATTAATTAATTAGTGAATTAATTTAATTACATATTTATGTGTGGGATATATGTGTGCACATGCACATGTATGCATACATGCAGAGGACAGAGGTTGGTGATGCATATATTGAATATATAGTTTTCCACCTTACTTGTCAGAACTCATTCACTTTGTTGGGCATGCTAGCCAGAATATTTCAGGAATCAACATTTCTATCTCCCCAGTGAAAGATTAAAGGAACACATGACTATAACCAGGTTTTTATGTATGGATCTATATTCAGGTCCCCATGCTTGTGCGAGAAACAAAGTGCCTAGTAAAGCCATCTCACTCTAGCTATGGCTTTGTATTTCTTTCCAGATTTCAAATGACTTCCAGGTTGATGAAAGACTGTAAAAAGGAATTAACACTAATTCAGTACCTAATGTGTTCCAAAAACCCTACTATTATGCAGACTCTTCCTAAGTGTATTAATTTTGGAAGCTCCCCATGATATCATAATTATCAAAATGTAGCCACATTCCACATTCTATAATTTTGGCATTTAAAAAGATTGAAATGACTTTTATAATTATAGTCTTAAAATTACTCTCAATTTCAATATTTCACATTCTTTCAATTCAGAACGCGAAGAGAAAAAAATTATCTTATGCCTTCAGCATCTGAAACGGCCTAGGAAAA
This sequence comes from Micromys minutus, assembly GCF_963924665.1. Lineage (NCBI taxonomy): Eukaryota > Metazoa > Chordata > Mammalia > Rodentia > Muridae > Micromys > Micromys minutus. Next base: position 10,102,374 of record NC_137952.1, read on the forward strand.
TCTTACACACTATAGACAGTCCACGTTTAATGAATAATGTTTTCCCTCTTCATATGTCATATCTTATATTAATGAAATTTCTCTTCTGTTGATATGGAAACTGAGGCACAGATAATTTAGGAAATCTTGTCATGTTCATATGATAAGAGAATCAAACGCAGTCCTGGACAAATTCAGAATGTCTTTATATACATACACTATTCCCCATCTCAGAGTGGGACAACAGACCTTGGCTGGCCCCTTGAAGCACACACAGGGGCAGCTATATGCTCTTCCTCCCCACACTGCAGTGCTGAGTCAGAAGTCTGAAGTCTTAAATCCCTTTGGCAGAAAGCCCAGATTTATGGAACTTCATTTACTCTCTTGTCTGACTGCCCATCAAGAACTAAAGCCCTATGCCTTCATGTGGCTAGAGCCCAGAACTCTTAACATTTCATTTTATCTTTAGTTTAAACACCTTTTGTTTCTGTTCTTATCAACTCAATGTGTGTTTTATGTTCTGCCCTTTAAGTTTTAAATCTCTTTGTCTTTTTTTTTTTTTTTTTTTTTTTTTTTTTTTTTGGTGTCTTTTCCAGCTACTGGTCAGTCTGACTGTGAGAAATAGCTACTTCTTCTGACCTGCCAGAAACAAATTCTGAAGGAAAACCATTGCCTGGAAATTGAAAAGATAAAAGCTATCTCTTACCAGAAGCAAATGCATGTGCTATTTAAACTTTGTGTGGATTTTTAAGTCTTCTGTTTTATTAACAATTTTACAAATGAATCATAACATCTACACTTTATGAGCTCTTTCATCTGAAAGGAATGTTTACCTTATGTGAAGAATCTATGAAATAATTCATAAATCTATAAATATGTCCTGATCCCAGCCAATAGACACATTAGAAAGAACAAGGCATTTGATAGTAGCTGTTTATATTTGCTGAAGAACTTTAAATATCATATAAAGTATAATTTAAAGCTGTTTGTGTTATTAACTTCATATGAAACCCTTCCCCTAGCACAAAAAGAAAATCACTCTCAAGCATTAGAGAAGAAATCAATGCATAGAGGAAAAACATAAAGTCATTTGGCTAAGATCAAAAAGTAGCAAGTAGTAAATGAAAAATATCTATCCAGGAAGGCTGGCACCACTGTCGCCAGCCTTGGTCACCGTAGCACATGCTGTGTTTGTGGGAAAGTAGAAGAAAATGCTAAATAGAGAATAAGTATTTTGCTTCTGCTCCTTAGTCTGCAGACTTATGCCTGATACAACATAAAAAAATGAACATTTTCTTAAGAGGTTGGTTTTGCTCCAGGAAGAAATTCCACGTGAAGACAGAAGAGTAGATAAAGAAAAAGTACTCTCTCCTAATTAGGACTAGGAAGAGAGCCAGGAGGCTTTGTGGATGCCAGAACACTAGACACAGGAGCAGTGAAAAAGGCCCTGGAAAGGAAACACCACATGGACCATTGTGGGCTTCAGAATGTATGATTGAGATTTTATTTACAAGAAAAATTCAAAATATTAATAGAGTCAATTGTATCTCAAAGCTATAAATAATGGTGACAATAATAAAAACAAAATTGTAACTCTAGAAGAACAAGTAAAATTAAAACCAACATTTAAAAATTAGCATGAGAGACTTTTATTTTTTGTATTTCTACATTTTTTGTTCTTTTATCTCCTTTTTTATCATTTTATCAATATATGATGGAACTGGAGAGATGGCTGTTCTTGCAGAGGATTCGGGTTCGATACCTAGCTTGCACATGCCACTCACAGTGATCTATAATTCCAGTTCCAGGGACTCTGATGGCCTTTGAGTTTCCACTGGCTCTAGGCATCCAACTGCTACACGAAGGTAGGGACTAGGTTCATCGCTTAAGCACAAAGACCTGACAGAGATGCCCTAGAACTCATGTGAAAATATTCACACCCATGCACACCATTTCTGAGGACACAGAGACAGTGACATCCTTGGAGCTCATTCTGGCTGGCTTATTTGGCATGTTCCAGGCTAGTGAGAGATACTGTCTCAAAATAACAAAATGGACAGAACCTGTGGAACTTTAGCTAAGTTGACCTCCAGCCTCATCAAACATCTACATACACACACACACACACACACACACACACACACACACACACACACAAATATACTATAACACGAAGAATAAAAAAGATAGAAAACATTACACATTTATGAAAATTATTTTAACTCAACTTGCATATGCATTGGACCATATGAAAAGGAAAAACTAAGAAGGATAATTTTCAAGAAAATCTTAGAAAGTGTACTCAAAAACAGTAATTTAATAATAACTATAATAACTGTGGTCATGGGACACTTTCTTTCAAATGACGGAAGGCACTGATCATTGGATAGCCACTCAGGACCAAAGATTAAGGCAAAAGCAACTGTTTTATAAATTGGATTCTGGGGACCAAAAGAACCTGGTAGTCTCTGCATTCCCTTTTCTATTACTCCGTACCAAGTTCCTACAGATACCATAGTGCAGCAGTGTATTGTTACTTCACTGTGTGTGTTGGGAGTCTGAGTCTGAATCACCAGGTTGGTCACAGTCCTATGTGACCTTTCACTGACTGAAGAACTTAGTTCCTTATCATTGTGAGATTGAAACTTCCTCCTCTTTTTTTTAATTTTTAATAAGTCATTTTATTAATTTACATTTCAAATGATATTCCCCTTCCTCTCAGGTCACCCTCCCACCAATCCCCCATCCCATCCTCCTCACCCGCTCCTCTTCGGGTGAGGATGAGCCTCCATCCATTCACCCACTGCCTTCTCACCCCTCTAGCATCCACCTACGCTGGGCATCAAGACTCCCTCTTTTCCCACTGATGTCAGAAAAGGCCATCCTCTACTACATATGTATCTGGAGTCCTGGTTCCCTACATGTATACCCTTTGGTTGATGGTTTAGTCCCTGGGAGGACTTGGTGGTACAGAGAGTTAATATTGGTCTTCTTATGGGGTTGCAAACCACTTCAGCTCCTTCAGTCCTTCCCCTAGCTCTTCCATTCTACCAGGGCCTGATGAATATAGATGCAGATATTTACAGCCAACCTTCGAACTGAGCCAAGGGATCGAACTTCCTTATTAGCCATTACCTGGGAACTCTTCTAAGAGCTCACTGCCGACTGTCATTTCTCTGCTTGGCTTGACTACTCCTCAACATACCTTCCAAAAGAAATTAAATCTTCTCTTACAGGGTTTATCAGATTTAGTCTGGCCCATTCAGAGCCCTCTGCCCTGAGACTTATCTCAAAGTCAACTGATTAAGTGCTGTGTGATACTCAGAAGACTCTTCCATCTCTGCTGACTAGAACATAATCACAGAAGCAGTCACTGTCAACTCTTTAGTCAACTCCTCCCTGAGAAATACACCACTCACCCAGGACAAAACGTCCAGACAGTAGAATCTCTAAGCAGCTATAATTGAATCTGGTTTGTCTTCTCTGAAAAGCATGTTGATATTTGATGCCATTGTGAAATACTAAGGAATGGAAGCAGTACAGACAATTAGAAGGTGACTGAGGCCCGTAGACAGTTGATTCATTAGTTCCTTTCCTACTGTTCTGACAAAATCTCTTTATAAAATTCTCAGGTATTTTGTTGTAAGACAGAAATGAACTTGGACATCATGCTATATCTTAACAAATGTTACCTTCAGTTGTATAGATGTTCACACACACAAACACACACACACACACACATACATACACACATGCTCGCACACACACAGGCATCTATAACTGGTCAACATTTGCCCCCTCCTTTTTTTTCAGGCTGTGCTGTCTCTGGAAAATCTAACTTTTATATCCCAACCTTTTTTTTTTTTTTTACATATGACTAAAAGTAGCTGAGAGCACAGTGTCTACAGTGGATCTCTTTAGCTTTTCTGACACACCAAGGCATAGGAGAGAATGCTGGAGCCAAGTTCCCACCTGGAAGAAGACAAAATAACTAATGATACAGAAAGACTAGACACCACAGCACTGACAGCCAGGAATCTTTGACTAACAGCTATTCCAGGACTATGGGGCAAACAGGTTGAGAAAATGTACATACAAAAATAGTTCTGACTAATCTCCCAGATACTGTCTCAACCAACAAAGGACCATGATGACCTTCCCAGTAGTGCATTCCTCACTGTACACAAATGTCCAAATACCAATGGAAAGAAAGACCCAGTTGAAAAATTGTGAAGAGGTAATGCAAAAACAAAATCCACCATTATCTAAACTCCTTTGAAACATATTTCTTTAGGATCTCCACTTGAATACTAAGTATTAAAAATCTCTCTCTCTCTCTCTCTCTCTCTCTCTCTCACACACACACACACACACACACACATGCACACACACACACACACAAACACACACGAGTCCCAAAGCCAGGTGGAAAACTCTCTCATCAAATATATATATTTTTCTAGAATATGATCATTATTTTTATGTATACATGCATAAATGCAAGATCTCCAATGAAAATACAAGGCTGTTTCTATTACTTCCAGGAGCAGAGTAACAGCTAAACTTATGACAGGACATTTTATTGAAAACTACTACAGACAGTGAGTGGCAAAGAACAGTAAAGAGCTTGTCAGGGATTCAGGAAGTCCTAGACAGTCAGGAAGCTCTCAATTACATCAACTACTCTAGCCTGCAGGTGAGATGCCCTTAATGACAGTGGGTTTTTACAGTAGCTCTACCCAGGTGGCAGAGACAGATGCAGAAAGGCAGAGTAAGCCAGAGCAATTCATTCAGCTGCCACTGCTGTCCAGATTACCTGCTTCTCTGTGGACAAGGAGTGTGAATTGAGAGGCACCTCAGGCTCTCTTCTCAGACTCCTGACTTAAAAATAGAAGAAAAAAATCCTGAACCCCAAATCTCCTCACAGTGACACTCAGCAGGACAGTGATTAGCTGTGCTTCTTGAGTATTAGCTTTCTAATGTGCTTATTGGCTGTTTTCTATATTCATATCTGGAGCCTGACTACAAAAGAACATCTGTATGCCACATGGAAGGCTTTGCAAGGGCTGAGGTCTTAGCAAATTCAAGCCTTTATGAGGTATAGTATAATTTTTTTTAGCTGGTAGAGTCATCTAGTGAGACGTTCAATTGCAAAAAATTGTTAGCAATTTGGGGTTTAGTATATTTCACTTCAACTTTGAGATCTCAGTCACACAAGATCTGCTGTTATGTCATAAAAAAGGAGAAGTATTGATTGGTCCATGACAAGGTTGGGCTTAAAAAACACAAGTCTAAGTCCATGAAATAGTCCCTTTTCTGAGAATATTAATTCAAAAATCAGCTGTCTCCATAAATCAAAAAGAACTTCATTTCAGGATGTTGGGAGGAAATGTGCTCAAAACAACTTGGCCTAGTTACCCAAAGTCCTCATTACTGACTTTCTTCAACCTTAAAATATGTAAAATAGTTTTTATGTGATACATGGATGTAGGAATGTGATATGTGTGTATACATATGTGTGTGATCATCATATGTCCATGTGTGTCACATGCAGTCTATGTAGCTATACATAGCAAGGCCAGAGGAATTTGTTGTATGTCCTGTTCTGTTACTTTCCAATTTATTTTTTTGAGACAGGATCTTTCACCCAACCCAGAGCTAGACTGGTGATTCATCCAGTGATTACATTAACTCTAATACCCACAGCACTGGGTTTATAGGTACATGTGACCATGCCCAGTTTTTCTTCAACTATTCTTCGAAATTGTCAAAGATTTATACAAAATATCTGAATTATATTCACTTCCCACCTTCTCAGCCCTCTTCTCACTATATCACCTTTCTAACTTCCCATCTTTGATTGTATAAGTCACTGAGTCCAATTAGTGTTGCCCATATGTGCATGGGTATGAAGTCATCCACAGGGGCATGAGCAACCTGCCAGTTCCTACTTTCCTCCCAGCAGCCACTAGCTGTCAATAGCTACTAAGACCAATAGCCAGCTAAGAGTAAAGAAAGCCTTGCTAGTCCCTATCTCCACTACGAGAGAATTTTGAGTGGCTTGTTCTTCCACAAGTCTTATGAAAGTAGCTACCATTTTTTAACGTTCTTGTGTATAACAGCTATATCATGTCCAGACAACAGCTCTCCACCCACTCCCAGATCTCACATTCTTTCTATCCTTCCTTCCAAGAGAGAGTGGGAGAGGAGAGAACGTTGATATGTAGGTGTATTACTGTGTTGTGTGTGTATGGGCAGCATATGTGCATGTATGTGCAGCTCTACATATCAAAGCCAGAGAAACTTGCTCAAAGAGCCATCAGAGATGGGATCAATATCGGTGTCCCATATCTCTCTTAGGACTCACATTCTCTTCCTTTTGAGCAGTTACAAGCACCGCATTGACCTCTGTCACTTCAACAGAACCTTTTGTGATCAAAATTGAGAACATGACAAACCCATGGATATAAACAAAAATGTTTAGAAGATGCCCAGTTATTCTGTGGGTGCTGAGATCCAAATTTAGATCCTTTTTATTGAATAACAGGTTATCTCCACACCCCATACTAAGTGCTGCCTAGTAAATTTGTCATGATAAATTATTTATAGGGTGCGTTCATTTAGAAAGTGTCATATGATGTGACTGAACAAGTCAGTGAATAATGGAAGTCTCCCTATCTGTGCCTCTTTCCCATTCATATTGGAGAAAATATGCACTTCCAAGCCCAACACAATCTCTTAGTGTTCACCATATGCCCTAGTAAAGGCTTTTTAATCCAACCAATGAGCAATTCATCTTTGTTTGTGAGAAGGTTCTTTTGTGTCATGGCCTGAGTATGTAATGATACTCTATCCTTCTCAGTGAGCTACATGATATTGTTCTATAGGTTCATGCACAATGCTTTACTTTTATAGATTTATTTTAGTTTATGTGTATCAGCATTTTGCCTCTAGGTATTCATGTCTGGTGCCTCTGAAAGTACAAAAGGGATATTAGATATCCTGGAATTGAAATTTCAAAAGCTTTTGAACTTCTGTGTGGTTTCTGGTAACTGAACCAGGGTACTTTGAAAGTCCAAGTGCTTAACATCAGACACAACTCTCCAGCTTCTGTGGTGATTTTCTTAAGGTAGAAATTAAGATTTTGGTTAGACCTCATCTTATGTTCTTGTTTTGAGACATGGTGTAATTATGTAGCACAAACTGAACTTGGATTCATGGCCCTCCTCCTGCCTCAGCCTATTAAGTAATAAGATTATAGGAATGTACCAATTGCTCATCTTAGCCAGTCCTAATTGTAAACTATAGAGTCAAGTAACTTCCCACTTAGCAATGACAAACCCAGTGAGAAAAGGCCAGTGGATCCAGTGTCTCAGTTGATGCAATAAAGATTCTACTGTCCCTGGATTATGAATGCTTACCTTAGAAGGGTCAGGACCATAAAACAACTCCTTACTGTCTCGAGACATTGTCATCCACCCCCAATTCCATACCAGGTTTCACACTTTTTTATGCACTTTACAATTCATTGGCAACAGCACTTCTACAAGGTGAGGCCAGTAGACCTGACCACCATGCCTTAACCTGCTCCCCAAAACTTAAATTCCCAAAAGCCTACCATGAATACCACTATGTGAGAAGGGTATTTTGATAGCTGAGGAAGACATATTTTGTTTTTCATAACAGAGAAAATGTGGACAGACGATTCTATTGCATATTGTGAGAATTCCTTCTCATGTAAAGTAAAATAAATGATTATTTTCCTTCTGGTCTCCACAGTATGTTGTTTACACATTTGTCACAACATTTAGATTTCCTCCAGGAACTGTAATTGTGTCTTATTCCATGTTGTAACCCATGCATCTAACACATTGCTTCACACTCAAATACCTGTCTGATGCATAGTTGTATCACTAGAGAAAATCACCTAACACATTTTAAAAACAAAATTTTTTTCTCTCTTTAGATTTTACATTTTTCCAGAAACAATGAATATCTGAAGCCCTAGGCTTATAATATGTGTTCATTTGGCTAAACTGTGACAGCATATTAATTTAAGAACTCTATTCTCTGGCCAAGCATGCAAGAAATCATTTTCTTGACAAACAGCAGAGGTGGGGTTAGTAGTGAAAAATATGACTATTTCCTAGCTCTGTGCTCTCAGGGAAGTTATTCCATTCTTCTGCTTAGAGTTTTGTCTTTAATACAGAGATAAGGTGATGTCTCTCGCTTGAATTCATGGCTGATATATCAGACACGTTATAGATTGCACATACTAGCTTCTAACATGGTCTTTATTAGTAATGATATCATTTTGGCAAGGTTTGAAATAATTAAATGCTTTCAAAAATATGAATTTGTGACTGAAGAGAACAGAGAACTATTGAAGACCAAGATACGTTTGCACACTCTTTTCTGCCTGCTCCAATAGAGATGAATCCTAACACAACAGGTGATAAACTGAAACCTTATCACCATGCAGAAGCCTGTGACAGAACTAATAATTATGATCAAAATAGCTTGAGCAACCTATTTTAATGATCAGATAAGGAATTTATTTGCAACCCACAATCTTCTGCTAATCTTCTCAGTGCCTTAATCTACTGACACACAGACTCCAGGCTGAAATAATCTCTTAATAATGAATAATCCTGCTATGGATATAATTCCACAAAGCAGAAAATGCAAAATGATAGAGCATTTCGGAGGATTGGTTTCTCTTTTCCTTACTTCTTCGTTCCTCAGAATAGTTTCTTTAGATACACTTTTGATTGTCACTGCCACCGTAAGGATATAAGAGGCTATGTAGACAGGAGGGGGGAGAATATCCACAAAGAAAACATCAGAGAAAGGATATTAGAGTCTAAGAACTCATGGAGGACTATATTAATTTCAATTAATAACCACTGGACGAAATGACCTACTAATTCTAAACTTAACTTGTGAAGTGCATTCATAACCTAAACATTCTCTATCTATCCAGCTATCTATCTATCTATCTATCTATCTATCTATCTATCTATCTATCTATCTATCTATCTATCCATGTATCTATATATCTATCCATCTATCATCTATCCGTGTCTTTCCATCATGTCTCTCTGTCTCTGTCATCTTTCTCTATGTCTCTAGCTTTCTGTCTGTCTCTGTCTCATACACACACACACACACACACACACACACACAGAGAGAGAGAGAGAGAGAGAGAGAGAGAGAGAGAGAGAGAGAGAGAGAGAGAGAGAGAGAGAGAGAGAGAGAGAGAATATTCTTTATACCACAGTAATTGGTAAACCAGCCAATGACTGAACTTGAATGCTGGAATACACAGTAAAACTGCATCTTATTCAGCCAAACCTGGAGATTCAGGTCTGGAATCCCATCCACTTAGGAAGTTAAGCAAGGCAGATCAAGTTTCCTGCCAGGGACATAGAGTGAGTCCAATGACGACTTGGACAATTTTGTGACACTATGTCTCACAATAAAAAAGTAAAAGCGAAATGAAAGCTGTGGATGATTCAGTGGTGGAATAGTTACCTAGCTTTGGGGAGTTCCTTACTTCAATCCCTTGGATTGAAGAAACTGGAGTGGGGAGGGGAAACTGATCTTTTAATATTGGTAAAAATTACCTCAGATATGCTATACACCTGACTCAGAAAAGCTGGGAGAGAATATAGGGAGTGATGAACGATGTTTCTGGGTCGATAGTGATGCTCATGAGCTTACTGATCTACCATTCTGCAAAAGTTATATGAGCTAATAGCCAAGATCAGCCCAGTGTACAATGGAACCAGCCTTGGTAATTAAAGTACCAGCTATGACCAAAGTTAAATTGAGCAAATTAAAGGAGAAAATACAAAAAATGCATGAGGGGATGGGGTATGAAAAACTAGGTGTTCTTCTCTCTAGAGCTTGTGTGTCTGAAGAATCTGGCAGAAGACAAAATATTTGAAAAGAGAGAGAACATGGAGAGAATGAAAAGAATCTTTTCAGTTGCCTGTGATGAAAAAAGATGATTCACAAAGGAAACAAGACCGCACTGTGATTTCAATTTGGAAGACATGGAAGTAGACATGAACTAGGGAGATAAGAGATGGAACGTAAGCAATAATTTAATTATATTTTAATTACATTTGAAACAATAATAATATAGTTTATTATTATTATAATTATATAATAATATAATAATTTGAAATAATAATAATAAAGATGTCACTGTCTCTTTCAAAGTTCCCACACAGTGTAGCTACCCGATCTTAAAAAACTAGATAAACATAATCCACACTTGCTTACATCCCTGTTATAGGGGATTAACTCATCTCCTCACAAACGGACACATCTTATGACAACCAAACTTTCCCAACATGTGTAACAATTCTGGAGCAACTACTTCTAAATCCCAACAGTGTTCTGTGCTGTTATTCTGAACTAAGGAGTCTGAGTGGGATACATCAGTTTCATCCCAGGATAAAGACACAAAGTTTAAAGAGGAGAGCCTATAATTGCTACTTTCCTAAGCCAGTCCAAATATTAGCTTCATTATAAATCCTTATCTTTGAACCCAATAAAAAGTGTTAGCTGTGCTCATTTTTGGAGTCGTTGTAGCCCATTATAGAAAGTCGAAGCTAGTAAAAATGCCAGGAACAACTGACCCAAGTGTTACTCAAACCCAACTGATACATTTACAGCACACACACTACGCTTAAAACTCAAAAAAACATTTTAGAAAAGGGGAAATAAATATTATAAGAGAGAGAGGGGGACTTGGAAGTCTCCTTTGAGATTGTATCTTCTAAGTACAAAGATGCTAATCCCATGAAATCTCAATAGCATAGTGGCCATTACCGAAACAAGACCTGAACATTTCCAGTAAGTTCACAGCCCAGTGTGGATAAGAGAAATCTCACAGGGCTCCATTCTTAGACTAAGAGCTATGGGCAATTAACAACCGTTAAAAGAGGAAGAATGAATTGAGTCCCTAGTTGACTCAATACCAAGTGGTCAGCCGTAGAAATATATAAATATGCAAACAAAGCTAAATGGACTCAATGGGCTGTATTTGGGTTTTGTTTGTTTTGTTGTTTGTTTATTTTCTGTTGCTTAGTTGGTTTGTTATGTGTGTGTCACAACATTTAAAGAATAGAAAGTCATACATTTAGAAGGAATGGGAGCAGACATGGTGTGCTAGGGAGATAAGAAATGGAAGGTAATCAATTATGTAATTATATATTATTTACATTTGAAACAATTATAATAAATAAGAAGCCACTGTCTCATTCAAAGCAGACATTCTTTAATCAGCAAGTATAACAAAGCTTGAAGAAATGAGGAAATCAGCATCAAGAAAACCGCAGAAGTCAGTGAGCAGTGGAGACAAAGACTATACCATACAAGGTTCTATACGGTTTCCAAACCATGTCAACACAACTTTAATACTGTCACAGGTCAGGTGATACCTGAATCTTTAAAGTACTCTTCATCCAAACATGCAGACCTGAGATTGAACCACCAAAAACACATTTTAAAAAGCTGGGCACAGTGGTGTGCCAGTACTGGGAAGCCAGAAATAAAATGTCTGATTCCCCATCTGTAATGTATCTCAAAAAAGAAGATTAACAGCATCCAAAGTTGACCCCTGGCTTTTACATACATATACCTGGATATGCCTGTGAACCTATATGCAAGCACGTGCCTACACGCACACACAGATACACACACATATTTTGTCAAGTGCTTTCTACTTTAATTTTCTATACCTAGCTGATAGTTTAAGTTTTCTTTTTTTATCTTCTTGAATCTTTTCATTTTTAGAAAATTTCTTGTATCTTGATTGTATCCACTCCACTCTCCCTTCAGCTTCTCCTCAGCTTCCTGAAAGAAAGAAAAAAAAATGTGTGTGTGCGTACATAATTTCAACGTTATGTATGTGTATATGTGTATATGCATATGTATATGTGTATGTGTATGTGTATATGTGTATGTGTATGTGTACGTGTATGTGTATGTATATGTGTATGCATATGCGTATATGTATATGTATATGTATATGTGTGTATGTGTGTGTGTATGTGTATGTGTGTGTATGTGTATGTGTATGTGCATGTGATGTGTATGTGTTGTGTATGTGATGTGTATGTGATGTGTATGTGTATATGTATATCCCAATGCAGTGAACCCAACAAGTGCTACACACACAGGTGGATATGGAATAACCTACTGGGACATGAGCTACCTAAGAGTAGTCACCCTTCAAAGAAAAGTGACGGCCCCTTCTCCAGCAGCCATTAGCAACAATGATTCCTCCACTCAGGGTGGGGTGTTAGGAGCAACTGTGCACTGAATGCTGGACATTTGGGAAGTTTTACTGAGCTTAGACTTCTGCAAATAACCACAACAGCTGTCATCTTGCTGTGTGGAAAACTACACAGGGAGCTATAAACCAGAAAACCCATGGCATCGTCTTTGCAGGTTCTTAGGGAAGCACATGAGACCTAAAGCTTCAAGTAACCAAATGCAAGGAAAAAGAATCAAGTTTAGCAGCCCAATGGGGAAGAACTAGATGAAGAGAAACATGGAACCTGACTACCCACACCCAATCATACTAACAGGTTTCCTGCTTCAACTGGTATTAACGTCAATCAGTGTGGAAAACCACCAGCCCGGTGTGATATTTTACCTTTATTCCCTAATGCCTTTTCTGTGCTTCTGTGTGGAAAATAGAGAAGGAGAGAAAAATATAGTTAACTTGTGGTGCCTATTTATTTGAAGATTGAGAGATTTTTCAAGTAATAAAAAAGCCTGGCCACTGGGGGCAAAGATATTTACTCAGTGAGTAGACATGGGGAGGTGGGGAGGGAGAAATATATGTGTGTGTGTGTGTGTGTGTGTGTGTGTGTGTGTGTCTATTTGAGGGTTCACTGAGACTGTTCTACTTAAGACCTACTATTATGACAATTTTATTTAGAGCTACCTAAAACTAGAGAAGAAAGTCCAGAGAAACTGAAGACTTGGGGGCTCTGCCAGCAAAATATGGGCATGACCATTTGCTGACTAGGTGAACTACTCTGCAACTGTGAGAAATGTCTTTCTTCTCCCATGCATAGTCTCGGTGACACCAGATGAAGTGATACCCCACAAAAAAAAAAAAAAAAAAAAAAAAAAAAAAAGCCCTCTGAAACCCTTAAACCACCTGGTACCATACAATGTTGTTTTACCTAGAAAAAAATTCATTCCAGATGTAAACACTGAAAGTTTCCTAAGTGCTTTTTTCCATTTTCAGTTATTTAATGGCAATTATGAATGAGAATAATAAAATAATATGTTGTTAAAAGCTGAACATTCTGGTAAAAATAAGACCACATAAATATATTAATTATTGACAAGCAGATATTCTGAGAAGTGCCTTCTCATTGAGTTTGCCATTGTGTTAATCGCATACATATGCTTATACAAATGTACATTGTTGTGGAGGTTTGAATATGCTTGACCCATAGGAAGTGGTACTCTTGGGGGCTATGGCCTTATAAGAGGAAATGTGTCACTGTGATGGGTGGATTTTGAAGCTATGCCCAGTGCAGGAATCAGTCTTCTCCTGTTTGTCTTCAGGACATGATGTAGAACTCTCCTCCAGCTCCACATGTGCCTTCATGCTGCCATGTTTCCTGCCTCAGTAATGGACTGAACCTCTAAACCTATAAGCCAGACTCAATGAAATGTTTTCTTTTAGAAGAACTGCGTTGGTCACAGTGTCTCTTTACAACAATAGAAACCCAGACAGAAGTTGGTACCAGAAGTGGGTCACTCCTATGATCTGCCTGTCCTTGTTTTGTTTGGAGAAATATAGATTTGGGGACTGGATATTTGGAAAGCAACAGAACGCTTTAAGTAGGAGTTAATGAGCCATCCTAATAGGAATGTTAAATACATTGGCATTTGAGCTGACATACAGGCTCTGAGCTTTAGTCCAATATCATCAAGGCAAGGAGCATCGCAGCATGAAGGAAGATGTGGGACTGGAGAAGCAGCTGGGAGTTCTACATCTTGTTCTGAAAGCAAACAAGAGACTTACTCTTCCACACTAGGCCAAAGCCCACCCCCATAGTAACACACTTCCTCAAATAAGACCATACCTCCTAACTGTACTATTCCCTACAGGTCAAGCATATTCAAACCACAGCAGTGGTAGAGCTTAACCCCATGAAAAGGTGTCTGTAATCAATAGACAATAGATATGGTATATTAGAGATGCATAAGACTCTAGCTGGTGCAACAGGATCTACAGAGTTACTATTAACTTTGTTTTTTTGGTTTTAAGATGGGGTCTCACAACACAACCCAGACTGGCCTCTCAATTGCCATCCCATACCTTGCAATTCTAGCCTAGAGAATGTGTAGGTTTTGTTATTTTTATCATGGAGGAAGAACTTCCAACCTTCCTCATGTGGCTCAAGAATCTGTACATTTCTATTTATCCTGCAGTATTTGTATTGGGTCTGATCTTGTGGCCTCTGCACTAATCCAGATATGAATGAAGTGCCACCTTACTGAAGCCCTCCAGCTTGTCCCCACCAAGAAATGTTGTAAATTACCTAGCCACTGTGAGCACAGCGAAGATGACAAGAAGAAAGTTCAAATGCAGCTCCTCCAGGAAGACTTCTTCCTGCTGAGCTGCCAACTCACATGATTAGGAAGGATATTTTACTGCAGAGATAAGAGGAAACCTTTGGATCCAAGAAATCTTTAGTGTTCAGTTCTCAAAATTCTTTTTTAAAGTTTTCAAAATGTAGAGCTCCTCAGGAGTCTATAGTTGACCACTGTGTACTTTGACTTTCTTGTCCCAAACAGTATGCTTTTGGAATTGTGACCCAAGGGGCAGGTGCAGTCTTAAAGGGTGAATTCCAATGGTAAAATTTAGCTCCAAATCAGAACAAATAAACAAAGTTATTTTCAGTTTCCAATTCCTCCTTAATCTGTTAGGAATGCATACTAAATAACAGAATTATTTTTACTTCATGATCCTAATAAGCAAATAAGTTTAATAACTTCAGGGAGAGACCATATTATGATGGAGAAGAGCAGAAATACCATGGTTCCTTTTCCGTCTCCTCCTTTTTCCTTCTCCTTCTTTTTCCCCTCCTCCTTCCCCTCCTCCTTCTTCTTCTCACCTTCCTCTTCCTCCTTTTTTTCTTCTCTACTGTAAATATCATATTCAGGCTCTCGTTTTTCTGCCTTTTCGAGAGTTTGGATAAGACTTATGAGAGTCAATAAAACTAAGTGATTTTCAAACTGTGTTTCCCTGCTGTAAAGATTATCTAAAGAAATTTGTATAGTAAGATACATCACTTACAAAGAAGCAAATTTTTTGTGACGTAATCACAGTGAGGGTGTGGGACACTCAGAAAGTCTTATACTGGGGTATAGCTCATTGGATAGCAATAGGTCCATGAAACCAGGATTAACAATGTTGTCCTTGGAAGTTTCATTTTCCATGAATAAAATATCATTCAAGTTTTGTTTTCATAATCTACACCTATAGCCATGTTATGTGGCAGTGACTTCAACTCTGAAACCTTAGTATCACTTTATAAAACTTACATAAAAGGCTTTTAAGCAAATAAAAGGCTTTTAAGCAATGTAGAACATCTTTTTCTTACTTGTATTAGAAAGATTATTAAAATGTTGATTTTTCTTTTCCTCAATAATGTCTGACTTGGCAAACTATGCCCATTGTTGTAATACTGGCACGAATGTTATAAGAGTAACCAATAACTTTCTAATTGAACTTAAAGTCCCAAAGAAAGGAAGGTTTGCCTGGCACTGTAACTGACCAAAACCCTGTTACTAGAGGTCATAGACTGGAGTACTATTATTTTTTTCTGAAGGAACATTATATCAAACAGTCTTCTAAAGTCTTATATTAATAAACTAGGGAAATTCTCACCCATAATTAGAGAAACATTTTCATGCAGCAGGCAGCAGTTTATACAGAGATGCACAACTAATCAAACTGCAAAGAACACATGACTGTCAGACTGAACAGTCCGAAACCTCACACTCATTCTACAAGCCTCTGCCCCAAGGCTCATGGAACGTTATGAAAAAGAAAACAGAAAGACTGTGTGAGCCAGCGGCATGGCATTATTTCCATAAAACAGAGTCTTCTGGATTCAAAATGGCTGGAGTTGCCAACCCAAGACCTGCATGAATCAGGTAGTCAACACTCCAGTACGGAAGCTGAGTGGGTTCATGGGACCTTTCCTAGCAAGAAAGTGTTACTATTTGATGGCTGCTGTTGGAGAGTAATGTCTTCTTCACTGGTGTGTCCCATGACCCATTAGATAATACACTGTACCTATGAGCATACGACAAAGCAGTCAACTGGCCATTGAGGGAAGGAGGTAAAGGAGAAATTGGGAGTGAGATACGAGGGCCAGCTTCCTGGAAGACTTGAAGGTGGGAAGCAGGGGTTAGATAATGATGTAAATATATTTTATTAATCTATGAAATAATTAAGTAATAGGTATTTTAAGAGATGAGGCCTTTAGGGAAATGGCAAAAGTGTGAGGAAGGAGTCCTTGTGAGTCAATTAGCGATAAAGAAACCTCAGTTTTTCAAGATTAAAAAAAATAGGGATGATTTTTAAAAATGGAGATAGTGTGGGACATACAGTTTGCTGTCCTTCAACCACAATTTACAAATTTTTGTAAAAATAAGTAATTAAACAAAACAAAGTTGTTGAGATGGAAACAACCTTCTTAATTATTCTCACTTAAATTTTCTATAGTGCACAAATGGATCAAGATAATCACATTCTACTTCATATGTGTACAATAAATATTAATTCTCAATTTAAAAATAGACAATTTTTAAAAGACTGAGATGTTTTTGTTACATTTGAATTTTTAGCTATTTACAAACACCTAGAAATATTACATAAGTGTAGTTCATGGCCTCCTTAAAAAAAAAAAAAAAAAAAAAAAAAAAAAAAAAAAAAACACTTGCTAAATAAAAATAGCAGTCATTATTGAATGCCTATGATATACTACAAAGTCACATTGCCTTCAGCTTAACCTTCAGTTTTAAGCTTGTAGTCCTATGTTCCCATCCCTAAGTCAGCTGTCTGGAAATGGCAAAGGGGATTCGAAAGGACAGGAACATTTGAATTCAAAGGCTTCATTCTCTGCTCCTATGTCATTTGCTTTTCTCCCCAACAAAGCATGTGCAATAGATTTTAACAGAAGTCTCAGGCAGCCTTTACTATAAGCACAGCTAAGGAACCCTGGTATGGAAAGGATTCTACCCAGCCCAAATTATCTCTATTACACACCTGAATTTCCCTTCACAAATTCATTCACTTAAATTGAAAATTGGTTGTTCCTAACATCTCTTTAACTTATGTAAACACATGGAGAGATAATAAATGAATCTCCAAGGACATCAGCTCCAGAATGTTTGTCTGTTCTGTTCAACTAACAAAGCATTAAGAACCTGTTTGGTACAAGGGCCTGAATTAATCCAGCCAGGAAGACAGAGATACTGGAGATACACCTCCTAAGACCCCTCACAATGAAGAGCTATCTATTCGTAAGGAAAGGAAGGGTCACTGTGTTTAAAAGCACAGGGTACTTTCATGTCAATTATACTAAAAATAGCATTGTCACGTGATGGAAAAAAATGTCTCATCAGTCAGATCTCAAAACAAATGTGAGTGCATACAAGTTAGGTGACTCTAATTTTGTTGTACACATTCTACTTTTAAAAGGGGAGGAAAAGAGAAAAGTTGATTGGATCTGAATCTAAATTGAACCTAATACCCACAGCTGATACTGATGACTTTAATATAAAACCTTTCTACATTCCATTTTATTTTTATCAGTATATATGGGGAAAAAAACAAAACAAGCAGGAGTTTACATCATCTACTTATTCTGAATTTATTTGCTTAATTCTATATTCCATAGATCTTTAAGAGAAACTAGTAGGAATAAGACTGACCATCACTAAGCATAAAAGTATTTGTACTTACTTAAAAAATAACAGATTTACAATGTGACATAAGCTAGTGCAATAGAAGAAAGGATATATTCCATTCAGAGTGTCACTGAGCTATTCTTCCTGCTTGCCTATAATGGAATCCAGACTCGAGCTGGTGTCTGGAAGCTCCTACGTACAGCTTTCGCTCACAACTACAGTAAGTGACACAGCCTAAGTCCGATCAAGAATTTGTGTATCAGTCAGCACCTCTGGCTCTCATCTTGCAACCATCTAAGGGAAAAGAGCTGAGACATGAGTGAATTGAATAACTCAAGATGACAACAGAAGCACTGTCCTGGGCATAGGATTAAGATAATGTCCCCTGTGGGAACTAAAGGAGGCAGAAATGCTTATGGGCTGCTGCCAGAAAGGAAAGACTTTTCCCCATTACAAGTAGCTTAGGCAGGTTTATTCAGACATCTGCTTCCCCGGCAAGAGCAGTCCTGCTAAGGCTGAGTTTTCATTTCTCCCTGGTAGTATCCTCCTGACACTTATTATAAGTCAAGTAGCAGTACAGTACTCTCCTTGGGGAGAATTCTCTCTCATTTGGACTGTCATATGAGACGGAAGGCTGAGAAGGGATAACGTTCTTACTGGAAGCTTCTTCTCACCTTCTCCAAGTCAGAGAAGAGCAAGGGCATGAGCTTGCAAGTGGGAAGAGCTGCTAAATAGAGCTACTGTGTTCTGCAAAAGGACCACCTCTCCAGCTATGGTTCTCTAAACCTGCCTTTAATCACTAGACTCAAAGGATGCTGAAAGTGAACACTACTGTACCTTTTACATATTCAAGGAGATGAGATTCCAACTTTAGATCCAGGCAATTATTCAGCATTATTACATAAGCAGTCTATTGCAAACGGATTTGCCTCTTGCTGTCTCCTACATAATAATGACTTCATGAAAAAGCTCTAGTTAATGAGATGTATGTTGGTAAGTAACAAAAACCCTAGTTTTCTTTTATATATGAAATCAATTAAATGAAACCAAATGAACCTACTTCCTATCCATTTATGCAAGGTCAATAGAGAAGGCATTATACCAACTGAAAATATTCTGTGGTAAATTGTTGGCTAATTAAAACAGCAAGTCATACAGGCTAGTTTGTTTCTGCATACTACTCCCAAAAAGCTAAATGTTAATTTAGGTTGTTTTTTGTTTGTTTGTTTGTTTGTTTCTTTGGTTGGGGTTTTTACATTTTATATATGTGATTATAGTATTTTTGTATTTGCATGTGTATGTGTATATATGCACATGTAGAGGTCAGAGATGAATGTCAGGCCTCTTTCTCAACCATTTCCCACATTATTTTCTAACACTGGCTATCTCTCTGAACATGAGTTTGTACTGGCTAGTTTTGTGTCAGCTTGACACAGCTGGGGTTAGCACAAAGAAAGGAGCCTCAGTTAAAGAAATGCCTAAATGAGATCCAGTTGTAAGGCATTTTCTCAACTAGTGATCAAGAGGGAAGACCCAGCCTAATGTGTGTGGTGCCATACATGGGATGGTAGCCCTGGGTTCTATAAAAAAGCAAGTTGAGAGGACTGGAGAGACTGCAATGCAAGTAGCCAGGGCACAGAAAGTTCTGGACCAAGCACCCAGAAAGCACACCATCCGTGATTAGTTGAAGTGAGCAGGAATTCTGCCATAGGACCTCAGTTTCCACCCGGCAGGCCATTCTAATAACTAATAAAGTAGATTTTCAAACAAAAGTTATCAAAAAAGAAAAGAAAGGACACTTTTTACTCATTACAGGGAAAATTTATCAGGAGGAACTCTCAATCCTTAACATATATGCTCCAAATACAAGAGCACCCATATTCCACAATGATAGTGGGAGATATCAACACCCCACTCTCATCAATGGATAGATCATGGAAACAGAAACTGAACAAGGATGCAGTGAAACCAGCAGAGGTTATGAAACAATTGGAATAAATAGAAATCTACTGAACATATCATCCTAAAACAAAAGAACACATCTTCTCAGAAACTCATGGCACCTTCTCCAAAATTGACTATGTAATCAGTCACAAAACAATCCTCAAGTCTGTTCTTTTGTGACATGTTACCTCACTCAGGATGATATTCTCTAGATACATCCATTTTCTTAAGAATCTCATAAAGTCATTGTTTCTGATAGCTGAGTAGTACTCCATTGTGTAAATATACCGCAATATTTGTATCTATTCATTTACTGAAGAACATCTGGGTTCTTTCCAGATTCTGGCTATTATCAATAGGGCTGCTATGAACATTGTGGTGCATGTGTCTTGGTGTACGTTGGAGCATCTCTGGGGTATATGCCTAGAACTGGAATAACTGGGTGTTCAGGGAATACTATGTCCAATTTTCTGAGAACCCACCAGACTGATTTCCAGAGTGGTTGTACAAGCTTACAACCTCACAAACAGAAAAGAAGTGTTCCTCTTTCTCCACATCCTCTCCAGAATCTGCTGTCATCTGAATCTTTGATCTTAGCCATTCTGACTGGTGTGAGGTGGAATCTCAGGGTTGTTTTGATTTGCATTTCCCTGATATCTAAGGATGACGAGCATTTACTTAGATGCTTCTTAGTCATTCCATATTTCTCAATTAAGAACTTTTTGTTTAGCTCTGTACCCCATTTTTAATAGGATTGTTTGATTTTCTGATGTCTAACTTTTGAGTTCTTTATATACCTTGGATATTAGACCTCTATCAGATGAGAGGTTGGTAAAGATCTTTTCACCATCTATTGACTGTTGTTCTGTAATTTTACAGTGTCCCTGGCATTACAGAAACTTTGCAATCTCATTAAGTCCCATTTGTCAATCTTTGACCTTAGAGCATGAGACACTGGTGTTCTGTTTAGGAAATTTTCTTCTGTGCCTATGTATTCTATGGTTTTCCCTACTTTCTCATCTAATAGTTTCAGTGTACCTGGTTTAATGTGGAGATCTTTGATCCACTTGCACTTGAGCTTTGTACAAGGAGATAAGAAAGGGTCTATTTTCATTCTTCTGCATGCTGAGTGCCAGTGGGACAAACACCATTTGTTGAGTAGGCTGTCCTTTTTCCATTGAATGTTTACATCTCCTTTGTCAAAAATCAGGTGACCATATACGTGAGGGGTCCTTTCTGGATCTTCTATTCTATTCCATTGATCCACATGCCTATTTCTGTACCACTACCATGCAGTTTTCAGCACAATTGCCTTGTAAGAGAGCTTGAGGTAAAGGATAGTGATTCCCGCAGATGTTTTCTTGTTGTTGAGGATGGTTTTGCTATTCGAGGTCTTTTGTTATTCCAGATGAAATTGCACATTGCTCTTTCCAACTCTATGAAGAAATGGGTTGAAATTTTGTTGGAGATTGCATTGAATCTGTACATTGCTTTTGGTAGGATGGCCATTTATAAAATGTTGATCCTTCCAATCCATGAGCATGGGAGATCTTTCGGTTTTCTGAGATCTTCCTCAATTTCCTTCTTTAGAGGTTTGAAGTTCTTGCCATACAGGTCCTTCACTTGCTTAGTTAGAGTCACACCATGGTATTTCATAGATTTGTGACTATTGTGAAGGGTATCTTTTCCCTAATTTCTTTCTCCATATGTTTGTCCTTTGAATATAGGAAGGCTACTGATTTGTTTGAGTTAATTTTGTATCCAGCCACTTTGCTGAACTTGTTTATCATCTGTAGGAGTCCTCTGGTGGAAGTTGTGGGGTTGCTTAAGTACAGCATCATGTCATCTGCAAATAGTGATGTTTTTACTTCTTCCTTTCCAATTTGTATCCCTTTTATTTCCTTTTGTTGTCTACTTGCTTTCTATACTATGTTGAATAGGTAGGAGGAGCTTGGGCAGTCTTGTCGAGTCCCTGATTTTAGTGGGATAGCTTCAAGTTTCCCAACATTAAGTTTGATGTTGGCTGTTGGTTTGCTGTATATTGCTTTTATTATGTTTAGGTATGGTCCTTGGATTCCTGTTCCTTCCAAGACATGAAGGGGTGTTGGATTTTGTTAAAGGCTTTCTCAGCATCTAGTGAGATACCCATGTTGTTTTTTTTCTTTGAGTTTGTTTATATGCTGTATTACATTGATGGATTTCCGTATATTAAACCATTCCTGCATCCCAGGGATGAAGCTTATTGATCATGGTGAATGATCATTTTGATGTGTTCTTGGAATCAATTTGGATTTTGTTGAGTATTTTTGCATCAATGTTCATAAGTGAGATTGGTTTGAAGTCCTCTTTCCTTGTAGGGTCTTTGTGTGGTTTAGGAATGAGGGTTATTGCAGCCTCAAAAAATGAGTTAGGTAGTGTTCCCTCAGATTCTATTTTGTGGAATAGTTTGGAGAGTATTGGTATTATGTAGTCAATAAATGTCTGATAAAACTCTGCACTGAACCCATCTGGACCTGGGCTTTTTTTTGGGGGGGGGGGGCTTTTGATGACTGCTTCTATTTCTTTAGGTGTT
Source organism: Micromys minutus (assembly GCF_963924665.1). Lineage (NCBI taxonomy): Eukaryota > Metazoa > Chordata > Mammalia > Rodentia > Muridae > Micromys > Micromys minutus. The sequence continues at coordinate 10,124,836 of NC_137952.1, forward strand.
ATGGGATTATTTAGCTGGTTTACCTGGTCCTTGTTTAACTTTGGTATCTTGTATCTGTCTAGGAATTCATCGATTTCCTCCATATTTTCCAGCTTTGTTGAGTATAGGCTTTTGTAGTAAGAGCTGATTATTTCTTGAATTTCCTCAGTTTCAGTCCTTATTTCTCCAATTTCTTTTCTGAGTTTGTTAATTTGGATACTCTCCCTTTACCCTATAGTTAGTCTGGCTAAGGGTTTATCAATCTTGTTAATTTTCTCAAAGAAACAGCTCTTGGTTTTGTTGATTCTTTGAATGTTTCTTTTTGTTTCTATTTGGTCAATTTCTGCAAGGAGTTTAATTATTTCTTGCAGACAACTCCTCTTGGGTGTATCTGCTTCCTTTTATTCTAGAGCTTTCAACTGTTCTTTCAAGTTGCTAGTGTATGCTCTCTCCAGTTTCTTTTGGAAGCACTCAGAGCTATGAGTTTACTCTCAGTACTCCTTTCATTGCACCCCATAGCTTTCGGTATGTTGTCTGTTGGAATTGCTTGCATCTGTGACTCCTGATTTCTTTTTTAGGTTTTCTATCTCCAGGGTTGTCTCTTTTAGTGTTTTCTTTATTGTTTCTATTTCCATTTTAAATTCCTTCTTCAATTCCTGTGAATTGAATTCTTAAATTCTGTTTTCCTCTAGTTCTTTGATTTCTTTGAGTGTTCTTGTTTCCTCTTTAAAAGCTTTATTTCTTTATGCTTTTCCTCCCATTCTTGTTTAAGTGAGTTATTCACACTCTTCTCAAAGATCTCCATCATTGTCTTGAGGTATGATTTTAGGTCTCAGTTTTCTTTTTCTGGGGTGTTTTTCAATCTGCTGTTTGCTGTGATGGGAGAGCTGGGTTCTGATGTTGCCAGGTTGTCTTGGTTTCCAATGGGTAAGTTCTTTGCTTTCCTCTTGCCATCTTGTTGTCTGTGATTATATGTGGTCTTGTTGTCAGTGATTGCTTCCCATCTCTCCTGTGTACCTGGCCTGTGTCTCTGGATCTCCGCTGTTTTATGTGGCAAATGACCTGAGCCTTTGGTCTGCATGCAAGGATCTTCCAGGCGGAAACTAAGTCCCTATGGCAGAGTTTCTGCTCCTCTGGACCAACCAGAAGGCCGTACCTCCTGCATGCTAGGTCTAGCCCTCTCTGTGGCCCAGCTACTCGAAGTACAGGCATGTGTCCCTGGATCTCTGCTGTTCCTGGTGGCAAATGGCCTGAGTGTTTGGTCTGCACTCGATGGTTTTCCAGGAGAATAATAACTCCCTACTCTAGGGTTCCTACTCCCCTGAACCAATCGGAAGGGGGGGAATGCTTTCTGCACGCTCAGCCCAGACCTCTCTGTGCCCTGGCTACTAGCAAAGCAATCTCACCAGGCCTTTGTTCCTTATTGCAATTTTTATATTTAAGAATTTGTAAAGACTATGGTACTCTTAAAGTTATTTAGAACTTGGGGATGAACAAGGAAATAAGGGTTGAGGCTTAATAGTGATGTGTTTGTGTGTTTAGTTGACAAGGGGTCAATTGTTCTGGTTAGTATTGTGTCAACTTGACACAGCTGGAGTTGTCACAAGAAAAAAAAAAGCTTCAGTTGAAGAAATGCCTCCATGAGATCCTGCTGTAAGGCATTTTCTCAACTAGTGATTAAGCGGGGAGGGCCCAGGCCATTGTGGGTGGTGCCATCCCTGGGCTGGTAAGCCAGGGTTCTATAAGAAAGCAGGATGAGCAAGCCAGGGGATGCAAGCCAGTAAGCAACATCCCTCCATGACCTCTGCATCAGCTCCTGCTTCCTCACCTGCTTGAGGTCCAGTCCTGACTTCCTTTGGTGATGAATAGCAATATGGAAGCTGAATAAACTCTTTCCTCCCCAACTTGCTTCTTGGTCATGATGTTTTGTGCAGGAATAGAAACCCTGACTAGGACAGTGTTCGATGATTTAGCAAAATTATTGAAGCAACAAATCTAAGGAACTACACTGTCTCCATAGCCCTGGTGTTAGGATTTCAGACAGGCATTGTGTTTACAACTTTATTAATGTGAGTGGGGGACATCAAACTCAAGTCTTCATACCTATGTAGAGAGCAGCACACATACAGCCATATTCCCAACTTTAGAAATAGGTTATTTTGAGAGAAGAAATGGCACTAAATAATAAAACAAAATAAGTCAAATGTTTTTCTATAAGGTTCCCTTTTATTGACCAGGACCTTTTCAAAGTCATCTTCTCATAATGACTTTCTAAAATATGCATTGGAAAGTATTTCCTTATTGAGATGAGGGTGCACCTGTGTGTGTGTGTGTGTGTGTGCCTGTGTTTCTGTGCCTATATATGTGTGTAATGGGTATTTTGAAATTAATACTATGACCACAATACCTGACAGAAAAATAATGTCCATGGAAAACATTTACTCAGGTTCATAATTTAACAAGATTGTGAAGTCAGTGTGGACTAGTGCAACCCAGGTCATGGCAGGTCAGGAAGAAGAAAAGGAAAAACTGTATATACACTCTGGATGTCTCCTTGTTTCCCTGTAACTCTATTCAGGTCACATGACCATGTAACGGCGCCACCACATTTAGGAAGTATCTTCTATTCACCTACATGCTTCTCAATCAACTTAGGTTTACCATCAACTTTAACAATTCTATGCTGGGGAGATGAATCAGTGTGAAAAGCACTCACTGCATACACATGAGAACCTGAGTTTGGATTCTATTGCCCATACTAAAGAAAAAGGTTTGGATCAAAAGGACCTATAATATTTTGCTCCAGCTAATATAGTTGGATCAGAAAACTCCATCCTCGATAAAAGACCATATCTGAAAAGATACAGTGGAGAGTGATTGGAGAAACGTAGCCTCAGTCTCAGAGCTCACTATGCACACAGATATATGCACAATCATCTGCACACATTTATGCTTGCGCACACTTACATGTGTATACATGTAAATAGAAAAACTGTTCATAGGAACAGTCACTTCAGTGGAATAACACTAATGGACTGTGCAGATAGTTCATTTCTTTGGGCTCATAGTTTATGAACTCCAGATAAATGTTATCCACAGTGATAACATCAAGTGGAGTACCACGTTCGTTCCCGGAGTCACAGGCTCACTGACAAAATTAAACTAACAATAACACCTACTTCAGAAGGTATTCAGAAAGATTAAGTGAGAAAATGCCAAACAATAATATTGTGCACAGTCTATAGTGAGAGCTATGCTTGTTTTAATGGGTTCTTTAATAGCTCATTGTTAAGCTATGTGTAATACAAAATTGAATCTGAAATTACTGTACCAAAAATAGTGTAATTTAGAACTCAGTCTACTTAAATCACAGAACAGACCCACTGTATTCCAAAGAATCAATTTCCTTTATCATCTTATTCCCACTCACTCTTTACTGAACTAAAAGGTGGAAGATTGAAGGATGGTATTTTGTACGAAAAGCAAGATAGTGGATTTTAGAAGGCTTTCTCAAGTTCAGAGAACCACACCTGACCTACAGCCAACAGAAGCCACTTTAGCCAAGAACAAGTCATGAGAAAAACTTTAACTTTCTTCACTTCGGTAATCAAGCTTGTGCGGAGGCTACATTTTATGCCAAGTGCTAGTGTTTTACTTCTTTTTCTCCCAAAACTCTAAACAGCTCAACTTCGATTTAATCAAATAGAAGAAATTATATGGATACTTCTCAAAATTCTTAAGTGCCAAGTTTCAGTGGCTGTCAAAAACTCAAAAAAAAAAAAAAATAGAGTGAAGACTTTCAAGGGATATTTAGTGAGCTCCTATTTTCAAAACAAGCCTATTTTCAAAGAAAAACATTTCTCTGGCTTTTGAAATAATCTATGCTTCAGTTAATTTTTTCATTTAATAGAAAAATTAGTAAGAAATAAATTCTTCTACTCAGAAATTATTGCAAATGTATATAACATACAATTTTTTGCCAATCAAATATATACAGAAACATATAACCACAAACTACTTTGCAATAGAATTATTCACTAAACAGGCAATTTTTTTCTGTGACAGTAACTATGGGTTGAAGTGAGCTTTATCATCTTAAAGGATGCTACTGTTACTCACTATATTGAAGTTTTATTTTATTAAAACCTTTGCACTTTACATCAGGTGCTTTACATGATGAGGAGGGTTTACATGTGTCTCCAGATGGACATTTGTGTGTGTGTGTGTGTGTGTGTGTGTGTGTGTGTGTGTGTAACAACATAATGGTATACAGAAAGACAAGAGCTTACTACTGGAGCATATTGAAAGATTCTTGATCCTTCTAAAATGCTGCTCAAGACAGACACAAACCATCCTTATGTTTTTCCTGCTTAAATATAACCTTTCTGATATTATGAAGTTGGTCTGAGTCTTTCATCCTCCTACCAGCCTCTCTATTGTTTGTATCAAATATGGAAATAGATTCATATGTACTTACATATGTCTAATTTCTGAGATTGGAAAGTACTGATTTAAGACTAAATGCTACTCTGCAAAGGATAAGGCAGAGACTCTCCAGTGCCTTCCAGGTGAGTTCTCAACATGCCCTAAAATCCTCTCTAGATCCAGAGACCAGCTAAGGAAACGAGGCTTCCTCAACCCCTGTCTGCTGCTGCCCACACTGAATGTCAATGGCTTATTTGTAGCCATAGGTATCTCACTCCTTCTAGAGGTTTCCATGGGGTTTCTTGCCTCTGCTGAGACTAAAAACGTAGCAAACACTGCTTGGTACATGAACACAAACTACTGTTCATAAGTTCCAATGATATCTGTGAGTAACATTTGATAGCCACTCATCTCCGCCTCTGTTTTCCCCAGCTATGCATGCTGGAGTGCAAACTCTATACTTTACCAGTTCAGACGGGTACCTGAAATGCGTTTGTGTGTTGTCAAAATCTGCAGTGAATTTAAGGATGAGTAGGTGCTAGGACAGGAGATCAGCAAGGACACAAAGAAGAATCATCTCTGCTAGATGGGATCTAACAGTGTGTGCTAAACTGCCACTGCCTACTACTTCCAACAGTTTATCAACTCCTAGATAAAGTAGAGCAACCTTTTAACATAAACCTCAAAGGCTGATATCACCAAACCACAGCTATCTCGGATAAGAGCCATCTGTGTATTAGGGAGAGCTCCAAGTATATTTCACATAGTAACTCACAGGATTACTTGAAAACAGTTTGTTTATTATCTTTTTGTTAAGATAATTTTCTCATGGGATAAGTGGACCTAGTTATCAATTCAAAAATTTGGGTTCAGAGAGTAGTTTTAATTGTTTCCATAGACACTCTCATTTGTGCATATACCATATATACATATATGCATTGTATGTCACAATATACACGTATACCACTGTACATATGCCACACACTATCTGTGTGTGTCACTCCACATGTGCACATCTGTAGCTTGTATACATAGATCATACAAACCCACCACACAACTTACACTATACACTGCACAAGCCCAGCCATATCACATACTTGACTCACTTTACAGATATGTACCATATCTATGAATATATCATATAAACACATAGCTCATATTTATCTACTACCACACACACACACACACACACACACACACACACACACACACACACACGCATGCATGCATGTGTTCCCCACCCATTGCTCAATGAAGTATAATAAAGAAGAGAGTAAATTTTTGAATTGAATTTCAAACCACATCCAGGCCTGCTCCTGCTTCTATGAGGTACAGACTTCAGCATACATGCTTCTGGCTGATAAGGCAAACATCCATCAGAGGTGTGCAGACAAAGACATGCTGATGTATCAGAAGTGTTCTGCCTGTGTGCCTTTCTAGTGCTCAAGGGTCTCTGGAAGCTTTAAGCTCAATAATAATTGCTCAGATGACTGGAAGCTCACAGCTTACTCTTACTCACAGAGTACTTTTCCTGGCAGGAAACATGGTCTCCATTCTGTTTCTCCTCCCTGGTTTTTTTCACCCACAGTGATGCTCCTTCTATTTCATAGCAGCCTCTGCTGCAGCTGGATTTCTCCATGTATTGTCTGTACCTCCTGCTTGGCATTTTGATACACATGCTACCATACTGTTAGCTATGTCAAAAGATAAAAGTACTGCATTATATTCTGGAGACCCTGCTACTCATTTATTATTCAGAGGCTGTCATAGCTTTCAAGGGATAACCAAGCAGCAATTATTGACTTTGAGGTTCAAAATAGGATTGTGAAACTTGGAAATAAATGGAATCTCAAAAGGCGGATGCTTTTGATTTGTTAGATTCTATCTTTTTGAGAAAAGGTTTGCTGAGTTCTAAAATCTTGCCTTCGGCTTTTAAGAACTAATACACGGAAGATATATAAAGTTTATTTGATAAGCACAGTTTCAGAATAAATTCATAACGACATAAAAGCAAGTTTGCCATCTAAAATAGGGTAAATTGCAATGTCTGTGGGAGAAAAGGAACATCACAGAGAAATAGTAGCTCAAACAGGAGGGTAATATACCTACTCGTTTCAGTTATAAGCTCGAATCCTTACAGAAAGATCTGTAAGTCCCAGGGAGCACACCTTAAGTGTGCCTCATTTTCAAGATGCAGTCATAGATGCCCTTAAACAGAGAAGGCAAGAAGGCTTTGTGTCTGCCAGGAGGGCAGTCTGCCTCCATCTAAGGACTGTGGGTTTCCCATACATTCCCTGGCAGTTATGAGGAAGATCTGCTGGGAAATGTTTAACAACTCGCTCTCTTAAAAATAAATTTTCTCCGAGTTTTAGGCCAACAAAGTGATTCCCCCAAAGATGTCAGTGTTCTAGTCTGCAGAGCCTATGTGAATGCTTCTTCATATGGTAAAAAGAATTCTGGAATAAATGAAGGACTCCAGTGTTATTATAAATTATCAGATGCAACAGAATCTTCACAGGATCCTTGTTTAGAATGAAGGATTGCTGAGTCAGAAAGAATGACAGGGAGGCAGGGTCAGAGGGGGAGAGTGAGTGCAGAAACAGGGGAATAGACATGCCACAAGGAGAGAAACTCGAAAAGGGTATGTTGCTAGTTTTGAACAAAGAGACAGACACATGTACCAAAGAATGCAGGTGGTTCCTAGCACCAGAAAAAAATGGTTTAAACTTCTGGAGGAAGCATGCCCTTCTTAACCCTGACTGCCAAAATGTTGACCCCCTAAAACTGTAAGATAGTAAATGTGTGTTGCTTTATGACATAGAGTTTATGGTAATTTGTGGTCATATATTATAGATTTCCAAAAATGTGAAGAAATTGGTGGTCTAACTTGACGTTTAAAGGTGAAAACACTGAGTACAAGACGGAAATCAATTTTACCATCAACTACTGATTTGGGTTGGTTGTCAATATATGACTGACATGGTTGAGCAGGTAGGACTTTCTGTATCTCAGGAAGTCCACGAAAAATTTGATAGAAGTAGAGGTCTGGTAGAATCTTAATTAGTCAGATAAGGAGATTGGGCAGTGGGAGGAGAGGGTGGAGCTAAAAGTTTTAGAGAAAGGAGAGAGTGAGAGATGGAGAAAAGGGACTGAAACAGGAGAGACAAGATGGAACTTGAGGGAAAGGATGAGCCAGTAGCATGTGGTCCTAGGTCCATAAATAATTGGGATTTTCTTAGATAGACAATTAAATGAGATAGGGCACATCTGTCCAATCTACGTGTGTATCTTGGACCCAATTGAGTTTTGAGTTCTCTATGTGGGCATTTTGGGGGTTGAAGATTTACTGCAATACATCTGGCTGATAAAGTACAAGCCTCTGGAGTTTTCCTTTTACAGGGTTAGGAGATGAGAATCAGCAGGGCAGATGGCCTGTGAAGATACAAGATTTTTGGTAGCAGCTAAACACAGGAACCTGGGAAGACTCTGCCTTGCAGCTCTCCATGGGGGTAGCAAGACCACCAGGGCTGAGGCCTACCCATCCTTAGCATAGACTGGTTTTTATAATTACATGCTACATTCAAGACTCAACCTTACAGTCATGAGGTGACAATACTTCAACAACTACTCTTTGGAGGTTCAAGGCTAGGAAAGACCCACAGAGTTGAAAGACAACACCCAAACCACAAGCAACTAAATGTGTCCCTGCGTGGGTGAAAGATATCCAGAGCCAGGTGCTCCCTAGACTATAGGCTGCACTGGCTCATCAGAATCTAGGGGGAAAAGACAGGGTGAGAAAAACATGACTGTTGTCTTTTAGTTTTAATATTGTAATATAATTCTAATATTTTCTCCTTCCCATTCCTCTCCAATCACAAGCAATATACCATTTTTTGCTCTTTTTTTTAAAAATCAGGGCCTCTTTTCATTAATTGAGCATATACATATATTTCTAAATATAATCTATTCAACTTGTATAGTATTATTTGTATGTATATTTTCAGAGCTGACCATTATTACTGGATAACCAGTACATGTATTCTCCCCTAGGGAAAATTATTTTCCCCACACTCAACATTCCTAAGTTGCTGTAGCTCTTGGTGTGGGGTTTAGGCCTAACGGGTTTTCCTCCATCCACTTTGATAAATCTATTCATGTCTCTCCTGTTAGGTTGTTAAGTTCATGTTTGTGTAGTCATGTTGTTGAGACTATGGGTACAATTTCTGACAATCCTAAGAGACAGGGTCTTAGAGAAAACTCTCTCATCTTCTGTCTCTTACCAATCTTTCTGCCCCTTCATCTACAGTGTTCCCTGAGCCTCCAGTGAGGTAGTTGCTTCTAAACGTATCGATTGGAACTGGACTCCAGAACTTTCTACTTAGATTGGTTGTGGTTTTCTGTAGAGGCCTGTTGCAAAGAGGAGTTTCTTGGATGAGAGGTGAGGACTACACTTACACATGATATAAGGACAAATATATAGGATGCATTAGGGATTGTGCAGTTTGAGCAAAGTGGTGGCTGTAGGAAGAAGCATAGAGGTTGGCTGCTGAGCAGACAGAGATGACACTATTAGTCTTGGGCACTGGATGTGAAATGAGGGCTGGACCTGGAAGGCCGGGAAGGCATGAAGACTCTGGAGAAACACAGGGTAAGTCTCCGTGTGGCTGGTTTTAATTCCTATATTCATCTCATTTAAGTCATTTAACTTCTGAAATGTCGATCAAAGCAGGTTATCCAGATATAACTGTGTCTATAACACAGGCTAGAATAGGGAGGGGCTCAAACAGAATTTAAGGTTTTGATCTAAAGGAAAAGGATACCCGTTGTCTCCTGCAAATAATATACAAGAACACCAGTAAACTTTCAAAGTCTTCTGCTGCCCCTGCGCTATCAAATCTTAAAGGGTATTGCAGTACTGACCAACAGAAAGAACCAGAGAGTCGGCAAAATTGCTCTTCCAAACAGTCCACCACCAAGACAAACTTTTCAATACTATAGATTCTGTCTTAATTTGTCTTTATTGTAGGGTAGACAGTTATGTTTCTTTAATTCCCTGGAGAAGAGTAAAATTTGTAGGAAACTGGAATCTATCATGCATACATACATACCTCTCTGGAGACAGTTTTGGAATTAACTTAGGTAAAGCTTAGGTAATGGATCCAGGTACCTACTAACTGTTGTCTCTGTGCCTCAGTTTCCTGACCTCTGCATAAACTGATGATTCAGTGGGGAGTATTAATGTGATCTACACACATAGGCTGCATCCTCCTCTGTCAGTTAGTAGAAGTTCTTGGAGGATGTGAAAGAGACTGCTATGTTTTTAGTAATCATACAGATTAGCAAAGCCTCTGAAGAGCAAGCAGAACCTTCCCAGGCAGCTAGGATGAAAATATAAAAGCACTGATCTTTCTCCCTATATAATTACCTTTTAGGTAAAATAAAAAGTACCAATGTAAACCCACATCTTTCTAATGTATCAAAGGAAAAAGCACCTTCTGCATAGAAAACCATGTCAAAAAGCCCCTGAGTTTACTCTGTTTGTGGACTGAATAAGACTTTTCCATGGTAGAAGTGATAAGACATTATCAGGTTTCTGAATATCAAACATCTGAAAGCACTTAGCGATTTCCCAAACATATATTTCAAGGATAAAACCTTTCATGTTCAAAGAATCCACTTAGTATTCAACAAAGATGATCAGAGAATAAGGCAATGGAATGATTCTGCCTCAAAGATGATATATTAAGATGGACGTGTGTACATACCAAAGTGTTTGAAAAAATTAGAAGTATGAAGAACTGAAAAGGATACTCCACAAAATGTACAAGTGAAGACAGTGAAGAGGTCTTTACATGCTGCGTTTCTCATTAATAAAAGAATGGAATGTGATTGGAGAGAGATTAATAAAGCATGTCTACAAACAAGAATGTAATGTTTAAAAACAGAGATTCTAGACTCAAATCCTCTAAAATCTAGCTTAAGGTCTATCGTGCCCTCAACCTCTGTTTTTCTTGATTTGCTTATGAATGAAATCAAGATAATGGCAATACTTTTATCACATGGCATTGGGAGGGTCAAGAGAATAATAGAAAGATAATATTTTACCTTATACATTATTAATAACAAATGGCTACTATTCTTATTTAAATAACCATAAAAAATAAACTAGAGTTATGCTGTCTGTCAAAGTATCTGATAGCTATATTAAACCACTGTATTTCAGTATAGACTAATAAGGGCTAAGTACAGTTATCTACTTGGTTCCATGGTACCAGGGGTCACGTGCCATTACATTGCAAAGGTAATTTCTACCATTACATATACCCTGATCTCTGCACTAAGGGGCAGATGTCTAACTCTGGAAGATTTTTCATTTGACATAAAGGGATAAATGTTTCTCTTCCACAGCTTTGTTTTCCTATAGGGTAGAGAAATGACTGAAATGGTGCTCTCAGAGAAATATTTAAGCCCACCACTCCCTCAATTCTGGCATGTTCTATAAATGGATATTGGGTTGCTTCCAGCTGAGCTGGGTTGACTTCGAGTAGTTCCCACTAAGTGGGAAGGATAGGTATGGGTAGATATATACATAAAGCAAATTATGACATGAACATGTTTTTAAACTATAAGTATCATTTGCAATGAATAATCATTAAGCAAATTGGGGTAGGGGGAGGAAAGGTCTAGAAAAAAAAATTGTCCTTTGGGGTTAGCAACCCTACAAGGAGAACAGCAATATCAACGAACGAAGACCCCCAAAGCTCCCAGGGACTAAATCACCAACCGAAGAGTACACATGGAGAGACCCATGGCTCCAACTGCATATGTAGCAGAGGATGGTCTTGTAGGGCAACAATGGGAGGGGAGGTCCTTGGTCCGGTGGAGGCTTGATGCCCCAGGGTAGGGGAATGCTAGAAGGCTGAGGTAGGAAGGGATGGGAGGAAGGGGAAGAACCTTTATAGAAGTATGGGGAGGGGAAGGGGATAGGAGGTCTAACTGGGAAGGGAGATAACATTTGAAATGTAAATAAAATAACCAATGAAAGTAAAAACAAAAGTCACTACACAAGTGACTTGCTGGCCCCACTTGAATTCTATATACCTACTTGTCCAATCTATGGAAAAAGCTGTAGATGAAAAATCAGAAAGCTGAAAGGATATATGAAGTAATTCTTTGAAAATGCATACTGGAGCTAGAAAAATAATAGAAGCAGAACAAATAAATATCTCCAAGTAGCAAGGTTGTGGGGTGTGCAAATTTATACAGATGGGAACTTCTATTTTATTCATGAGCATTCTGTAATTCTGAAGTGCCAAGAATTCACTTTCTTTATTGACTTCAGTATACTTAATCATGGATGTGTTGTGATGTGTAACCAAATATACTTTGGAACTAAGGATATATTTGCCAGCTCAAGGAAAAGAGATGAATTTGTCTGATTGACATTCTCCTGTGGAGTTAAAGGATGTTTTTCTTGCCAAGTTGCTTTATCTGTTGAAGTGCCTAAGGAATAAATTAATGCTGGCTACGGGCGAGTCTGTTATAATTACACTGTACCACTTACTATGCATACCCTACCTCAAAGAACTATGATTACTTTATAGTAATGATATAGGCCAGCAAGAATTTTCAGTCAGTAAATGGGCATCTCATCGAGCCTACCAGTATGCTTGATCCCTGGAACCGGTGATAAAAGGAAACCAATTCCTGAAAGCTGCTCTATGTGCCTTGATGTACCACCATCAAGCCCAAACAAGCACGGGTGCACACTCTCTCTCTCTCTCTCTCTCTCTCTCTCTCTCTCACACACACACACACACACACACACACACACACACACACACACCAATCAATTAGGGTGCTGATATAGCCATGAATATCCATAAAACAGCTAGAAAGCCAAGCTTTTAAGGAAGGAACTAGAATAGATTTGTCTTTACTAAAATCCTTACTTGATATTAAATAAGAATTTTACTCAAATACAAAAATTAGTCAAACACCTAAATTCTGTCACATATGAAACGAAAATTTAATAAGTCTTACCTTGTGATACCATTTTATATAATGACCTTGAGGAAGAACTTTTGCCTTCTTAAATTGTAAGCTCTGATAATTTTACCACATCTCCAGAATTTGCAAACATCAATGTTTAATTTTAGATTATGCTCATCAAATTCAAGAAATTCCCTATATTAACTGACAACCTTGTTTTCCATTTATGTGTGTTGTCACTTTCAATTCTTGCCTTCAAAAAGTTTATCTGTTCATCCATAAATACCATATTCCTTGTTATTGCCAAGTAATAGTCTACTTATGAGTTGACAGATATTTACACTGTTTCTATATTTTGAATATCAAAAAATGTTGAAAGGAACATTTGAAACAAGTTTTGTGTAACCATAAAATTTCATTCTTCGAACTTGTGAGACATTCAGGCACATTTTGCATAACCTGATCGCTATGAAAGTTGAAGGCCTTCTCTTGTATGTATTAGTTATAAACAAATTCACTTTTAAAATTATTCTTTAGAAAAATGGTTGTTCAAATCACTTACCTACTTCTTGTTTGTTTGCTTAACCTTTAACTTTTGAATTATAGGACTCTAAAAGTATTTTAAGGTAATTCTACATCTGGTACTTCATTGTAGAAATGTGTTCCCCCATGCTGTAAGTTGGCTTTGCAGTTTAATGCTTATGAGAAACATTTTATCTATGTTTTTCTTTTGTTGCTTCTATTTCTATATGTATCATTTTTTGTATGTGTCACATCTGAGAACTAACTGCAAAACTAAGGTCACAAGTGCTGACACCGATCTTTGTTTTCCTCTCAGGGCTTCATATGCCACATTCTTACAGTTATTGCTTACGGTCTATTTTGAGTTAAAGTAGGGTCCAAAACAAATATATAAATATATACATATATATATACATATATATATATATATATTTAATAATTGTATAATATATATATTATATCATATATCATATCATATTATATTATATTATATTATTATATTATATTATATTATATATTATTACAGACAAAATTTCCCCATTGAATTGCTTGGCTCTCTTATTTCAATATTTCAAAACTTACCTGTCAAGATTAAGAGTTGGTTCCTATTTACTTTAATTAATGACTACCATAATGCAAATATTTCATTATCTTAATTACAGTGGCTTTCTATTGAGCTTTGAGATTAGAAAATATAAGTAACTCTCTAGTCATGTGCTTTTGGAAAATTGCTTTGGACATCCTGGGTCCTTTCTGCCTCCAGTTTCATTGTATGATTTGGGTACCATTGGATGCCAAAAGTGGTGAACCTAGATATAAAACTCTGTTGAAAAGTAAAAATGACTTTGGAAAAAAAAACACTATACAGGAACTTTTACAATGTAGCTTTTTATTTGATGAAAGAAAAAAATATTTTAACATTCTAATAGATTAATTTTTTTCATGTGTGGAATGTCAAATCTCTTTAAATTCAAAGTCCTGATTTTATATACACATTGCAAACCTGAGGGGTAAACTATGAATCATGATAGAAACACCTTAGATTATTAAAAAAATTCATCTACTGTATTCTATGAATATTCATGGGCATCTGACAAACATAATAGATATGAATCAAGATATTAGTTGGCAGAATTATTTCTTTCACTACATTAAATAAAATCCTATTTTAACCAAACAATTTATTAAAATTCTAATTATTAACTGGCTTTTATGCTATTGGTATGAACATATATTTTTATTTTGTGTAGAGTCACTTAAAGTGAAAACTGCTGAAATGATTAAAATAGCTGCATTGAGTAGAACATAAAAGCAATATTATGTATCATGTCTTGCATTCTATATTTTTATTTTTATACGTTATATATAATATAATTATATGTTATATATAATTATATACAGACTTATATATTATATCAATTAATACATATTAATAAAGAATATATAAAAATAATATGCCAATTATTACTTAATATCAGTTATTTAATTGGACTAAAATTAACATTTAAACGTATAACTGTATAAACTATTTCCCCATCCTAAAGTAGAGTCATAATACTGTACATGAGAGTTCACAATCACTCCTGCTTAGATTTTGTTTTGTTATTCTTTCTTACTCTCCAAATAAACTCTCTCGCTTTAGCTTACTATGTCAGATGTTAAAATTTAAATTTTTAAAGTGTCTACATAGCTTGTACCATCGATTGACTTGAAAGAGTATAAGATAAATAATATATAATCGTTGTTTTCTTAGGGCTTCACTCTCTAATATTCTGCAGACATTGGATAATCACGGTGCCATGCAGAAACTGCAATGACAGACTATAAAACTGAGTATATGAAGCAGGGCCGGGCTATTCGCCCCTCAGGAAAGCATCGTAGAGGTGAGGATTTATAGGCAATGGGGCAAGACTTCGAAGCTGGAGACACACCTGTGCTCATCTGGTACCCTGGAGAGCAACAAGAGCTGTTGCTAACTCAAAAGTAAACAACATGTTTCACGGTGATAAACCTATGGACGAGTTCTTCTCTTTCAGAAACTGTTCTTAAGATGCAATGGAACAGAACTACAGATTTAAAAAGAAAAAAACTAAATATGATCTCTATCACCTCAAACAGAAAATAGGATTCCAAATTACAACTGCGATTGTTTGTTAAGTCTCATCCAAATCACTGATGCTTCATAAACCCTCTGGATAGCCTACATTCACTGACTCACATCCATAGAAATTAAATTATAGACATGAATACTTATTCCTAATAATGTGTCTATATATATAATATATATACATTACATATATAATAATGTATATATATTCCTAATAATATGTATTTTTATAATATAAGGTATCTCTTTTTCTCTATTTATGATGATTTGACAACATATAAATAAAAAATGGTACTGCATTTTACATAACATCAAACTAATTACCACTTTATTTTAAAAGTATGTAAGCCAAAATGCTTTCACGATTATATTAAATAAGTTAGATTTTTAAAGACAAAAGGAATGTTCTTAGTGATAAGGAAACAGAATAATTATTCAATCACATAATATAATGATTACATATACATATATACATACACATGTGCACCTAATCACAGAGATGCAAGGTTTATAAAACATAAATTTTGTTTGAAATGAAACATAAACATAAATTTTCAGAATGGAATAAAACCTACTGTCAAAAGACAATGAAACAGATGATCATCGAGACAAGGAAGACCTATGATTTTTTTCTTTTATTGGATATTTTGTTTATTTACATGTCAAATGTTATCCCCTTTCTCAGTTTCCCCTCCAGAAGACTCTTATACCATTCCTCCTCCCCCTGCTTCTATGATGGTGCTCCCCCACCCACCTACTCACTCGCTCCTGCCTCCCCACACTGGCATTGCCCTACACTGAGACATCCAGCCTTGACAGGACCAAGGCCCTCTTCTCCCATTGGTGTCCAAAAAGACAATTATGTGCTACATGTGCAGCTGGAGCTATGGGTTCCTCCATGTGTTCATTTTTGTTGGAGGTTTAGTCTCTGGGAGCTCTGGGGGTCTGGTTGGTTGATATTGTTCTTATAAGGTTGCAACCCCTTCAGCTCCTTCAGTTCTTTAGTGAGGATATTTTCATTAAGACTATTCTCTTACCACTATGATCTCCTCTCTTGGTGATTTCTAGCACACAGTGGACATTTTGAACTTCAGATACATCTCGTTTCAGAGGTTTACAGTTATCACTAGTTTTCAGGCTACAGCTGCTTTGAGGATTCCCCTCAGAGCCCTCAGTGCCAACACATCCAATGTCAGAAATACAAAGCTACAGAGTACATATAGAGGTTACTCAATGTGGATCTGCCCTACAGCACCTGGCAGTGGAGTTATATAGGTCATTGGGGAGAAGCCATATTTGAAATAGTAAAGCCTGAACAAAAGAACTGTAAAATTGTTACCACAGAAAGAGAAATCATTTCCTTTCAAGAAAATGTACAATAATGTGGAAATTGTAATTATAAAAAAACAGCTAGTTGTGTTTTATTTTATTGGTAGGAAAATAAATTTCCTATTTTTATTAGTAAGAAAACAAGGAATGAATTATTTCGGTTTTAAAATACACCACTAGAGTGCTTACCCTATAAATATTAAAGTAAAGCTATGAGGCAAATAAATATATTTTAAGCTTCATTACTACTGATAGTGAAATCATGTTGACTACAATATTACAAAAAGTGTAGTTTATAAGAAGACACATTCAAGATGTGCAACAAACCTTATGTGGAAAACAGCACTATGAAGTTGGATAGTGTTGTTGGACTGCCATAGAAAACATCAAGAGTTAAATGGCTCAAATTTTTCTCCTTCTCCTTCTCCCTCTCCCCCTCCCCTCCCCTTCCCCTCCCCCTCCCCTCCTCCTCTTCCTCCTTCTCCTCCTCCTCCTCCTCCTCTTCCTCCTTCTTCTTCTTCCTCTTCTTCTTTTTGTCTACCCAACGGAGGTTGTTATCTTCCATCTCCACATGACCTAATTTTGATGGGTTTATGATAAAGGAAGAGACAGAGAACTGTCTTTTCTCATAAAGTTCTTAATCTGACTGCAGTCATATATATATATATATATATATATATATATAGATAGATAGATAGATAGATAGATATAGATATAGATATAGATATCATATATACATCCTTATATATTTCTAATTACATTCCCAAAGACCACCTCCAATTGCCATCATTGTAGGTGTCAAGGCATCAAAATTATATATTTGCCCAAAAAGAAAGGAAACAGAAGCATTCTGCCCATAATATATGGTTGTATGGGGTGAATAATTTAAAATATTATTATACATTTAATTGTATTTTACAACACTTTAACACTGACTAAAAGCATATTATAACAAACATATAAACCAGAAAGCCTTTTGCTATTGTCAAATAATATCATAGATAATGTTCCATGCTATGTAACTATTAGAATTTGAGCACAAACACACAATAATATATTATTACAAGACATTTCAATAGCCATGTCTATAAGCAATAGGAATTTTTAGCCTTCATAATCATGTACGTATGATTATATATTCACTGTGATTCCATATACTTAATACATACAACTTTCTCCAGCAAACTTTTGCACGTGTTTAATTTATAGTCAACATATTCCATCCAGTCCCATCATGATTTTCTCTCTTTAGTGCCCTATGTCAGAAATCAGTCTATCTTCATCCATGACTGCTTATTTCTGATGGCCTCACAACTCACTATGGTAGCCTGGCTTCTTTCAGGTCATTCCACCAGCAAACCATGCTTTTCTACGTGTACATGTGAGGCACTGTTCCCAACTGAATTATTTTCCATGAAAGCTCTTGCTCCAGTATGAATAAGTCAGTATGTTAAACCCTTGGGGTGGGGCTCAGTAAAAAGGAGAACCGGCCCCACCCCTCCGAAATACAACGACAAGGACAGACAGCACACCTCTTCGGACCTGGAATGGGCTTGCTATCAGCTGAGAGATCTGCCACATTGCCATGGCATGTGGAACTTTATTCTCACCCTGGGACTCAGTGGAAGAGTAATTTCTTAACAAACGCCCCTGCTGAGGTGAACAAAGGATATTGATCTCTGTAGCTGGCACTGAAATCTGGAGCTGGTGTATTGCAATTTTTAAACCTTCATTTCTAAACTCCAAGTTGATGGTTTGGTGTCAAGTACAGCAGAAACCTTTTCTATCAGTAGCTTTACCTAACAGACACAATATACAAACCCTGAATTTACAGGAATACAGGTGGTTACAGCTCTCCGGATATTTTGTTTGCTGTAAGTTTAGAGAAAGCATTACCATGAACTACCCAGGCTTGAAACAAAAAGCAGAAGCACAAAAACTTAGCCCCTCCCACAAAAACGTACTTTAAGGTTACTGATTACCCACCTCAGTTCAACCACTCCTCGAATCCCACTATGGCCTATAACTCTTCACTATCAAATCCATTGTTTTAAACAATAATCTATTACTTAAGACAAGGAAGTAAATATAAAATTGTAAAAATAATTTTATCACCGCCTTACCCCCCAAAGAGATAGAACTTCATTGCCTAACATTTAGACTGATAAAGTTCATTGGATAAGAAACAATGGTTGAAGTTAATGAGCTATTAATTGGTTCAGATGACTATATGAATGATTTAGTTGTATAATCAATGTCAAGTGTCCTCTAAAATCTGGAGGCCTTTTTCATTAACAATTATTAATGTGGATGAGTGTTTTGTTTCAGGTGTGGTGATCAGTGTACAACCTATAGGAGTTCGGTTTCTCCTTCCTCCTGGGATTGAATTTAAGTTACTGCCATGTAGACACACACTCATCTCATAGGCCCTGAGGTCTTGTTCTTCCCTCCACCTTATCATCTACTATCGGTGCTACTGATAATGCATTGAGTCAGTCTGATCCGCCTCTCCTCACATTACATACTACCCTTTGGTGGGCTGGTGGTCCTGCACCTTGCGCTCCTCATCCCATTGTGGGTTGTCCTTTCATGGTGTGGTTCATACTGACTTTTAAATAATAGGCTATTTAATTTTACAAATTTGGGCAGAACAGAGCTCGGCCCATCTGCCACCCGGACCAGCAGTTCCTAAAGTTTTAAAGACTGGTGAGTAGAAGATCTGGGCAGCCAGGGAGCAGAGAGATCTCTGCGGAGTGCGAACGGAAAGCGCTCCCCTGCCCTGCAGGATCCAAGGACCAGGAACACAACATTGGAACATATGTTCCAACTCGGTGACTCTGGGGCAAGGAACAGAACTCCGCCCATCTGCCACCTGGACTAGTGGAGATCAAGGGACACAGACCAGATACAAGGGAAAGGGAACTCACAACAAGATGGCAAGAGGAAAGCGAAAGAGTATATCCCAAGGAAACCAAGACAACCTGGCAACACCAGAACTCAGCTTTCCCATAACAGCAAACATCGGAATGCCAAACACTCCAGAAAAGGAAGAAACAGACCTGAAATCATACCTCAAGATGCTGATAGAGATACTTAAACAAGAACAGGAGGAAAAGCAAAAAGATTCAAAAGTTTTAAAGAGGAAACAAGAAAAACACTCAAAGAACTCAAAGAAATAGAGGAAAACAGAACCAAAGAGATGAAGGAATGGAAGAGGGAATTTAAAACGGAAATTGACACAATAAAGAAAACACTAAAAGAGATAACCCTAGAGGTAGAACAATTAAAAAAGAAATCAGGAATCACAGAAGCAAGCATTTCCAATATATTACAAGAGAGGGAAGAGAGAATCTCGGGGGCAGAAGACAACATTGTAAACATAGACAAAAGAGACAGAGAAGATGCAAAAAACAAAAAGCTCCTAACCCAAAATGTCCAGGAAATCCAGGACACAATGAGAAGACCGAACCTAAGGATAATAAGAATAGAAGAGGGAGAAGAGTATCAACTAAGAGGCACAGTAAATATCTTCAACAAAATCATAGAAGAAAACTTTCCTACCCTCAAGAATGAGATGACCACGAGCAAAAAAGAAGCCTTCAAAAGTCCAAATAGGTTGGACCAGAAAAGAAATTCCTCCTGACACATAATAGTCAAAACACCAAGTGCCCAAAGCAAAGAAAGAATACTAAAGCAGTAAGAAAAAAATGTCAGGTAACATATAAAGGCAGGCCAATCAGAATTACACCCGATTACTCAACAGAGACTATAAAAGATAGAAGAGCCTGAACAGACATCATGCACACCCTAAGAGAGCACAAGTGCCAGCCCAAGCTGCTATACCCAGCAAAACTATCAATCACCATAGATGGAGAGATGAAGATATTTCAAGACAAATCAAAATTTACACAATATCTGACCACAAACCCAGGACTACAACAAATTATAAGTGGAAAACTCAATACAATGAGGGAAAATACATCCTAGTAAAAACAAGAAAACTCCTAAACAAGAAAACCAAAAGAAGAAAAAGACACAGACACAACTCACCACACAAAAGTAATAATAGCAGGAAACAGAAACAACTATTCCTTGATATCTATTAACATAAATGGTCTCAACTCCCTAATAAAAAGACATAGGCTATCAGACTGGATACATAAACAAAATCCAGCATTTTGCTGCATACAGGAAACTCATCTCAGAGACAAAGACAGACACTATCTCAGAGTAAAAGGGTGGGAAAAAAAACTTCCAAGCAAACAGCTCCAAGAAGCAAGCTGGAGTGGCTATTCTAATATCGAATAAAGTAAATTTCCAACCAAAAGTTATCAAAAAAGATAAGGAAGAACACTTTTTACTCATTACCAGGGAAATCTGTCAGGAGGAACTCTCAATTCTTAACATATATGCTCCAAATATAAAAGCACCCACATTCATAAAAGAAACCCTACTAAAGTTCAAAAAATACATTTCATACCACACAATAATAGTGGGAGACTTTAATACCCCACTCTCACCAATGGACAGATCATGGAAACAGAAACTGAACAAGGACACTGTAAAACTAGCAGACTCTTTGAATCAACTAGAATTAATAGATATCTACAGAACGTATCATCCTAAAGTAAAAGAATACACCTTCTTCTCATTACCCCATGGCACCTTCTTGAAAATTGACCACATAATTGGACACAGAACGAGCCTCAATCGATATAAGAAGACTGAAATATTCCCATGCATCCTATCAGATCACCATGGTCTAAGGCTGGTCTTTAACAACAACAAAGACAACAAAAAGCCCACATACACATGAAAACTAAACAATGCTCTGTTAAATGATAGCAGGGTCAAAGAAGAAATAAAAAAAGGAATTAAGGATTTTCTAGAATTCAATGAAAACGAAAACACAACATACCCAAACCTATGGGATGCAATGAAAGCAGTACTGAGAGGAAAACTCATAGCCCTAAGTGCTTCCATAAAGAAACTGGAGAGAGCTTATATCAGCAACCTGACAGCACAGCTAAAAGCCTAAAAGACCTAGAACAAAAGGAAGCAGATATACCCAAAAAGAGTAGACGGCAAGAAATAATCAAAATTAGGGCAGAAATAGAACAAATAGAATCAAAAAGAACCATTGAAAAAAATCAACAAAACCAAGAGTTGGTTCATTGAGAAAATCAACAAGATTGATAAACCCCTAGCCAGACTAACTACAGGGCAAAGAGAGAGTATACACATTAACAAAATCAGAAAGGAAAATGGAGACATAACAACTGAAACTGAGGAAATTCAAGAAATCATCAGATCCTAATACAAAAACTTATACTCCACAAAATTGGAAAATCTGGAGGAAATGGACGAATTCCTAGACAGATACAAGATCCTAAAGTTAAACCAGGACCAAGTAAACCTTCTAAATAATCCCATAACTCTAAAGAAATAGAAGAAGTCATCAAAAGCCTCCCATCCAAAAAAAGCCCAGGTCGAGACGGGTTCAATGCAGTATTTTATCAGACATTTATTGCGGATATAACAACAATACTCTCCAAACTATTCCACAAGATAGAATCAGATGGAATACTACCTAACTCATTTTTTGAGGATAAAATAACCCTCGTACCTAAACCACACAAAGACCCTACAAGGAAAGAGAACTTCAGACCAATCTCACTTGTGAACATTGACGCAAAAAAACTCAACAAAATACTTGCAAATGGAATCCAAGAACACATCAAAACGATCATTCATCATGACCAAGTAGGCTTCATCCCTTGGATGAAGGAATGGTTTAATATAAGGAAATCCATCAATGTAATCCACCATATAAACAAACTCAACGAACAAAATCACATGGTCATCTCACTAGATGCTGAGAAAGCATTTGACAAAATTCAACACCCCTTCATGTTAAAAGTCCTGGAAAGAACAGGAATCCAAGGTCCATACTTAAACATAATAAAAGAAATATACAGCAAACCAAGAGCCAACATCAAACTTAACGGTGGGAATCTTGAAGCAATCCCACTAAAATCAGTGACTCAACAAGGCTGCCCACTCTCCCCCTACCTATTCAACATAGCACTGGAAGTCCTGGTTGGAGCAATTAGACAGCAAAAGGAGATCAAGGGGATACAAATCGGAAAGGAAGAGATAAAAACATTACTCTTTGCCGATGACATGATACTGTACTTAAGTGACCCCAAAAATAGCACCAGAGAAATCCTACAGCTGATAAACAAGTTCAGCAAAGTGGCTGGATACAAAATTAACTCAAACAAATCAGTAGCCTTCCTATACTCAAAGGACAAACATGTGGAGAAAGAAATTAGGGAAAAGGTACCCTTCACAATCATCACAAAAACTATGAAATACCTTGGTGTGACTCTAACTAAGCAAAAGAAGGACCTGTATGACAAGAACTTCAAACCTCTTAAGAAGGAAATTGAGGATGATCTCAGAAAATGAAAGATCTCCCATGCTCATGGATTGGAAAGATCAACATTTTAAAAATGGCCATCCTACCAAAAGCAATCTACAGATTCAATGCAATCCCCATCAAAATTCCAACTCAGTTCTTCATGGAATTGGAAAGATCAAGGTGCAATTTCATATGGAATAACAAAAGACCCACAATAGCGAAATCCGTCCTCAACAACAAGAAAACATCTGCAGGAATCATTATCCCTGACCTCAAGCTATATAACAAGACAATTGTGCTGAAAACTGCATGGTACTGGTATAGAAATAGGCATGTGGATCAATGGAATAGAATAGAAGATCCAGAAATGAGCCCTCATGTATATGGTCACCTGATTTTTGACAAAGGAGCTGTAAACATTCAATGGGAAAAGGGCAGCCTATTCAACAAATGGTACTGATCCAACTGGTACTCAGCATGCAGAAGAATGAAAATAGACCCTTTCTTATCTCCTTGTACAAAGCTCAAGTGTAAGTGGATGAAAGATCTCCACATTAAACCAGATACACTGAAACTATTAGAAGAGAAAGTAGGAAAAACCTTAGAACACATAGGCACAGTAGAAAATTTTCTGAACAAAACACCAATGGCTCAAGCTCTAAGGTCAAAGATTAACAAATGGGACTTAATGACATTGCAAAGATTCTGTATGGCTAAGGACATTGTCAAGAAAACAAAACTGCAGTCAACAGAATGAGAAAAGATCTTTACCAACTCCACATCAGATAGAGGCCTAATATCCAAGGTATACAAAGAACTCAAAAATCTAGACACCAGAGAATCAAATAACCCTATTAAAAAATGGGGTACAGAGCTAAACAAAACGTTCTCAGCTGAGGAATATCGAATGGCTGAGAAACATCTGAGGAAGTGCTCAACATCCTTAGCCATCAGGGAAATGCAAATCAAAACAACCCTGAGATTCCACCTCACACCAGTCAGATTGGCCAAGGTCCAAAACTCAGATGACAACACATGCTGGCGAGGTTGCGGAGAAAGAGGAACACTTCTCCACTGTTGGTAGGGTTGCAAACTAATACAACCACTCTGGAAATCAGTCTGACGATACCTCAGAAAATTGGACATAGTACTACCTGAATACCCAGCTACTCTACTTCTGGGCATATACCCCAGAGACACTTTAATACACAACAAAGATATATGCACCACAATGTTCATAGCAGCTCTATTTATAATAGCCAGAAGCTGGAAAGAACCCAGATGTCCTTCAGAAGATGAATGGATACAAAAATTGTGGTACATTTACACAATGGAATACTATTCAGCCACCAGAAACAATGACTTGACCAAATTCTTAAGAAAATGGCTGCATCTAGAGAATATCATCCTGAGTGAGATAACCCAGTCACAAAAGAACAGACATAATATGCAGTCACTGATAGTGGGATGCTAACCCTAGAGGCTCGCACTGCCCCAGAAACAACTAATAGACTGTATGAAGTCCAAGAAAAAAAAGAATACAAAACAAAAAAAAATAGTCATGCTCAATCCTTACCCACCAAGAACACATTGACAAATTCCAGGTTGTACCCTGTATTACATGTTCTGTCTGCTCATTGTAAAAAAAAAAAAAAAAAAAAAAAAAAAAAAAAAATCTTTACAAACCAAGAAAACTTAGACTATTTCCAGGTTGCATCTTATTTTATATGTACTTTATGCTCATTGTAACTGGTGAGATCGTTATCACAGTATCAAACCTTTTAAAAAAAAAAACAAGTACTAACAAAAATGTATTGTATAATTTTATGCAAAAAATGCTTAAAATCTGTACATTTATCTTTGTTTTGTAAAATAAATTTGTTAAAAAAAAATAAAAGCAAGATATAACCAGAAAAAAATTTTTTACAAATTTGTACCCTGCACCTTTAACTGACCTTCAAGGCGCTTAAGAAGAATTTAGGAATTATATTGTATGTATTCCAATTGCTTTTCAGATCGTGTCTCAAATAGACTGGATTTGTCTCAGTAGCAGCTTCCTTCAAGTATACAGAAACAGGCTTCTCACTGTTTTAAATAATGTAAGTGAAGCCCAGCAAATACAGGTCTAGGAGCATTTTAACATGTCACAAGCAAAGCAATAGAACAAAAAGTGCAGCTGCTGTGTCATTTGAGATACTATTTGTAATTTTCATTCTACTGGCAACTTTGAGAACCATAAATCAAATCAAAGTCCTCCAATGTTGCACATTTAGTATGTTCTGGAGAAGACAAAATTACATCCATAACACATTTCTCTGCTGTGAGAGAATGTTTCTTGTAAGAAAAGAAATTGGCATCTTGAGTCCTCCACTAATTCATTTAGTTCCCATGCTTTGAAGAAAGTGAACCATTGCTAGCTCCACAGGTGGCCAAGGAATGGAGTTGTTATTGTGTGGCTTAGTGTTCTACAGCTTACTTGTTTGCTCACAGCTACGGATCCGGTTGTAGCTTATGGATTTCTGTGCTTTTTAGATACGTCTACAAGTTCATTTTAACTGGAATGCCCAAGTCTTTCTCTCTCCTTCCAGCCTTTTCACTGAGACAGTTTTCCAGATTCACATACAAAATATATCATCTCCAGGAACTGCACACTAACTGGCTACTCTAGAGCTGAAAGCAGAAATAGGTAGCAAAGGGAGAGATGCCCAGAGACAAAATCAGCCTAGGGAAAAGATTTGCTTTTCACTCAAAAAATTGGAAGTCCTGGACTTAACTCAAAGGAAGAAATTTCTCCCACATTCATGCTACATACTGAGAAGATTTGTTAAGGACGAAGATACAGCACGTGATTAAGTGTGAAATCTTCGCCTAACTTTTAAAAAGACTATAGTACACCATAATTTACCTCCATTGGGTAAATCTGGAGATACAGCATATGAGAATTCACAAGTCATGGCACTAAATTGTTTATATGTCTGTCTTCTTAGTGACCTCAATTTATCATGAGCAACCATTAGGAACAGCTAGGCTTTAAGAGTAGACAATGCAACCAGTCAAGGCACTGAGGTGGAGAGGGTGACTGGGAGAAGGAGCTCCTTCCTGTAAGCAAGTTGAGGGGGAGGAGGGAGGGGAGTGGGGGGAAGGGTATAACATTTGAAATGTAAATACAGAGAATACCCGATAAAATTGAAAAAAAGAGTATACGATGCTTCTTGTAGTGTTCCAAAGGCTATATCTGTCCAGCTATATTTAGAATGCTACTGGAACTCAGAGGAAAGAGTAAGTGATAAAAATCCAGTCAGGTCAGAAGGTCCTTATTGAAGTGGGTTTTGAAGATGGAGGGAGAGAGAAAAAGGGCTTTGTAATTGCAGGGACAGCCTAAGGCAATACACAGAGGTGTGAAAATATTTGTTTTATTCAAGGACAGATAGTTAATAGCAGCTACTTCAGCAGGGCCAAGAAAAACTTAAGGGGTGAACTATAAACTTAATACCTGACAAGAAGGTGCAAAATTCTTACACTCCTTTATTTCATATTATATGCAAACTTTTCTTGTGCCTTTCTTGTCAACTCATAGAAACTACTGAACCACTATGCTATGTGACTCTTTCTATGAGATCATCCAGGAAGCCCAGTGCACATAGCAGAACTCCAAAGGGGTCTTGGTCTTCCTGATACAATGACATATTTTTAGTTTGATTGTTGTCGTTTTTTAGCTCATAGTTAGTTCTGCACAACAGTTCTGTAACAGATGAGATACTCACATTGGGTGTGTTCCAGGAGCTCATAGTAGTTAAATTTCAGAAATCTATACAGAGCATTCTTCTGCTATCCAAGTCACTGTGTATGATGTAAACATGCATGTGCCACAGGGATCCCCTCAAGCCTAAGATGCTACTTAACCATATAGAAATTCTTCCCATAGATAGGAGCATCTGTTGAAGTGCTATCTCTGCTCTTGGTCTCCTTTCTTGGGACCTGAGCACTTTCTAAATCTTCAAATCAAGTCCATGGACTCTGAATTACCCAAGTACAAATGCTGTCACAACCATAAACCTAAAGCTCTCAAGAAACATAATGCAGTAGTTACTTTTCTCATTGTCATGATCATGTGCCTGACAAGAATGAAGAAAGGATATAATTAACTAATAGTTTCCTTATACTATATTAGGGCTTACGTTAATGGTTATTAATTTTTATTAGGACCTAACATTTTCTGGATATACCAATATAAAATATAGTTATGAGCAATTTTAAGTAAAGATAAATTTTAATTTTTGTGGAAGAAATAATATCTATAAAAATATCTATGATCTAAATCCTAGAAACCATGCATATGGTAACTTCTGTAGCAAAAGAATTTTTAATATTATGCACTATGAAGTGAACCCAATAAGTTCTTAAAATCAGAAAATTTTCATGACTCTGGTCAGGCAGATATAGAAAAATAGAATAATGGAAAAGGATTAGAGTTTTCACATTGATGAGTTTCATGATAAACTAATTGGGTTATGAATTAACACATAAGAATATGCTGGAGAAACAAAAATAATATTTTCCTTAAGAAGCTCTAGAACTAATTTCTTTTATTTGAACCTAATAAGATGAGAGTAGTATTAAAATTCCGGTACATAAAACTATGAGATAATAAACTTATATTTTAAATCACTAAGTTGTGGTAGTTATCTAATAACTACAGCAGATTTTTGCATAGATTTAACTGTCAAATTCCAGCTCCAACAATGTGTTCAGTTACCTAAGGAGGGGAGGTAGAGTCAGCAATGATATAAGGCAGACACACACACACACACACACACACACTTGGTGGATGAGGCAAGCAAAGCTCCAACCACTTTCAATACATATGTATACACGTGTTTGGCAGATGTAGTTTATCTGTGAGAAATAGAATTGTGCGCTTGCTTCTGAAAAGCCAAAGGGAAGATTCAGGCACTACGTATTACAATTGGAAGGTGTTCTACCTTGGCTTCTGTTGCTGTGATAAGCACCACAACAAAAAGCAACTTGAAGAGAAAACAGTTTATTTGGCTTACAGGTTATAGTCGTCATGGAGGGATGCCAAGGCAGGAGCTTGAAGCAGAACCACGGAAGAGTGAGGCTATCAGGCTTTCTCCCTGCTCAGCCTCCTTCTTAGAAGCCTAGATCTACCTGTGTAAGAGCAACACCATAAGCGAACAGCTAAGAAGACATCCCATAGTATGGCTACAGAACACTCTGATTAAAGCAATTTCTCAGTTGAGGTTCCCCTCATCCCCAGATGACTGAAGTTTGTATCAAGTTGATAGCCAAAACACTGACAGAGAGAATAAAACAAAAGCCAAGCTTCTGGGTAGGTCTCTATAGACAGACTAAAACCAGTGTCAATGACCGTGAGCTTACAAAGAACTTTATATGATTTATAAAACATACTTATTTCCTATTCTTTTTCTGTGTTCAATACAGATATATAAATAAGATGGCAGACTAGAGAGGTTAACTCCATTCTGTGTTTTTCCTAAACTGGTATAAATAGAACGGATGTATTTTTTTCTGACGATCAAGTGAAGGGAGCAGACGTGGATGCTGAGCATTGTGATGTCCAAAGCCCACCTAGTGAGAAGACAACAATGGGGCCAGAAGCAAGCACGGTCCAGAAGTGATCAGGAGGCAGGGGAGGTTTCCAGCTTTACCAAAGTCCTGAGTAGACGAGGTTTAGGTGTTATATAAGCACAGGGTGAATTAAATGTATTGTGCAGTGTGAGTCTATCCTGTCACAGACGCCATTGTTAAAATTTAAACCCTACATGGAGCAGTAGATTCTTTAACATGACAAGGCAATGTACATGAAATATTTTCCTTCTGAAAATTCCATCGCATCCCCACAGCTAGTTTGTAGTTTAGTGTAATTGTCCGTGTAACTTCTGCAAGAACGAATGTCCCTTCCAGCTCACCTCACACACTGAATAGTTCCCCTGTGCCAAACCTGTCAGGAGATAAAGAAATCACTGCAAATAATTTAACATCTGTCACTTGTCACACACACACACACACACACACACACACACACACCATATAAACACACTCATCACACACATGCACACACACATACCACCACCAGCACAACCAACAACGACAAAAAAAAAAAAATAAAGGACAACACATAAACTTTTGCTTAATAAACACTTGTCAGTTGAATCAAATAGCAATAGAAAGGGAGTATGTTGAAATGCAATTATTGATCTTCAGTTAAATAAAAGAAATGCATGCAAGATAGGTGAGCACACTATTTTTAAAAAACTGACTTCTCTCCCAAGGTTTATCCACATAAATTGTCAAGTTTGTTGGACATAATCAACTTTGCAATTTCAATAAAAATAAGCAGTGCTGATTCTGTCCCGACACCTTATCAATAAGGAATGCTCTTATAAAATTTCTGCACTTGGTAAAACAGATATGAGACTTCAGGCTCCTGAAATATTTGGTCCCTTCCTAATCCCTTCTGGCACTTTTAAAAACCACAGTGACAGGAAGGACTGTATCGATCTCTTTCATACTTGTAATCCCCATGCCTCAAACTATGTAAATATTCATAAGGAAGGAATAGGAGGAAAAAAGAAGGAAAAAGAAAAATAAAATATACAGACAAAACAGGGTCATGTGCAGACAGCCTTAGTGTTAGATCCAAAGTGGGCCCCCAGTACCACTGACAGTGTTATAAATGAATGTCTGCGCTCAGTCAGGCTGCACTCTGACCTGGGTAAAAGAAAGAATTGCTTACAGACAAACAAAGCCTAAATTTAGCATTCCTAAGAAACTGAATTCCGTTTGTCTTGAAAACCCAGTGCATCCTTTAACTGTGCCCTCCAGCAATAAGGCATCTAGTTCCCTATTAACACACCTGTACCACATACCAAAGACCCTATGAAAACCTCTAACTTCCAGGCTGTTCCCATGGTCCAAACATACCCCCTTAAAACTGACTAGGTCCTCTCAGTCTTTTACTATCCTCTTAGTCCCAGAGAGATGGGGTGCTGATGCCTCAGCAGCTTTGAGTTTCCCTAAATAAATCTTTGTTTTTCTCAATGAGTGCTCCCATTTAGTGGTTTCACTGCACCCTTGCTTACCATTATCATGACTTGTCTGGCTAATAATGTCAAAGGTTCTGCTCAGCTCCTATGTTATGGTTTTCAAACAGCAATGATGAAGGAGACAGTGCTCATAAGGTAGATGTGGTGTGTGTGTGTGTGTGTGTGTATGTGTGTGTGTGTGTGTGTGTGTGTATGTGTGTGTGTGTGTATGTGTGTGCTGTGTTTGTGTGTATGTAGTGTATGTATGTATGAGTGTGTGTATCTGTTACATCTGTGTGTAGTGTGTGTGTATATGTGCTATGTGTAAATGTGTTTATATATCTATGGTGTATATATTTGTGTGGTTGTGTGTGTGGTTGTGTGTCTGTGGTTGTGTGTGTGTGGTGTTTGTATGATGTGTGTATATGTGATATGTCTGTATTTGTGCTGTGTGTTTATAAGCACTGTGTGTATATATGAGGTGTCTATATATGTGAGTGCATGTGTAGTGTATGTGTGTGTGGTGCATGTATGATTTTTTTGTGTGTACATGTGTGTATGTGTAGTGTGTGTATAGTATGTGTATGTATTTATGTGTAGTATATATATAGTGTGTGCATGTGCATATTTGTAGTGTGTATATAGTGTGTGCATGTATGTATGTACAGTATGTGTGTATGTATGCAGTGTGTGTATTTGCTGTGTGTGTACAGATGTGTATACATGGTGTGTGCATATGTTTGCTGTATGTGTGGTGTGGTCATATGTGTGGTATGTGTGACAGGTATGCTTATGTGTAGTATTTATGTATGTACATGTGTGTGGTATGGGTACATTGTGGTATGTGTATATGTGCATGTGCCTGTGTGTGTATATGTATAGTATATGTATAATGTGTGTATGGTGGGGATATATCTGTGGTATGTGTGTGCATGCCTGTGTGTGTATTTGTGTGTATGGTGGTGTGTGTATGAAGTATGTGTGTATGTGGTGATGTGGTGTATGTTATACATTTCAAAGATTTCCTTATTGGTTGATGCTTTTCCTCTGTCTGTCTGTCTGTCTGTCTGTCTGTCTGTCTGTCTAACGAATCAACCATAGAACCTAATGAGCAACATAGCATCTTCGTAAAAGCAGCATTTCGTTCACTATTTACCAAAAGAACCAATAATACATGCTGATCATGTGTCAAAGCATTGCTGGCTTCCTTCCTTCCACCCAACCTTTACTTTGGCCATGTATTACCGGTTTCTTACGTTTTGTTTCTCCCATATCAGCCTAACTCTGGACAGTCTCATGTTCCTATTTTACTCAGCATCAGATGATATGGCAAACACACCATTTACCCAGGCAAATCTCTTCAGCTTCTTATTCTTCACACCTTAGTATCTCAGGTTTTGAAGTTCAGTATAAGCAGGCTACACACACCATGAGTTACCAGCCAGGAAGTGGTGCTCACCCATGGCCTCGGCGTCGGCTGCTGCCTCTGGCTTCCCTTCCAGCTGGAGCTTCTCACTTGGCTTCACTCAGTGGACTGTAACTCAGGATTTGCGTGCCAAATAAACCCTGTCCTCTCCAGCTGTTTTTTGATCATGGTATTTCATCCCAGAAATAATAATGCTGCAAGTTAAACAGTAGATGGCATGGGTGGAGGCTAAAGGAGAGAAATTAAAAAGAAAGAAAAGTAAAGAAAGAAAAGGAAGCCGCAGCATGGTTCCAGGTGCCCACCATTTTGAATGAAAATAGCTCTCTCCAATCATAAGTCTTCCTTTCGCTCAGCAGTATTGCCTCTTTGAATAACAGTCCATATTTAGTTATGGAATTTCTTAGATGACCAACATGGATATCACCGCCTGTGGACCAGCCAAACTCTCCTTTACACTATAAAAACCGACTTCTAAAAGCAACCAACACTGACGCTGCTCTATTAAAAGTTATCAGTGTGTTTAAAAGACAAAAATATATTCATATATATTTTAAAAGTTATCATGCATAAGCAGTGTTTGTCTCCCTCCAGTATCTCTTCCCAGTATCCAGTACAATTTATCAATCCTGTCCTGAAACTTTGTCCTCCTAGAATTCCCACGTCACCTCAAGGACCTTCTTCTATAGCTCAGTTCTTCTTTCTCATCTCCTTTAGGGCAAACATTTCCAAGCCCCGCTTTCATCCTGCCTCCCTTCAGTCTCCCTTTTTTTCGTCAATTCTTGCACATTCACGTCCTTCATTTTTTCTGAATAGATCTAAATGTTGACACTAGTGCTCAAAAGAATCCTGCACACTGCACGCCTCCCAAGAGCTGAGCCACCCACCCAGTTCCCGTTTTTCACTACACTCTACTCAAAGCGCGGTCGCTTTAGAAGTGGCGCGTATCTTAATATCAAGAGGCCCTGGCGTTCTCTGTAGTGCCGGGCGTGTTTCCTCTCTCAGAGGCCTCCTTTCTTCATATTGGGCCGTTTCACTCTACTCCCGTTGAGAACACAAAGTAGAGCTCCTTATCACCAGATTTTAGTGCCCCATTCCACTGTGAAAGCACCGCTCTTCAGTCCCTTTGTAAGTCTCACCTTGGGCACACCCCTCTACTCTTCTCAGGCTTTCTATGAACGTGCTTGCCAATGGCTCAGATTTCTCTTTCGAGGGGAACTCATCTCTCAAAGGCTGGCATGCCTGGAATGTCCATTCTTTGTATGGCTTTTCCTCGTTGCCAGCTACTGACAATTGTACAGCAACAACTAAGGACAAAATTGTGTCTAGTTTACAGACCCTTAGCTGGATTATTCTTAAACACAGAGCACAGAATAAATAAGGGTGCAGAATACATGTTTTTCTGATCTA
This sequence comes from Micromys minutus, assembly GCF_963924665.1. Classification (NCBI taxonomy): domain Eukaryota; kingdom Metazoa; phylum Chordata; class Mammalia; order Rodentia; family Muridae; genus Micromys; species Micromys minutus. Next base: position 10,157,514 of record NC_137952.1, read on the forward strand.
TTTTAGGCACAAATCTGTAGTCCTGTTTAATGCTTAGCTCACTGTGGAGAAAAGAAAGATGGAGATGGAGAGAGCTTGTGCTCTGGTTTCATTCATAGAGTTCTTACATCTTTTATTAACTTAAAACACCAAAAGACCAAGAAAACCTTTCTCATTTTCCTCCTGAAAATGACAATATAGCACACCCAGACTCTCATAATTTTTCCCAATTGTGTCTATACATCAGTACCAAAATTAGACAATATAGTAACCTCTTACAAATAGAGGAAGTGTTTATGTCTCCTTAGTAGCATAAATCTATAATTAAATCTACAATTCTAGAACTAATCTAAAGATGGGACTGGAGAGATAGCTCAGTTCAGAATGTACTTGCTTTTCACATATGAAAACCTGAGTTTTGAGAAGATTTCAAATAAGAATGTCAGGTTTGGTAGTATTCACTTGAAACTCCAGGACAGAAGAGAAAGAGACAACCAAATCCCAGCCAGTAAAGGGAAATTGGTGAGATTCAGCACAATGAGTCTTATAAAATATATTTTGATAGCCACCCACACCACCAATACACAAACACACACCAACACCCCGACCCTTCCACACACTTTAACCTAAGAGAGACTTAAGATGACATGACTCAGTTCCAACTCTTATATGAATTAAGTGACCTTACTACCTTCATCTGTCTCTTTACATCGTCACTGGAACTAAGATTTCTACTTAAAGTTCAATTCTCCCTTTACAGCATCTTCCCTTCCAGGTTATGACAACTCTGCTGTAAAAAAATCTCTGTTTTCTGTAAAGGAATTAACCTGAGAGAACATGGGTAGATTGCATATATTGGAGAATGTGGAACTGTGTTCCAGGGACCCCACATGAAGATCTCTGGTCAGGGAGGGGGGGTGGTTCCTACAGCCTACACTGCTAGGTCCAGCTTGGCAGGCAAAGGGCCCGTCAGGGAAGGGAAAGAAGTCTCTACTGCTCCTGTTGACCTGCCTCTGTCTCTGCCGCTCCACAGGATGCCTGGCAGGCAGAGCCAGCAGAAGAGACCAGGGTAGGGTGCAGGGAGCTTCGGGAGAGGGGGTCTCTTGCCAAGCGGCAGCGTTATAGCTCTTAAGATAGAAGCTCTTAAAAGATGGAATAATTCTTGCACAACTTTAATTTCAAACAGGCTATATATATATATATATATAGTTTTGGGATGGTTGAGAGTCTGACAACAGGTGCTTTCTATTGACTTGACCTGAAGTCTTGAGTCTACATCATATGTGGTCACATCCCCACCGGCACTTTATGGGGGACTATGAGGTGCTTGTAGCTGCGTGGGGGGTGATCTCTCAGGAGACTAAGAAGTTCCTGCAGTCCCTTAGGGTCCCCCGGAACTTCACTTATCTGAGCGAGAATCAGGGTACCCTTCACCGTCCGCCAACTGCCCTTCATGGGAGTTGAAGGCACATAGAAACATGTGGCAGGATCTTTATAAGAACTCTACTCTCAAATGACTCTTTCTAGTAAGAAAAAAAAATCCAAGAAATAGTTTCTGAAAGACGAATTTCTACTTTTGCCATGCTAATCTACTGTGTAAAATAAGCTATATCATTATAAAAATTATTTTAAATTATTAAATATTTCAGCCCAGAATTAAATTGCATATATAGGGTATATACTAATATTCTAACCCAAACTCAGTTTAGATGTACCTAATTAACATTTTTCTTTATGCTAACTAGTCATCCGTAATTGGTTGACCGTCAAACACAGCATCCATAATATTTAAATGAATGAAACAAATAGATGAGTCCATTATATCAGGAAGAAACACTTACTACAAAATGACTTCTTGTCAAAATTTTAATCAAACTAAAAATTAGCCTATTACTAGGCTGGCATTTGTTTCCATGGAAACTGGTTGAAGGGTGGTCCCTAAAAGGTTTTCTATTAACTGTGATTCAGCTTACGTTCAGAATCAGTCAGGTGTGGGAGGCAGATAACAGCTTAGCTGAGAACAAAGGAATGGTAATAGAATCGATATGTGCTTCCTCTGAAGACATGTACTGAGGTAGATCTTGAAAGGGTATCTCTGGACAGTTTTAGGCACGACTAAGAGATGATGTGATCTGACCTATAACTGCAGTTGTACCATATGGACTTATCACCTGGATGTTTTATGGGTTCACATCATTTTGCAGTTTAAATTTTCAGACTATCTCTATCACGTCCTCTTTGCTGAGGGGGTTTTAGTGGCCTGGGTAGATGACTCATACAGGCCAGGAAATCGTAAGAGTCCTGAATTTATAACTTTAGAACTCACATAAAAGACTGGCATGTGTGGTGCCCACCTGTGATCTAAATGCTCAAGTGAGAGACAGGGGTTCCCCAGGATAAGCCGGCTATGTGGGATAGCCAAAAACAGTAAGCTCTGGATTCATCTAGAGAACACTGCCTCTAAGAATAGGAGGAACTGGATCAAGAAAAACACCCAATGTCAAGTTCTAACCTTCAAATGAACCTCATACATCTCCACCACATAAGTGCTAACATGTCTACACACATGCTTGCACACCACACATATGCCTACATGACAGAGTGTTGAAAATAACACCTGAATAATTATATGCCAAACCCTCAATCAAAACTGCTCATGTTATTCCATGATAGAGAAAACCACTCTCTTCTCCTGCAGACAATAATAAGTTAGGTTTAGATTAGTATGTGGGGGTTCTTTTTAAGTCTGCTTTTTCTCAGGTTCTCTCAATGGGAGTTTAAGTGTATCCAGGCATAAGGATGGATAAAGAATGTCACCCTGCTGTTAACAAGCCACATGCCTGAAGTGTTAATTTTCTGAACCATCCCCAGATCACTGACAATTGACTATATAAGCTGAGGCCAAATGAGCTTATAAAAAATCATAAAATGTTCACCCTGAAAGAGAATTATGATTTCTAATGAAAACTCATTTTTAAATGTCGGGGTCTACACATGCAGGAAAAGAAAACAGAGCCCTGGTTAAGAAATTCCACTACAACTTCTAGAACATTCACCAAGAACTGATCAGTATGCCAATGCACATCAGCTTGTAAAAGCTATAAGCAAATAATTTGTCTGAAGTTCTATGACTTTTTAGAAAGTTGTACAAAAAGCAATGTTTGCATTTTTCTACAAATTGTGCAGCAAATATATAATGTGTACTACAAAAAAATTAATAGAAGCTGATAGGTATTCAACATTTGTTATTAACAAATGGCCAGTATTATGTTTGTACTAGTCCTGGAGCTAGTATGCAACCACCAGAAATCCCATGTGGCTTGGGATTTCTCCAACCATCCTTTCCCTATATAAAGAATTCTACCTGAACCTGAAAACTCATTAGATAGATGTGATGACGTTATTTATATGTTAACTTGCCTGGGCAATTGTACCCAGGTACATGATCAAACTTTATTATAATTATGTTTATGATAATATTTTAGCTAAAATTTAAATATGAATCTTAAAGTATATAAAGTAGGTCACCTTTTATAACTTAAGATGTCCCACCCAATTAGCTCTAATATCTTGAGATCTTGTAGATATAATCGTGTAGAGAAAAAGAATTTCCTGCCTCCAATTTGAACTGCAACATGAGCTCTTTCTGGGTCTCAAGCCTAACTATGCCCAAAGGAAACAGCACTGTGGGCTCAACTGAATTCCCATCTTTCTGACTATAGATCTTGGTACTTTATGACATCTGTAATTCAGTTTCCTTGGGAACCATGGCTCATGTAGAGTCAGAGATAAGAGAGTTCAGTTCAGACATCTAAGACTCCTCTGAAAATTCCAATCGATCAATGTATATCGTTCATAAGAGCAGCAATACCTATTTCATGCAATTTCATGTCATTTATTCTGCTTCTAATTAAAAAGTTTGAGAAACAGCTGCAACATGACATTTAAAATGCATAAGCAATGAGAAAGCCATAGAAATATTAGCCACTTTTATAATAATGATTGATTCCATTTATTTAATTTTCTTGTCTATAGATTCTTCTACTATATCTTCCTTAAGTCTTTTTAAATAATTAAATAGCTAGTGGTTTAATTTATCACTTTAAAAAGCTATTTTACTTGCTTTATAATACCTCCATCAATAAATTTACCATTATTTCCTATTTTCTTAACTTACTGTTTTTATTTATACTGTAATTTCTAAACATTTTTGTTCTTAAATTAATCTTTACTCACAGTTTTTTATTTCTCCTATAGGTTTCACAATTAGTCACCATTTTGTGAAATAACATTTTAAATTTCACTTTATATATTGAAAAGGGGCTGAAATTAATTAATAATTTTAGTCTTTCCCTTAAAACAGAAAATATGAATGTTGCCCTTTCAGAAGTAATAAAAAGAAAATTAATAACTGCTAAGACTGAAATTCTATACCTAATGAAAATATTCTCCAAAATTAAAAAAAAAAATACAGACTAGACTAGTTTGCTTTTCTGTTACTGTGATAAAATCTGTGACCAAAAGCACCTCGGAGAGGAAAGGGTTAATTGGATTTATGTATCGGATCCATCACAGTCTGTCACAGAAGAAGGTCAAGACAGGAACTCAAGCAGATCAGAAATCTGGAGGTAGAAATTCAAGCAGAATAGAGGGACACAACTTACTAACTTGCTCTTAGATCTTTCTCAGTGTTTTTCTCTTAACACCCAGGACCACCTGCCTAGGGATAACACTGCCCAATGGGCTAGGACCCCCAACACCAATCAGTCATCAAAACAATGACCACCCCCATGCTTGCTTGCCTACAGGCTTAATTGATGGGCATTTTCTCAACTCTGGTTTTTTTCTTTCTAGATGGCAATTTGAATAAGAAAGAAAGAAAAACCCTAACTAACAATACAAAAATGAATTGCACTTGAAGGAAAATATAAATAGACTATTATTTAAAAGCTGACAAAAGTAATAAATTTTAAAAAGTGAAATGCTTCTGTCCAAAGGAAGAAAGGGGACAAAAACTGGAGCGAGACTGAAGGAAGGGCCATCCTGGGACTGCCCCATCTGGTGATCAATCCTGTCTGCAGACACCAAACCTTATACTGTTGCTGTGATCAAGAGGCATTTGCTGACAAGAAACTGGTACGGCTATTCCTTGGGAGGTCACATCAGCAACTGACCAATACAGATGTGGACACTTGGAATCAACCATCAGACTGAACTCAGGGACCCCCGGGGGCTGGAGGAAGGTGGAGGAGGCTGCAGAAGGACTAGAGGAGCTGGAGGTGGATTGCAACCTCACAGGAAGAACAACTTTGGCTGGCCAGACCACCCAGTGCTCCCATAGACTAGATTACTGCAGAGACTAAACTGAGAAATGTACCTGAAGGGATCAATGACTCCAGATACATATGTAGCAGAGGTTGGCCTTGCCTGACAGCAGTGGAAGGGAAGAGACTTAGTCGTGTGTAGATTTGATGCTCCAGCAAAGGGGGATTCTGGCGTGGTGGGGATTGAGAGGGTGGGTGGCTGGGAGAGCACCCTCATATAAGCAAAGTGGAGGGGGAAGAGGGTGGATGTAGGATGAGGAGTTGATGGAGGGGTAACTGGGAAGTGGGATATTATTTGAGATGCAAACAAATGAAATGATTAATATTTTTTAATTAAAAAATAAAAGTAGTCAGAACATGAGATGTTTAAAATGTCTAAGTTATAATCAATGCAATTGATATCAGGTAAATATCAATGCTATAACTTCCTTATTTAAAACATTTGTACCCAGCCTTTGATATTATTGACCACCCACTGTGTTATCAATGTCTTGCTTTTCTTATACAGCTTTTCCAAATTGCAATAAAAATGAATAAATTAAATTTATCCTGAAAAAAAGCATGGCCATCATAGTTACATATTTAAATTTCAAGGTCTCTCTTCCTAGATTATCTTCTTCTTAGATTATGACATAATTTTTACTAAATTCCACACTGACATGCACTAAAAAAGTAGAGAAAAACAAAGTCGGTGAATAATAGTATAGTTCAGAGCACATTTCTTTGTTTGCTCAGCATCAGTTTTCTCTGGAATTGTCTTATTTTACCTAACTAACAATGTTAATTACATATTTCAACAGGTGATGTTTGCTTTGTTTGCTAGAAAGATTGCAGTTGAATTTGCATTTTTTTTGTTTATACAATTCTTCCCTAAATGTGTAGTATGATTGTTTATGAAGCACATTCAGCCTATGAACATTTTTGCCTATGTCTTCCCCATGCCAATTTCTTTTCATTAATATATATTAGATAATTATTTATTTTATATATGTGAGTACACTGCAGCTGTCCTCAGACACACCAGAAGAGGGCATCTGATCCCATTACAGATGGTTGTGGACCACCCTGTGGTTGCTGGAAATTGAACTCAGGACCTCTGGAAGAGCAGCCAGTGCTCTTAACCTCTGAGCCATCTCTCCAGCCCTTTTGACTAAAATCTTATATATACACATGTAAATGTATTATCAGACTAGATTAGATTCTATGTATTCCAACTATCCTTTTCAGAACAAAGAATAAAAGAATTAAAATAGATCCATTCTGGTTTCTTTACATACATTTCTCATGAAATCATAACAAGCCAAAAAAAAAAAAGAAATACTTTTCTTCACATTTTACGTATAGAAGATTTGAACCAATGACTGACAATGACTAGGCACACACCACACAATAAATAACAAAGCCACAATTATCCCTATGCTCTGAAAGCTGTCTTGATCTCTCATTTTCTATCATAGCATTCTTTTATCCATTCTGTGAATGCATTTTTATTGGCTATATATTACATGCCGGTCTGGAAATTCACTTAAACTGATACCTGTCATAGAGTGTGCAGACTCTATTATAACTTGCAATATCTGGTTGGTGAACTAGGTAACCCTTGAGGGGGTTACTACTGTGCACAGCTTAAAATCACTCCTCAGACACCCACACAGTCACAGGTGTCCCAAAAGTTGAAACCTTTGGTCTCATTGCATCCCTCCCACATATAAACCTTTGATCTCATTGCATCTCCCCACATATAAACTTCATAGGCAAAGGATCCACACAAACAAGGAGGCACCAGCATAGCAACCACAGTAAAGTTTTCTAAACAAATCCCAAGCAATCCGGGTAATAGATGTTATGAAACACTGTTTAGTTCTTTCCAGTGAGAGAAGTAAGCTAACATCTACCACAGCCGGGCAAAATTGTCTAGTTACACTGAACCAGAAGGTAACTTTAGAGCTGAGCTGTCAATTTCTCAAGCTGTTCATGTGCCATGCTTTTGAGAACCCGGATTCCTTCATTGCTCAATGTCATCCAGTGACTTCCTCAGAAAGCTGAGGGAATATGGCCTGAGGAACAGCTGACTAATGGTTGGAGTGGCTAATGGGAGACTGTCAGCAAAGAGAAATGGCCTTACTTCAGCCTGCTATTCAAACTTCACAGCAACCTTTTGTCTGTGGCTATAACCTGTGCCTAAGGGTAACCTAATAAAAAGGGGCTTCTTGGGGTTCTGTGAGAGTAGGAAGTGGGAATTTTCTCTGGGAACAAGAAGGTAGCTACAAATCCCAGTTCCAAACCACATCTTAAAGAATCCTAAGCCACACACGAGTCTTCCTAGTGTGTTTTCTTTGCAGGAATCTTTTCATTGTCCTTTGAGATGTTACAATAAATCATTTCATGGACAGAAGTTAAACCCTCTGAGTATTCTGTAATGTCTTCTTTTAATCCAGAGAGAGAGAGAGAGAGAGAGAGAGAGAGAGAGAGAGAGAGAGAGAGAGAGAGAGAGAGAGAAAGAGAGAGAGAGAGCACAGGCAGAGAAGGGGACAACAAAAGTGGGGAGAGGGTTAAAAGCAAGAGAGGCAGCTGCCAGAACTGCATGCTGCTGAAACAGCAAGGGCTTTCAGATCAGACTCTTTGGCTTGAACCCCAACCCTACTTCCTCCTCAGCCAACATTAAGCTGCCAGCCTCTGACTCCCATACCTGTAATAGAGTGACCCTTGTAAAACCTTCTACTCAGAGTCACTATAAAGATCAAATAACATCTCATGTATAGATGGTCAATAGAGAGTGTTTAATAAATGTTATTTCAAAGTGCCTTCTCTTCTAATTAAAACCCTCATAAATTATGAGATGCAGAAATGGAACTATGTGACATAAGAGGTCTCTTGCAATAGACATTTTGACCAATAAAATATTAAGGCAATACAAGAAAACTATATCTATGGTCCTATCTTAAAAAAAAATGCTGTGGATAAAATAATACCTTGTTAAAGATAGGGATCCATCTCATAGGCAGCCACCAAACTCAATGACCATTGCTGATGTCAAGAAGTGCCTGCTGACAAGAGCCTGATATGAATGTCGCCTGATAGGCTGTGCTAGAGCCTTACTGATACAGATGAGAATGCTTGCAGCACTGGGCCCCAATGGAATAGTTAGGGGAAGACCTGAAGGAGGAGAAAGGGTTTGCAACCCCATAAACAGAACAACAAAATCTACCAACTAGAACCCCCAGAACTCCCAGAGACTAAACCACCAACCAAAGACTACACATGGAGGGACCCATGGCTCCATCTACATATGTAGCAAAGGATGGCCTTATCTGGCATCAGTAGGAGGGGAGACCTTGGTCCTGTGAAGGCTCAATACCCCAGTGTAGGAGAATGCTAAGGTAGTGAAGCAGGAGTGGGTGAGTGAGGGAGCACCATCATGGAGTCAGGGGAGGGAATGGGATGGGGGTTTTCAGAGGGGAAATGAGGAAGGGAGAGAACATTTGAAATGTAAATAAATGAAATAGCCAGTAATTGCTTTTTTTTTTTTAAGGATATGACAAAATACAGCTCTGTGTGATGGAAGTAGTAGTGGAATTATAGCTTCTGACATAAACAGCCAAAGATCAACATTCTGGCCACACATTCTGAATATGAACATAGAGCCAAACTGTGATGTCCGATCCACAACACTTCACATTTTCCTTCCTAGCCATCTGCAGAAGCAGATAACCTTTTCCTTCACCGAGGACCAGTGAGTCCTGGTGGGACAGCATGATGCTCTGGTGTTGCTGCAAGCTCTCCATGGCAGAGTCTGAGTCCTATGCAGGCTTCTCTGAGGTTCTCCTGTCACCATGTATCCTAGACAGCATGCCAGGCACAGAGAGGAAAACGACTTAGTAGGGAAGTTTATGGAGAGCTTCAAAGAAAGTCTTGTCTCAGATGAAATCTTCCATACCAAATATAGCCATTAATGGCATCAATATCTGAGAAAATACCTAGGGTCCCCATGAGGAATGTTCCCACAGCTGTCCTCAGAGAGAGGGAAGGAGTCTTTCTGAATTTTCAGTTATCAGCAGAATTATGATTATAGAGCTATGGACACCACCAGTGAATATAGAAGCCACCCTTTCTTTTCAGATGTCCAAGGTAAACAAGGAAATTTATTCATATCTCTACTTACTCCCAGGTTTTCTCTCACCTAGACCCTGCAGAAGAAGATCCCAAACATCTCTAATTTCCACACTGTGTATTGTGATAGACAGAAGGGTCTAGACAAGGCAAAGTTAAAGGGGGGGGGGGTTGGGAACACACACATCCCTGGAGAGCACGAGGTTGATGAAAAAAAATAATAAAGTCACGATTTAATTGCACCAAGTGAATGTTGAAAAAAATCCAGCTCTTTGTGAAGCTCCCAGGAATGCAAAACAATAAAGTTCATAATTATTTTAATTCATCTAGATTATTTGGAGTGGTTTCACACTCTCCTTGCTATTTCTTTTACTACCAGCCCCATTTTCTTTCTGCAAAGGGCAAGTCAGCATCTCAGAACCAGCTGGGAGACTTTTGTGGTTTTTCTTCCAAGTTCCAAAGACAGGATGACATAGTGAGTGTGAGACAGGGAGGGAGGGAGGGAGGGAGCCCCATTGTTCTGCACAAAAACAAACCAGTGCTTAATCTAATGCAAACATAATTACTTTTAGCTAAACAAAAGTGGGAAAACAAATAAGAAGAAAAACTCTCACTGTTTACAGCGTGGGCTGTCTGATCTGAAATCAACGATTACGTGGTTATCTGATAGGCATCACGTTCTCCTCTCAGCTGCTGAACTTTGAACACAAATCTTAAAAGCATTTGCTGAGATGCCCAGGAATGGGGGAACTGGGTCTTAGTGATTCTCTTGTCTTCAGTATTTTTCATTTTAGTTTCACATCACGGATCTCCCCCTTAGTCTGAATATTAATGGTGGCCTGGCACTTCAAAATAAAAATGATACCGAGGTCAGGTGTCAAGAACTAGAATATTTAAAGACTTTTTCCCATTGACCTTGATATGACACTTATCTCATTGATGTCCCCAAGCAGATATTAAGCCAGAAGAAATATTCATGGATCCATTCAGCAAATATTTATTACCAAACTATTCTATGACAAGAGTTGTAGTAGCGTGAGCAATTTAATAATAGAACTTTCTCCTAGACCGGACAGCACAGTGTGTGTGTGTGTGTGTGTGTGTGTGTGTGTGTGTGTGTGTGTGTGTGTGTGTGTGTTTATTTAAATGAATGAAGAAGGGAAATTTTACTTGGAACATACAAAAGTACTATAGAAGAAGTTTACATTGCTAACTGTGTTACAAAAACAAAAAGAGCTGTCAGCAAGAGGATTTCTACAACTTTCAACTACAACTACAACTTTAAGCTAACACTTTAAGGATGTACAGGAGTTAAATACCTGGCAAATGAATTATAATAAAGGAAAAAAGAGCTATAGGAGCAAGCAGACTACAGTGCCTCTTCTGAACTGTGAAAAGTTGGCCTACTGGTTGAGATCTTGTCAGGTTCTGTATCAGAGGGCGTTTTCCGTAGTATTCAGTAAGGGATAATTAGTGGGTATACTGGTGATTTTCACTTCTTAATGACAAAAAAAAAAAAACAACTGAAATTCTCTCTTTCCTGTCTGAAAGGATAAAGTTGTCAGCTAAAGTCTAAAGGGCTACACTCATGGAAGAACAGAACCTCCTTGGCTCTTTCAGCTTCTGAGGTCCATAGCTGTCCTTGGCTTGTAGCTTGTGGCTTGTGCTGCCATCTTTGCATGACCCTCTCATCTCTGCCTTTTTTTTTTTTTTTTTTCTGTGTCTCCTCTGTGTCTTCTAAGTTTGGTGGACATTAGAATTTGGGCATACCTGACTAATCCAAAATTACCTCAATCTGAGATCTTCTATTGCTCTATAAAGACCTTTCTTTTCCAACAAGCACCAAATGACAAGACTGTGATCCTAGTTTTTGGAGACCACATTGTAATCTATGAAAGCCGCCAGTGCTACTGAGAGAATAAGGCAACTGAGAGGGAAGACATGGAAAGCTGGGTGGGGCCTTCAGAGCCTTGCAGTCAGCAACAGCATCGGCATGCCCCGTTCTACTATCTGAAATAGAAACTGCACCAATCGGCTGTGCTCCTCTTAATATCTGTGCTTGCTGTTTTATGGCCCTTTAGCCAGTGAGCCCAATAGGCTGCAGACTCTGAACTCAAAACAGACCTTGATTATCACTGACCAGC